>NC_043703.1:125854271-125898034 GCF_006229205.1 Suricata suricatta
CGGCCGGCGGAGGGGACGACCTCGGGGCGAACGACGAGCTGATCCCCTTCCAAGACGAGGGGGGCGAGGAGCAGGAGCCGAGCAGCGACAGTGCCTCGGCGCAGCGGGACCTGGACGAGGTCAAGTCGTCCCTGGTCAACGAGTCGGAGAACCAGAGCAGCAGCTCGGACTCGGAGGTAAGGAGGCTCCCGGGGCCGACCCCGGGGGGACACCGGCCCCGCGCCCGCTCACCAGCCCTCGCCTTTGTGTCTCCTCCGCAGGCGGAGAGGCGCCCGCAGCCCGCCCGGGACGCCTTCCAGAAGCCGCGGGACTATTTCGCCGAAGGTACGTGCGGTTCTGCTCAGCCCCCACTCCCGGGCCCCGCTGCGCCCAGCGCCTTCGCTCAGGCCGCCCACGGTTCCCCTCGCCCCCGGGGCCGTGCCCCTGCTCTTCGCCCCCGGCGGCAGCAGCCGTCCTGGAGCGCGGTCCCCGCCCCGGGTCCCCTGCCGCTGCGCTGTCCCGGCGGCCCGGGCCTCACCCCTGCCTCGGTCTCGCCCGCAGTGAGAAGGCCCCAGGACGGCGCATTCTTTAAGGGCCCCCCGTACCCTGGGTACCCGTTCCTGATGATCCCGGACTTGAGCAGTCCGTACCTCTCCAACGGACCCCTGTCTCCGGGAGGAGCGCGCACGGTGAGTGCGGGTCTGCGGGTCGGGCCGCGCCGGGGCGGGTGGGGAACCGGGCCGGGGGGATGCTCCCCGGGCTCCGCGACGTGGTGGGGGATGGGGCCGTCCCGGGAGGATCCTGGGCAGAACGAGTTTTCGGAGTTGAACTATTCTTTGGCGGCCAAACGTTAGGCTGCGCTGGCCAGTGCTTGCAGGAAAGTAAAGTTCCTTTAGTTTTCCCCTTCTGCTGGGGAGAGGCTTTGGGGTCCACTTATGGGGGTCTTCCCTGGCCTCCAAAATTCTTTGCGGGCAGTAAAGGAATACTTGGATTTGTGCCGGCTTTTGGATTGCGGGGGGGTGTCTCGCTTTCCTTCCTGGAAATCCGTCAGCTTTCCCTGGCAGTTGGGCAATGGGCTGGGGGAGCCTGCTTGGCGACGCAGCCCCCGACTCCAGTTTCACTGGGCTGCTGCATGTTGGTTCCTAAGAAACCCGCTAATCGTGGCGGATTATTCACACACCCCCCTACCCCCAGCCGTCGAGCGGGGCCTCAACTGTTCTGTGGAGCTTGCGATTTTAAACTCGCCTAGATGATTTCGAGGGTGACCCGAGGCATTCTTCAAGTTGAGGAACTTGGCTTTTTCCCCCTTTGTTGCCAGCTTTTCTCATTTAAAGCGAGCGCTGCGACACTTTAAACCTGTTAATGGGCGCGCATTGTGTGCTGCGCGCTGGCATTTAGAGCCGTGATTAAGCAAATTGACCGGGCCCCAGACGACGTGCAAATGAGGGCGGATTCCATCGCCCCCTCCCTGGCCCTAAACTCTCGCCCCCCGCGTAGCGAGGGGCGCAGCCCTGGGCAGGCAAGGCCTTTGTGTCCCCCTGGCCGCCACTTCACCCCACCCCAGGGCCAGCTGCTAGGTGTGATGGCAGATCTTCGGTGAGCACCTACCTATTGTGACTGTGTCAGGCTCTTGCGCGCAGTCCCATGGGCCTCATGAGCACCGTAGTGGTTCTCTGTGCTTGCCGGTGCACGTCAGTTCGTTCTTTTTTTGGGGGCGGGAGGTGTTGGCCTTGGGAGCAGGCCCGACAAACTCACTTTATGCTGAAGCTATCTTTAAATAATGGTCATAATTAAAGGGTCCCCTGAAAAATCCTCGGTGCTGAATGGGCGCTCCCTGCTGTCATGGTACGGGGTCGGTGGAGAGTGGAGGCGCTCTCCGGGCCGGAAGGGATGTGGGAGAGGTGGGTGGGGGGCTCTGACCTGGGGCGAGGGGCGTGGGACCACACACCTTCGTCTTTCTAGCCGGGAAGGCCCCCCAGCTTTGTCCCTTCTTTGGAGCACCCCGGGAAGTCCTGAATATAAGCTGGATATGGGCATCTCACTGGTGCCTTTTCTCATTCATATTGAAAGTGGGTAAAGTAAAAGTTGAGCAAAACAAGTTCTGTCGACTTTGTTTATGGTTTCACTGATTCCCTTCCTTGTGCACAGATGCAGCTCAGTTCTGAAAGGGTTTTGAAAGCTCAGGTTTGCTAGGGTTCCTGTAACAAAGTCCCATTTTTCCATTTACCATTAGATGTCTGGAAAGAGGAGTCTGGGAGGCATTAACTGCTGTGAGTCAGCACTGATCCAGGTCCTGGTGCAGATAAAGTCACCAGAAATGTCCCAGATATGACCAGTTCTTTCCCTCAAGCAGGCTATTCCTTCCACCTGCCCATTTCTCTTTAGGGTGCTTTGAATCTTCCTCTTTGAACAAGGACTCCGACAATTGCCTGTCTTCCTCTGTTATTCCCCACCCCCACCCCAGGAGCCTCAGGGGACCAGTTTTCTGTTTGTGTCAGTTCCCATCTTTCCTTTCCACCATCTTCTACTGCCCTTCCTTCTTTCTTCCATCTTGCACGTTCTTTTGCCTCAGAACTTCCACAGGCTGATTCTTGCAGGTCCTGAGGAATCCTGATGACTAAATCCAGGCCTGTGTGGGAATTTTGGAGCCCTCCTTGGAGAGGCCAGCCTTCTCCTCAGCATGTCTCTGACTGTCCCTGCTCATTCCTGCAGCTGTTCACTGTCCTGGCCCATGTCACCATCCTCCTTTTAAGCCTCCAGGGACACTCAACTCCCTTGTTGTCGACCTTTCCTAAAGAGCTTAGTGTATCCTGTCCGACTCTCATACGTAATCTCCCTGGTGAACTTCCCATACAGAAGTTAAGTTCAATTTCCCTGTAGTTTCTGTGCCCCTTCTGTGCCTATAATTGTGTTAGGTCTGCCTGGCCCAAAAGTGTATTGATATACTGGGGGAGTTTCCTGCAGTTAGATGAGCTCAATAGGACCTGCTAATTTTGACCCTATCCTTGAGCATCACGGGCTTTTCAGAAAGCAAGTGAGGAAACACTTAAGCACTTGACTGTCTGGACTATAGGGTTGAGATGATGCTTTTCCTGTGGATGGTTATATTAATGTAATTAATGTGATTTTCACAGTGGGCAAATTACAGGTGCAGACAAAGTGGTCCCCTTTTGGGGTCTAGGTCTGGTAAAATGAATGTCCATGGATATAGGGTAGAAGAGGGGGGAGGGAGGTAGCCAAAGCTGGGGAGGGGCTCCTGGAACACATGATCTGCTCTCTTTTGGCATCCTAGGTCTTATTTTTGTTTTGTTTTACTACTAGATTTCACAACCTTAGGCGTTGCTACTCTGAAGCCTCTAAGGAGTATAAAATTGGGTGACTTCAGTTCTCTGCTGTTCTCACACTTTCTGGAAATACCAAGCCGCAAGCAAAAGTAGGGGTTGGCTGGAGTGTTTTCAGGGTGTTAATTGACCCTAGGAATAGCAAGCAGGAGGCCTGCCGCACCCTCCTGCACTGGCATACTTCCTGCTGGGATGACTGGGGGCCGGCCAGTCCCACAGTTTGGCCATCTCTTCCCGTGTGTTACCTTTGCCCTCCACTCTGGTTTGGCTGGGAGGCTGGGAAGTGGCCTCTTCCTGAGGCTCTTTAGAGAAGAGGTCCCCTTAGCCTGGGGTGTGTGCCAAGCCTCCAAGCCATGATTCATTCTCATCTGGAGCCCTGGGGACCCTGTGGCCTATGAAGAGATGAGTAACTGCCACAAACTGTCTTTCACTCCCTCCAAGAGCCACCCTCAAATGACATATTCATTCATGAAAAGGCTTCACAAGTTTACTAAACCACCTTGGTGCTTTTGACTTGTTTTTTTTGTTAGGAAAATGTAAGCCAACACCGGAAAGTAGATGTCAAAAATAGTGTAAGACTGGGGCGCCTGGGTGGCTCAGTCAGTTAAGCATCTGACTTCGGCGCATGTTATGATCTCTCCGTTCATGGGTTCGAGCCCTGCATCTGGCTCTGTGCAGACAGTTCAGAGCCTGGAGCCTGCTTCACATTCTGTGTCTCTTTCTCTTTCTGCCCCTCCCCCACTGCTTGCATGCACGCTCACTCTCTTTCTCTGTTTCTCAAAAATAAATAAACATTAAAAATATTTTAAAAAATAGTGTAAGACTAATCAGAGCTAAAAAGAAAATGTTGAATGTGGTTCGGTGGCTTAGCTATGAAATGGTAGAGCGTAGTTTGACCTCGACATGCGTGCTAGCGGCATTTTGGAAAAGAACGCTTCTGGGTAGAGTTGTCAAGGGAGTCAATGGCTTGGGGTTCCAGTTCATGAATTAAAAAAAAAATTTTTTTTAATGTTTTTTTTTTTTCTTTTGAGAGATAAGGAGAAACAGCATGAGCGGGAGAGGGGCAGAGAGAGGGGGAGACACTGAATTGCAAGCAGGCTGCAGGCTCTGAGCTGTTAGCACAGAGCCAGATGAGGGGCTCGAACCCATGAACCATGAGATCATGACCTTAGCCAAAGTCAGCGCTTAACCAACTGTGCCACCCAGGTGCCCCTAGTTCATGAATTTAAGACATCACATGCTGGCACCTTTCTCAGACCATCTCAGCTCAGGTTTCTGTATGAAGTTGTTTGTTCCCCGTGTGTGCTTGTTTTTAAGTCCTTCCTCTCCCACCACTTCCCATGGGAAGTGTTGCTGGTATCCTGCACGCTCCGGTTTTCCACCAGACACAAAGGAACCCGAGCAGAAATCTCTGTGTACACAGAGAAGTTGTCTGTCTTGAGGAGCTGTATGTAAAAACAGATAAGTAAATCTTTTACTTCTGGAAGATCAGTATAAACATGCTGTTTTCAGTAAAATTCTTTAAAAACATTTCATCTAAATATAACTTCTGTTCATGTTTTTCTAAATATAACTCAGGGTTTAATGAGGGTGGTTTTTTTTTGTTTTGTTTTGTTTTTACATGGAATGAGCTTTTGCAAGGGCCCTGCCTGTGTTGCTGAAGTTTTGGCACTTGGATTGCTGGAGGGACAGATGATGACCAACTTGGTGGAGGGGCTTGAAATCTGTGGGTCTTTTTTCGTTGAGTAGGTGGATCTGGCAGGGTCAGCTGACTTGCTTTACTGTTGGAATGAGGTTGGCCTCATTCTTCATTGATCTCACTTCTTGGGATTCTTGAGGAGAAAGTAGGCTGGCACTCTAACAAAAACTTGTAACATAGAGTGTTCCTGCCTTTATAGTGTTGTGCAAAGTTACAAAATTGTGACCTAAAAAATAACGTAATGATTAACTCATTGGAAAATGCAATATTCTAAATATATATAACACAAATACCCTACTTGTATTCCAATTTATTTGTTTTTAAAAAATATTTCATTTATGTATTTGAGAGAGAAAGAGGGAGTGCATGTGCATGTGTGAGTCAGGGAAGGGCAGAGAAAAAAATCCCCAAGAGCTCCATGCTGTCAGCCCAGAGCCCGACACAGGACTTGAACCCATGAACCATGAGATCATGACCTGAGACGAAACCAAGAGTTGATGCTTACCTGACTGAGCCTTCCAGGCATCCAATATATTCATTCCAATTTAGTCAACTTTATTTGCCAAACCAGGGAAATTTAGATTGGTATTCTTAAGATTAATTCATAACTCTTCAATTTCATCTGATATTTACTGAGGATCCCTATCATGGCAATGGCTCAGGGGCATGGGAGTTATGATGAAGGAGCAGTAGATCCAGCTTTGCTCTAAAGGGCTTAAAAATTGAAGTAGTGTTGGGGGCACCATGGTGACTCAGTCGGTTGAGCATCTCACTTCTCTTCCAGTAATGATCTCATGGTTCATGAGTGTGAGCCCTGCATCAGGCTCTGTGCTGACAGCTCCAAACCTGGAGACTGCTTGGGATTTTGTCTCTCCATCTCTCTCTCTGCCACTCTGTCTCTGTCTGTCTTTCTCTCAAAAAGTAAATAAACATAAAAAAAAAACTTGTTAAAGGAAAGTTATTTTGGGCTAGCATGATCAAGGAACAAAGGGTGAAGAAATTGTTTTAAACTAGTCCTTGAGGTGCCTGGTTGGCTCAGTTGGTAAAGCATGTGACTCTTCCTCTCAGGGTTGTGAGTTTGAGTCCCCATTGGGTGTACAGATTATTTAAAAATAAAATCTTGAAAAAAAATTTTTTCATGTTTATTTATTTTTGAGAGAGAGAGAGACAGACAGAGTGTGAGCAGGGGAGGGGCTGAGAGAAAAAGGGAGACACGTATCCAAAGCAGGCTCCAGGCTCCGAGCTGTCAGCACAGAGTGCAACGCGGGGCTCAAACTCATGAACTGCAAGATCATGACCAAGCCCAAGTTGAAGGCTTAACCGACATAGCCACCCAGGTGCCCCTAAAAATAAAACCTTAAAAAAAAAAAAAACTAGTCTCTGTAATTCTTGGTTTTTAAAAATATTTTTTAAATTAACCAGTTAATTAATTTAATTTTGAAAGAGAGAGAGACAGCATGAGCAGGGGAGACTCAGACAGAGAGGGAGATACAGAATCCGAAGGCAAGGCTCCAGGCTTTGAGCTGTCAGCACAGAGCCCAGTGTGGGGCTTGAACCCATGAACCGTGAGATCATGACCTGAGCCAGTATGCTCAACTGAGCCACCCAGGTGCCCCTGTAATTCTTTTATTTTTAATTTAAAAAAGAATTTTGTAATGTTTGTTTATTTTTGAGTGACAGAGAGAGAATGAGAGCAGGGGAGGGGCAGAGAGAGAAGGAGACACAGAATCCTAGGCAGGCTCCAGGCTCTGAGCTGTCAGCACAGAACCCGATGTGGGGCTTGAGCCCACGAACCGTAAGATCATGACCTGAGCCGAAGTCGGACACTTAACCGACTGAGCCACCCAAGCACCCCATAATTCTTGCTAATCATAAAAAAGTGTAAACAGCGCAGGAGTGAGAAGTGCTAAGTCTTCCTTCTCCCAATCATGAGGGAGAAGCCAGCACAGGGAGAGCAAAGGCTAAACGTTCGGGGCTGTTGGGGGTAACACAGGTTACTCCATTTGGCTGCATGATGAGGGAGGGCATGGGATGCCTTGAATGTCAGTGAAAGAATCTGGTCTTATTCAAGAAGCAGCTGAGATGCATAGAAAGTTACACTGGGAAGTTTTGTGGCTGGTACGTTTGTCTAGATCCTAGTGATTGGAGGGAGGGAAAGGACCTGGAAGGAGCTACAAGGGTTAGGAGATTCATAGGAGTCTGGGGTGATGTGAAAAGTGTCCCAAAGAGTATCTGGATGGAGAAGAAGGGGAGGATGGGAGGGACTGGAATGGTTGCCTGAGTTTATGTGGGGAGGAAGTAACTGGAGGCAGAGAAAGTGGCCGATGTGGCACTTAACTCTTGATGTCTCAGGCTCGGTGCCCCTAGGGGAATAACTTCTTCCATATGGGACCCTGGCGTGCCGTCTTTGCCTCCCCCATGCTGGACAGGTGCTCATTGACTACTTTGGCAACAATGGAACTTCCAGGCTGTGAGGGGCTTTCATTTGGAGGAACTGCTAAGTTTCATTGGAGACACATGGGGCGTGAGCCGGTGATGCGTGGATAGTTGTAATTGTGGCATCGGGATGATGCAAGGGAGCAAGAGAAGGGACAGGCTGCTTCGGAGCAGAGAAAGAAGTCCTTGAGGCAGGATGGAAAGGAGCCTTTGTCAAGGTAAGAGGAGCGCCCAGGTCCTGTGACATCATGGAAGCTGGTCCCTAGTGTCAGATGTCACAGAGAGAGGGGAAAGAAGATAGTGGAGTGAAGGGGAGCTTTGGGAGTTTGGCAATTAGGAAGCTATTGGTGCCCACTGAGACCAGTGGTTCAGGCAATGGGAGTGATAAAGATGGGGGAAGGGCAGAGATACTAGCTCAGCGCTTCCTAGTTGGGTGCCCTGGTGCTGTGCTGCGGACTGGTCTGTGGACTGGTCCCAGGGAGTGGTCCATCGCTCACTCGGCCAGCACCCCAGACCAGACTCCCCTCTCTAGACCCTGTGTTCCTTCCATATTTTCTGTCTCCTGTAACCGGGACAACTCATTTATGATGTTGGGCTATGGCGAGAAGAGGGAAGGGAAGAGCCACAGGCCTTGGCAAGAGTGGACTTGGGATGCTGGAGTGGAAGCCTGTTTGTAGGGCAGGAGGCTAGGGTGGGAGATGAATGGAAAAGAAGACGGGGAAGAGGAGATGAGAACTTGGAAGAAGGCAGTCTTCTTTCATTGATGGAGGACACTTGGCAGTAGACAATCTACCGGTTTTACAGACTCACCCAAGAGCTGAAGATGAGGATGTATGTGCAGAGGTGGGGCTGGCAGAAATTGAGGGGCAGTGCATTGGATGGCTGGATGGCTTCGTGGTCTCAAACCAGGGCAGGTTGGCTGGGGTGGTGGTCCTGGACATTTGGGTAGTTCAGGCCCTTCCTTTGCACCCCACTATTAAAACGAAAAACGTTGGAAACCTTCTAGCTACATGTTAAATAATGAAATGTTGTGCATTGATTGGAAGATAGGACCCACTTGGGAAGTGTTTTATTGTCTGGGGCTGGCTGATTTTGAAGGAGGATAAAGATGGGAATCAAAATACAACCCCTTTGCTGTCAGAAGCAGATGCTGAGGTATGATAAACAGTTGGGGCTGGAAAAGGACTGACTGCTTAAAACCTTGTAGAAAACTGCCCCCAGTTGGCTAATCTGATAATGTATTTTAGGAGGAGGTTTTACGTATCTCATGTGTTTGTTCTTTTATAACGTTGGTTTATTTTTGACAGAGAGAGCGCGCACAAGTGGGGGAGAGGCAGAGAGAGAATCCCAAGCAGGCTCTGCACTGACAGTGCAGATGTGGGGCTCGATTTCACGAATCGTGAAATCATGACCTGAGCAAGAGTCAAGAGTCGGACGCTTAACTGAATAAGCCACCCAGCTGCCCCGTGATATGTTCCATGTTTTGTTCTTTTCTCCCAAACTGGATTGGATGTTAAGGGACAGTGATGTAAAGGCAGTTTCCCAAACTTTGGCATTTGGGGGTGAAGGGAACACAAGGGAAATAAAGGAGGCTCGCCTTTTCCTCTCTACTGTATGTGCTGCTCCGTGAACAGCTCTGGGACGCTGTATAGTTTCTTTTTTAGACTCATAAGTTGTTAGAAATGCTCTGAGGTAGCTCTGAGGTACCTTTAAGCTTCTAAAACAAATTTAAGAATCTTAAATCTCTCCTTTTCATTATGTATGTAGCCTACAGATTTTCATGAGAAAATGAACGATTTACTTAGAATTACATTTCAGAGTTTGAAAATAACATCACAAAAACATCTTCCTAAACATGGCCCTTTTCAGAAGCTTTTGGGGACGTGATAAGGATGCTGACTTTAGTTATCTGGAGTCCTCAGGACAGGAAATGAACTCACATCCATGCTTTCAAACTGTGCTATGTATGGCATTTTAAAGTTTTGGTTTTTTTTTTTAATGTTTACTTATTTATTTTGAGAGAGAAAGAGAGAGAGTCCCAAGCAGGCTCCACACTCAGCATGGAGCCCAGTGCGGGGTTTGATCTCATGACCTTGAGATCATGCTCTGAGCCAAAACTGAGAGTCTAACCGACTGAGCCACCCAGGTGCCCAAGTGCTATAGTATTTTAGAACTCTGTTTCATTCAACTGGAACAAGGCCCTGAGTGTTCACCATAATTGTAGAAAGTAACCGTAAAATAAATATTAACAAATAATTCCCAAAGGAAGAAACTACAAATGACAACCACATAGATGAAACTCTGTTCAACCTCCCAGGTTGCAATGTTACAAAAGAAAAGAATCTTTTTTGTTTTGTTTTGGTTTGGTTTTTTGGCCCACCAAATTACCAGAGATTTTGCCTTAATGGGACTTTTAGATATTGGCAAGCGTATGGTAAAGTGGGTGCTCTCATCTGCTCTTCCTGACGGGTGTAAAGAGCCCCACCCCGTTGGGAAAGCCCTTGGCAGTAGCTGCTAAAACCTTAATATTTCTCATAGCTGCTGACCTGCTAGGAAGTAGATACTTGTTCCCATTTTGCTGCTGTGCCGGCAGATTAGCAGAGGTCAAGTATCTTGTTCAAGGTCATACTACTGATAACCAAAGTTGCAAAGATTTGAACTTGGCTGTGGCTGTGAGTTTAAAGTCTAGGTGTTCCCCATTTCACCCTTGTGACTTTACCCACAGGCCTGATGTAACTAACTCCTCCTATTGGGAGGACGGCTGACCTTTCTTTCGCAGTTTAGAAATCCTGATGTGAGCTACCAGTTGGGGTGGAGGGTGGGCAGATTTGTTCCGACTTTACGAACCAGACCTGGGAATGCGCCTTCCCAAATAGACTGTCGTGTGAGTGAGTGGCTGAGCTTTGAGCTGTTCTGTCACGACTATGCTCCAGAGGACTTAAATAACCCTTAGGGGACGGCCCCCAGAACGACCTCACCACTTATTACCCTCTTGGAGAAAAAAGTAGTTACCTACTAACATTGGAACTGTTTTGAACTTGGGGACGGTTTTTCCTTGTTGAAGTGGTGAGGGTTGGAAGATTACGCACGTGTGTCTTTGTTGTGGAAGAAGGTGGGAGGAAAAAACGTGCTTGCTACCCCTGCCACTTGGATTACAACATAGTTTGGTTAATAAACCAAGCTCTGGCCAACTGAGCGTGCAAATATTATTTCCCTGTTGTTTATTTTATAAAATACTGTATAAATTGTTGCCTTTTTTTTAAAGCTCTCCAAGTTAAAAATCAGTCCCAGTCATTTATAACTATTACAGTAAATTGAGTATTAAAGAAATAAATACTAAACGTTTACACAGAATTATTTTAAGAATTGCAGAGACTGTATTAGTCTCCTCCCTACTCCCCTTTTGTTGTGTGTGTGTGTTTGTGTAAGAGGGTATGACATCAGGATTCAGGTAATCAGTGCTTTTTCTTTCACTTCCCAAACTTTCTTTCAGGTGGTTTCTTTTTGAAAACAATAGCATGGTGGAAAGATTCATTAGAAGGGCTTCTGAGTGTGGTTGAAAGAAGTTGGGGAAGCACTTGGGGTCCTAGGTAAGCCCTTCTGGAGATCCTGGGTATTGGAAGACACTAAATCTTAGTGACATAAATGTCTTATACCTCATACAGTGAATGGGGTCATTATTTGTAGCAACACCTATTAAAAAATGTGTAGAAAACAAAAAGACATAAATATGGGAGATAGTAACTGTGGTTAAAAATTTTTTTTAACTAGATGGATCTGGGGTGCTCGACTGGCTCAGTTGGTGGAGCATGTGACTCTTGGTCTTAGTGAGTTGAGGCTCCATATTGGCCATAGAGCTTACTTTATTTTTATTTAAAAAATTTTGTTTTTTACATTTATTTATTTTTGAGAGACAGAGACAGAGCATGAACAGGGGAGGGGCAGAGAAAGAGACACAGAGTCTGAGATCATGACCTGAACCAAAGTCTGACGCTCAACCGACTGAGCCACCCAGGCGCCGCATAGCATTCTTAAAAAAAAAAAAAAAAAAAAATGGTTCTAACAATGAGGAAGAAAAAAGAAGTAGGAATCAATGGTACGAAAAGCTGATCAATTTACAAGTCTAGATTTGTTGGCAGTTATGATTTCTGATGTTTGGGATTACATTCTTCTCCATAAATTGCAAAAAGGATAAATTGGGGTTACTAAGGTCCGATGGATTTATAACATATACCTGCTGGGGGTGGGTTGGGTGTTCCTCCCTGAGATTCCTCTGCAGGGACCCTCCGCCTGGGTACCCTGTAGCCCCCTGAGCCGAAAGGGAGTATCTGACGCAGCCCGCCCCGCCCGTGAGGAGCACAAGTTCAGGAAGCTCATGAACATTCCTGGGATCAGTTATGAAGGCTGGAAGCAGGACTAGGGCTCACTCAGCTACGTCACTGGGCTTTACTCTCTCCACTGCTCTGGGGGGTTTACAGTGAACCCCCAGGAGGCAGTGCTGCAGAGAAAGTACACCTCAAAATACTTCTTTTTTTTTTTTATGTTTATTTATTTTTGAAAGACAGAGAGCACGAGCAGGGGAGGAGCACACAGAGAGGGAGACACAATCGAAACAGGCTCTAGGTTCTGAGCTGTCAGCACAGAGCCCAACATGGGGCTCGAACCCATGAACTGCAAGATCATGACGTGAGCCGAAGTCAGGCGCTTAACTGACAGCCACCCAGGCACTCCTAAATACTTCTTTATTAAACCATAGCACCTGACTCCTGACAAGTGACTCACAGACATTTGTTGAATGTTGACAGTATGAATATTTTAAACATCAGCACTTTCAGAAAAACAGCCCTATAGACAACTGTTACCATGCAGAATGCTTGTATGTCTTAAACCGGAGGCTCTCTTTTATCCCTGAGGGAGCTGTGATAGAGCAGAAGTGAGGCGCCAGGGTCACCTGTCTGCAAAGCATTAGAGCCATCATTCCAGCCACAGTCCTAGAGTGTCCCTCTTGAGAGTTGACAACCAAGTTAATGTGAAAATGCCATTTGGAACAATTCACCAAGAGATGGTGTGTACAAGTAAGAGATGAGTGGGGAGTAACATCTCTACATTTATTCCTTTTGTGGCATTTCCAGCCCTTTCCCATAGGAGGCACTTTTAATCCCTGCTTCCGCCTGGGGTAGTCAGAGCTTTAAAGGCTGGTCTCTTTAGTGTCAGAGATGGAGTTCATTGTCTCCATCTTTCTTTTTTTTTTTTTTTTTTAATTTTTTGACACAGAGAGAGACAGAGCATGAGAGGGGGAGGGTCAGAGAGAGAAGGAGACACAGAACTGGAAGCAGGCTCCAGGCTCTGAGCTAGCTGTCAGCACAGAGCCTGACGCGGGGCTCGAACCCACGAGCGTGAGATCTGACCTGAGCTGAAGTCGGAGGCTTAACCGACTGAGCCACCCAGGCGCCCCTCCATCTTTCTTTGCTTTGCTCTGCTCTGCAGCTCCGTTTAATCTGTTCCCTCCAGGGGCAACTGGGTGGCTCAGTCAAACACCTGACTTCAGCTCAGGTCATGATCTCATGGTTCCTGGGTTCAAGCCCCACATTGATCTCTGTGCTGATAGTGGGGAGCCTGGAGTCTGCTCCGGATTCTGTGTCTCCTCTCTCTGCCCTCCCCCAATTATGTTCTCTCTCTCTCTCTCTCTCTCTCTCTCTCTCAAAATTAAATAAACACTAAAAAATTAAAAAAATAATTCTGTTCCCTCCAATCCCCTGTGTGTTTTTCTTCTCACATCTTGAGGTGGTAAACTTGGTTCCTTAGAATACCACGGTATGTAAGATGTGCATCTGTTCATTTGGCCTGTTGTCTACTTCCTACTCCTGACCACCCCCACTTTCTTGTACATGTGTGCGTTTTCTGTCTTTTTTTTTTTTTAAGATTTTATTTTCAAGCAATCTCTACATCCAATGTGGGGCTCAAACCCACAACCCTGAGATCAAGAATCACACGCTCCACCAACTGAGCCAGCCAGGCACCTCAGAATATTATTTTCTGTGTATATTGGATATAGTCTTTGCTTATCTATTTCACTGTTTTCTAGGAGGACTCCATGGAGGGGAGGTAGGCTATTAGAGTCGGCGTGTTAAAGGTCTGTGACACGAAAAGACTTTACACCATGAGCTTTTGTGTTGTAAAATGCTTGTCAGGGTGAGAGACGCTGGTGCCAAAGCTTGGGGTAGGAAATGGGTCATGAGAGCAGGGGTATTGTTCCTAGACCGTCCTGAGGAAAGTTAGTGCAGGGAGGGGCTGGGATGGTAAGAGCGCCTGCAGTTTGGGAGAGCCCCTTAATAAGCAGTTGGTTTTGCTGGACATTGAAAGAGAAGAGGGGAACTTATGTGGGTGGAGAGCAGCCCAAGGCCTGAGGGTTGGAGGAGCACACCCCACCGACCGGCCACTCCTTTCCTCTCTGGGAGGCAATTGGCTAAAGGGTCTGGGACTTGAGTTTGGCCACGGTTGTCCTCGCCTTGAATCTCAGCCCAGCCATGGTCTGGCTCTGTGCCCCTGTGGCCCTAGGGCACTCTTCGGCAAAATGGGGATAATGGTCTATTTGAAGGTTACTGAATTAACATTTTGGCTGAATAGACTGCATTTTAAAACCAGGGTTTGTATGAGGCTAAAACTAAATGCATCATAGAATCTCTGGGATATAAAAAGAAATGACTGCCATAAAAATAATTTAGAGTATTATTACAACTTTATTAAGATGTTTAGCAGCCAAGACTTTTAACCAATATCTTAATAAGTGGATGTTTTCTTGCACTACTTTAAAATATTATTTTAGGTTTATTTATTTATCTTGAGAGAGCATGCACGAGGGAGAGAGAATCCCAAACAGGCTCTGTGCTGTGAGCGACTATTTTTTAAAATACTGTGAACTCATGGGTTTCAACCTATTTCAACCCATTGATAAATATTATGTTTATTGATATTCAAATTGTTCCATTGTTAGCTGGTGAGACCCTCTTTCAGTTGGCTGCAGAGTCCTTTGGATACAAACCTTGTGGTCTTTGCTGTTTCCCTGCTTACTGTTAGGGCACGATGTTCCAGGTTTGTCTTGTGCATCCCCCATCCCAGACCGGCTATTGCCAGAAGGAGCTCTGATTCCTTTCTTTTAGTGAAATATGTTATTTAGAGACCATAGCCTGAATGCTAAGGGTGCATATAGCTTGGTTGTTGTTGTTGTTTCTTTAAGTTTATTTATTTTGAGAAAGAGAGAGAGAGAAAGAAAGAGAGAGAGAACATGATCAGGGGAGGGTCAGAGAAAGAGGGAGAGAGAAAGAGAATCCCAGGCAGAGCTTGAATTGGGGCCAGTCTCACGAGCTGCGAATCATGACCTGAGTGGAGATCAAGAGTGGAGTGACGTACCAGCTGTGCCGTCCAGGTGCCCCTAAGGGAGCATATATCGTTTCTAAAGGTTATTCTATTTAAACTTCTTCTTCTTCTTCTTTTTTTTTTTTTTTAAGTAGACTCAATGCAGGTCTTGAACTCAAGACCCTGAGATCAAGATCTTAGTAGATACCAAGAGTTGGATCCATAAAAAAACATTAAAAACAAAAAGAGTTGGCTACTTAACCAACTGAGCCACCAAGGTGCCCCTCTTTTTAAATAAAAAACATGTTTATTTATTTTTGAGAGAGAGAGAGTGTGTACACATGAGCGGGGGAAGAGCACAGAGAGAGGGAGACACAGAATGTGAAGCAGGCTCCAGGCTCTGAGCTGTCAGCACAGAGCCCAATGTAGGGCTCGAACCCATGAGCGTGAGATCATGCCCTGAGCTGAAGTCGGATGCTTAAGTGACAGAGCCACCCGGGTGCCTCTATTGTTCTCTTTTGTAATGTAATTTTCATGTTAGTAATGCAAGTAATTAATAGTTGCACATTATAATTGTTTTCTATAAAAGATTAATATGTTACATGCTTATATTATATTCTTCCCATAAAAAATAACAGTTCTGCCAAATGATAACTTTTCAAGAGATAAATCTCATAAGGAGATTTCCACTAAACTTTGCAGAGTGGTTACCTGTTTTTGAAAGGGTATGTTCAGATAATGATGAATCCAAAAATGCTTCATTTTTTTATTGTTACATTCATCTCACTTTGTTACCTTACTTAAATATGTTGGTCACCCCTGTGACCACATGTTCATTAATCAGCCAGAAGTTCACGCCCTCTGAAGATTTCTGCTGAAGCTAAATAACAGATTTCCACTGAATGGTGAGGCCAAGGCCATATATATATTTTTAAATGTTTTATTATTTATTTTTAGGAGAGAGGCAGAGTGGGGGAGGGGCAGAAAGAGGAAGACACAGAATCCGAAGCGGGATCCAGGCTCTGAGCTGTCAGCACAGAGCCCAACACGAGGCTTGAACTCACAAGGTGTGAGATCATGACCTGGGCTGAAGTCAGATGCTTAGCCGACTGAGCCACTCAGGCACCTGAAGGCCATATTTTAATATATTCCGAGGACCTACCTCATAGTTGGAAAGATTAAATAAGGTTGTATACACGCAGGGAGAACAAGGTCTGATACAGTAAGGGCTTTGTTAAGGTAAACTCATCATTAGCATTAGCAGTTCTGGAATTTCAGGGCCTCCATAGCCAAGTAGACTTTATGTCCGGCATGGAGCCCAATGCAGGGCTTGAACTCATGACACTGAGATCAAGAGTTGAACGTTTAACCAACTGAGCCACTCAAGTGCCCACTAGGCCCTGTAAAATTTGGTCTTTATGCCACACCATTCTTTGGGCACTTACTGATACTCAGTTTTGGATTGCTACCCTTCTAGGATCCATATTCTTAGGGACCCTGGCTGTCATCTGTCCCTTTTGATCATTGTCTCCCTGAGCACAAGTGCCTTGTATATAAAATCTGCACATGTGTGAGTATTTGTTGTTTATTAACATTTCCTTCTTTATTCATCATGTATAATAAAGTAAACAGCAAAATCTATCGTCCTCCTGGATAATTTAGGCTAAGAAGGGCGATCTTTGTTCCCATCTGGCATCTTTGAGGGTTTAATCTTTGGTAAGTTGATCATCACTGGTTGATCATTTTTACTTTACATTTTTGAAGGTTTTTTCAATTCATCCCCGTATCGAGGCTGTACATACATCTTTCCAAAAAGAAAGCAGATGTCTGTGCTGGAGGTAGACCTTTGAATCTGGCCTGCTGGTTTGTAGCAGTGGATTTTCCTTCATCTGTGTTACTGGGAGTGTGTCAGCAGTTGTGGAAGCCATATGTTTTTATAGGTCTGTGCCAAGGAAAATACTTTAGAATTACATTAGCAACTCCAAGGTATTTGGGCTGTTCTGAGAGGACACATAGTTTTCCAGTTATATGAACAAGAGCTTTTGTTTTGTACGGAAGGTTCTTGTAGGCTCTGAGAACAATAGTGCCTCTATCAGCATTTCCCAGACTAACATCCTTGGGATGTTAATAGGTAGGACATGCTCAGCTTTATTTCTGCAGGACTTCTTGGGCCTTTAACAGGCCAGTGTATACCATGAATCTCGTAGAAGGGAGTATATTATGCAGTATTCCGCCAGCCTTGTGTTTGGAATACTACCCCCACCCCCCTTCCCAGCTCCTGCTCTCTGCCTCCCAGACTCAGATGTGGTTCCTTGCTGTGTGTTCTTAGCTCCCTGTGTGTGAGCTCCCTTTATGGTGGGTAAATAGGTGGCCTAGTAATTATCTGATACTTGTCTCTGGATCCTAAACTTAACGGAAGGAGTCAGGGAGTGGCTCAGTCTTGTTCTTTATTGTAGTTACAGCACCAAACATCTAGAAAACCCTCAATAAGTATTTGTTGGATGGGGCACCTGGGTGGCTCAGTCGGTTAAGCGTCCAACTCTTGATTTTGGCTCAGGTCATGATGTCACAGTTCCTAAGATCCAGTCTGTCATTGGGCTTTGCACTGCGGAGCCTGCTTCAGATTATCTCTCTCTCTCTTTCTAAACAAATAAACTTAAAAAAATATATATTTGTTGGATGAATGAAGGAACCACAGAATCCTTCATTTCCAAGTGGCATCTCCTGGGACTGGTGGTCCACAGAACCTACCGTGGGAACCACGGATGGGTCTCTGCTACCATTATATTGCTGGTACTTCCTTTTCGGTGTGAATAACTAGAGGTTTGCAGTTCCTCATAATTCAACTTAATTTACTCCAAGCATCCAGCTGGCAGGGAACTGTCCGTGGATTTAAAGTTACGAGGCTCCATCCGTGAAATAGCGTGTCTCAGTGGTGCACAGGGGAGCCCGCCAGGAGCAGAGCCTTCCTTTCCTGACCCGTCTCAGGGCGCATTACCCACGGGCCTGGCTGTGGCCTATTCTAACAGTGCTCGTTACGCAAATAGGAACTGGTGTTTCAGATTGTTAGGGGAGGGCGAAATCAGATGCCCCTTTGTACACTACTTAATGCAGGCAGAACAAGGTCCAGCTTGGTTTTCAGGTTCAAGTTTGGCTTCAATGTGGTCCTTGGTGAAGATTATGATTGTGGGTAAATTAAAAACAAATGTTAAATAAGTCATACTAAGGTAGAAAGGGAGTTCAGGATTCTTGTTTTTAAACACTTGGGGTAAACAGACCTCTCTTGAAGGCAGATCTTCACCTCCCCTCCTCTGCTTACCTGTGTGTTCCACCTTCAGGATTACTGTACTAAGTACTAAGTACTTCATTTGTACTTAGGTTAGCAAGTGGGTAGGTAGTCAGGGAGACACATGGTCTCAAGTCTGTGTACACAAACCTTGTGTACCATGCCACTAGCTCTTCCGAACTGGGAAAATAGAAGTTTTGTCAAGCCTGCTAACACATCAAGTCAAAGGGAAGCATGTGGGTGGCAAGCTGCCCTCTTCCTTAAGAATGGTCCACAGCCTTCTGCTGCCCCAAGGCAGCTTCCTTGTCCTTGAGCGTGCCCAAGGTGAGTGTGTGTGCAGGGAGTGCGCACACAGAACCCCCTGTGTCCTCTTCCCCCAGGCCGAGTTCCTGAGCACACATTGGACTGGACCTGGGGAGCTCGGCCTGGCAAATTTATGCCCTAAATAGGACTCGGTACGCGCAAGCCAAATTACATCTGCAGGCAGTGGTCATGGGCACAGTAGCTGTTTCACAGACAGAAAGACGCTCCAAAGACCTATGTGTGTTTGTTGTCTCGGTCCCTGTAAAGTTTCTGTGAGCACATTGCAAGGGCCCTGTGCCTGCAGATAGGGTTCCTCAGTGCTCACCCTGCTGAGCTCTTCACTGTCAACACAGGCATTAGAGGAGTCCAGGTGTGTGCAAGTGTGCATGTGTACGTGCATGTGTTTGTGTGTACACAACTAGTTCTGACTGGGGCAATTTTGACCAGGTTCGGAGACATTTTTGGTTGCTGTGACTTGGGGGGATACTCTTAGTATCTAGTGGGTAGAGGCTAGGGATGTTGCTTAACATCTTTTTTTTTTAATTTTTAAAAAATGTTTTATTTTATTTTTGAGAGAGTGAGACAGAGCATGAGTAGGAGACAGGCAGAGAGAGAGATACACAGAATTTGAAACAGGCTCCAGGCTCTGAGCTGTCAGCATGGAGTCCAACGTGGGGCTCAAACTCACAAATTATGAGATCATGACCTGAGCCAAAGTCGGACACTTAACCGACTGAGCTGCCTAGGTGCCCTGCTGCTTAACATCTTCAAATGTACTGATGGATGGTTTCTCACAACAAAAAATTACCTTGCTCCAATGTCCACTGTGCTGTGCTTGAAGCTCTGGTGTACAGATACGTGTTATGTACATATAGGAAGTAAACCATGTGTGTGTGTGTTTTAAGAATGGACCTTAGGGGAACCTGGGTAGCTTAGTCGGTTAAGTGTCTGACTTCAACTCAGGTCATGATCTTTCGATTCGTAGGTTTGAGCCCCACGACGGGCTCTGTGCCAACAGCTCAGAGCCTGAAGCCCGCTTTGGATTCTGAGTCTCCCTTTCTGTGCTCCTTCCCACTCACGCTCTGTATCCCTCTCTCAAAAGAAAATAAACATTAAAAACATTTAAGAATGGGCCTTAGAGATGCTAGTTGGATTTTAGTTGCAGTTGAAGAAACCAAGCCCAGAGGGGTGAAGAGAGTTGCTAGTTTCCTGGAGCTGGTGAGAAGCAGCTTGGTCGTTGAGCCTCTCTTCCCTCCAAGTAGTGTTGCTTGCAGTGATAACAGTTTTATTCCCGGAGTGTTCTCTGTGTCCCTGAGAAGCATTGCATACCTTCCCTCATTAATCCTCGGAATGGCCCTGCGGGGACTGTGGTTATTCCTGCTTCATTCTAGAGGAAACCAGACTTGTCTGAGGCCACCCAATAATCCAGGGGCAGGGACTGGCATAGAACCCAGATTCGCTTGGCTTCTATGAAGTGGCACTGCCTCCCATGGGCCACACTTGATGGCATGTGTGAACTTGAGGGACATGGCACATACAGTGAAGACGCTGAACTGGGTGACCCATGGAGTTCCTGCCAGGGGTTGCATTCGAAGGCTGCAGTTTGGAAATGGTCACCAGTGCCAGAGCTTTGTCTGCAAGAAGCCCTGGGCACTGCGAGCAGGCCTCTGTGTGGAGAGCTGGGCCCGCCTGCACCTGACCGGCCCAGGCGAGCTGGGTCGAGCAGGATGGGAGAGACCCTGACTGGCTTTCCTGCCTTCCCCTCCTCTCTCCCTCCTTCCCTGCTCAGGGGAGGTCCTGGGGTTAGTTGGAGGGGAGGGGCAATTAGTGGTAATTACTCATCATTTGTGTAGACAAGGAGCACAGCTTTAGAGCTGCCTCCTGGGACCGAGAGAGGCTGGGGAACTTGTCAGAATGTTGCATGGAAGACCATGAGGGAATCGAGTGTTCTGTGGGAAGGAAGGAAGGTGAGGAGCTTTCTCCTTGGGAGGTCAGCGTTAGGTACCCCCAGATACAAGTGAGGAGCCAGCCACACAGCCCAGTATGCACCGGTGGTGTAGGCAGAAGATGGGGACAGTGGCTGGGAGACTGGCAGGAAGTGGGGTCCAGTCCGTGACAGGGGCCCAGAGCCCTCCCTCAGCCTCATCCCTGCGGCCACACTGAGGAACTGGCCGGTGGACAGATTTCATATTCCTCCTTTATCCACCAGCAGTGGGTGCTTTAAACATAAGCCATAAGCTACCTGCTCCCCCGCAGGACTCCTCTATGCTTTTGGGTTTGGTGTCCAGGAGACTGTCCAGATGATTCCGTGTGAAGGTGCAACCTGTCCAGAGTGCCAAGATCCAGACTTTCCATGGGCTGTTTTAGCCTTTACAGGTGTGCTGTGAGGGGTATGAGCCTGTTTAAAAGTAATTTTTGACCAGGGGTGCCAGGGTGGCTCAGTCAGTTAAGCATTTGACTTTAGCTTAGGTCATGATCTTGCTGCTCATGAGTTTGAGCCCTGCATCCGCTCCATGCTGACAACTCTGAGCTTGTGTGGGACTCTCCACCTCTCCTCCTCTCTCTCTACCCATCTCCCACTTCCTCCCCCCCCCTCTCTCAAAAATAAATAAATGAACTTAAAAAAAAATTCTGACCAAACTTTTTACTGAGGGAGGTTTGAGGGGCAGAGACAAAACCTGCATTGCAAAGCCCTAAGAAAAATCCTTGTTTTGAGTTGCCAAAATTACTATTGTTTCAGCCAGAATAGTTCTGGGGATGATAGTTTTCCTATCTCATTTTGAGAAAAAAAATTCTGGGGTTTTCTATCATTGCTATATCTTTCGTCTGTGTGTCCTGCTTTCATAAAATGTTAGGCCTCTCTCTGTACGCGGGGAGTTGAGCAGAATAGCAAGCCGATTTATCCCTCAGCCAGCCCCGCGGTGAGGCCTGGTTCTTTGGAGATGGTCCAAAATCAAATAGCCACAGCTCACCTGCTGGAGGGCCTCCTGGGCCCAAGATGGGCTGGAGCCCCCAGCACGCCTTTCGGTCTGTGAGAAGGTTGTTCTCCATCCCAACAAAGATCTCTGTTATTGAAGAACCGCGCCTTTAAATCTGACTGTATTTCCATCTCTGGTACAGACTGTCTTCCCTCAGGCAAGGTTCTGTCTCGGAGCTGGCTGTGAGGATGTGGAAACACAATCGGGCTTTGTGGTGCAGGAGGGCTTTGCCGAGCCCTGGAAGGTGGGGTTCAGCCTTGTATAAATAAATAACAGCAAGCCAGCTTCAGGAAAAAGGGGATTCCTGGAATGAGAGAGACTGGCGCTCGAGACAGGAAACTCTTCCTGGGGTTTCTGCAGCCTCTGCAGCTCCTTGTGGCCTGTTGTCCTTTCTTAGGACTTTCCGGGAGGCCCTGGGGCCTGGTGTGCACCTCCTGGAGCTGCCCCAACTCCCTGAGTGCCTTGGGCCCATGTCTGACCTTCAGGAACCTGGCTTGGGCCCCTTCTGTGGTCCAAAGAGATGCACTTTGCCCCTTGTATGGCCCACCTGCAGCCTCGGAAGAGTTAATTCTGGGGCACTCAGGGACCAGTTGGGCAGGTGCCTGCCCTGTTTCGGCTTTTCTTCACTCCTTACAGTTTGGTTAGTGATGTCCTCTCCAGAAGGAGCCCTGGAGAACACGAAGGGCACACCTGGCTGCTTGCATGTTGGAAGATCTGTTGGAGTAGGAAGGGAGCTGGGTTCAGGCATTCCTTCTGTTTTCCATGCCATTGCTGGCCCTCTGGGGAGCCTTTTGACCTCAGAGATGGGAGAAGCCCGGAAGAAATGAAAGATCATATTTAGGCCTTCTTGGCCCAAGGCCCAGGGGAATGCTTAGGGAAAAGTGGGACATCTGGTTTTCCCCCTCGCAGCAGGTCTGGTCCTAGATCGGTCCTGCTGGCCGAGCTGTCCCCGTAGCCTCCTCCTGCCATGCTGGGCCAGTTTCCTTCTGTCCCTCACCAGGTCCTTCTTAGCTCGGTTTCTCCATCTATTGCATAGGGGCTCAGTTTTCTCCCAAAGTATCTCTCCTGCTCCCCGGTTGGCTCAGCTCACTCCTCTTCCCATGGTGGTCCCTCGGCTCTCGGGTTGCGGAGCCCACCTGTCCAAAGGGAGCGTTCCTGAGCATGCACATGGGCTCTAGCAGAGCCCTGTGACGCTTCCACACGAGGGAGGAGTCCTGTCCTATCTTCTGCCAAATCTTTCCTCCTTCTGCCTAAAGACTAGGCTTGGTTTTCTTTTCAAATGAAAAAGTTAATAGGAAAATTGTCTCTTTGGTATATAGTTTTATAAATGTTAACATCTATAGATTCCTGTGGCCACTACTGCAGTTCCAAATCCCCAAAAACTCTTCATGCTACCCCTCTGTGGGGGCCCTCCCATCCCTCTGCCCTGGCCACCACTCTCCATCTCCAACAGTCTTCCTAAGGATTTGTTGGCCAAGTTATGGACATCTTGCCAGAGATTTCATTGGTCCGTACCAGTATATGGGAGCAACATGAAAATCAGGTCCACTCTCTGGAAAGCGCCCCAGTGTCCTTTGTCCTTCCTGTCCTGGCTGCACTGAGCTCTCACACCTCCTAGTGCTCCTGCAGTGTGGACAAGTCCGCGTTAACCCAGCCTTCTTTCCCCCCACCTGCCACAGCTGCTTTTGCGGCATGACATTTTTATCTGTTCCTTCCCCGTTTTCCTGCTTATAACAAAAACACCTCTCTTAGCCCAGTGCTCCAAAACTATGTGTGATAAGAAGACATGGATGAATTCTAAGTGTAAAGGAATGCTGTCAATAACAACAACCCTAAGCTAGAAGATTGCCCAAGGAAGATAGAGGAGTTGAAAAAAAGTACACAGGAAACTCTTGGCAGTGGATTTGAGCCCACTTAGTTTTGAAGTTTTGGTACATCTTTTAAAAAAAAAAAAAGAAGTTAAAAAGGCTTGATTTTGTTCCTGAAGATCATTTGCAAGCATCACCGAGAACCTGTAACTCATTGCTGTTTAATTGGTGTAGAACAAGGGGGGTCGTCGAGGTCTGTCTGGGCTCCCCTTGCAGTGGAAGAATTAGGACCAGACGTATGCTCCATCAGCCCACAGATCTGAATCCCCCTGCTGGGCTTGCCATGGGGAATATGCCCGTGTCCTTCTAGCAAGGGATTTACCATCCACCTTGCTCTCAGAAAGAATCTGCTTCCCCAGCCTGCCTAAGCCCGTCCCTGCCTCATCCCACCCCCACTTGAACAGCTTCACTCAGGAGAGATTTTTCCCATTTAGTGAAGCATCGACTACAGAGTGTCCAGGATAAATTGCAGGTACCAATATCCTGGTAAAATTTCAGATTCTAGGGCAGATTCTTTGGAGGCTCGAAAGAACTCAGGGTACATTTTAGGGTATGTAAAGTTTTTAAAATGGGATTCACTCATAGTAATTGGCATTTGCGGGAGAGGGACAAAAGTCGATGTGTCGTTTCCTTGCAGGTGAGGAGAGACTGAGTGGGTGGGGCAGGTCCCCTGAGCTCCAAGCCGTCCTCGGGCGCCTCCTGGTAGCAGATGGTTACCTTCAGAGGATGACCGTCCGGGGTGGTGGTCTCCAGTCTGGGGGGCGAGGTGAACACGTGAAGCACACGGGACAGAGACGTCCCCATTTGGACTCTTGTGCATGTTCAGTCCATGTGAACGGGTGAGAACGATTTTCCTCACTGTGGGCCGAGCATTTGTGGTGATTAACTTGTTACAGGGCCTGCACTCTGGAGCAACTCCTTGGCGAGATTGCCATCAAGACCCTGGCCTGAGAGTAGGAGCCAAAGCTGGAGGGGGCTGGGCCCGGCTGTGTCCTTACAGGAACTCAAGCTCCTGGTGGCCAGTGTGAGCCTGGGCTGGGAGTCAGGTGAGCGGTCCCATGTACGATGCAGAGGCTGAGGGTCTCACTAGGCAGGCCTGATGGGGCAAGCCGGAGTTGGGCCAGAGTCCTGGCAGACAGCCCTCAGAAACAGAAGTGTAGAGATCAAAGCTGTGGGGTACCCCAAAGGTTGAGAATTCTTGGCCCATCAGAATTCCCTGGAGCTCCTCTCCCCACCCTTTTCTGAAAGTGCATGTTCTACCTCCGGGCCCAGAATCTCTAGGTCGTGGGACCCCCAGAACTTGTATTTTTAGAAGCTCCCCTTTAAAAGTTTGCACATAGCTAGGTTGAGACGCCTCGCCTTGGGCGGTGGGTCTGCAGGCTGCAGCGTGGCTCCGGTGGAAGCCAGCCCGAGTGGGGAGGTCAGAGAGCAGCAAAGTCAGACAGACCCCAGCCGGGCTACCCCTTGTTAATACCAGATTCCCCAACCAGTGGCTCTCGTATTTTCTTGGTCTCTGCAGATGTAGTGTCTCCTGTATTTCTAGCTGAACAAAATCATTGCAGTCCATGGAGCAAGCCTTCCCATGCTCCTTTGTTCTCACGGAAGGCATTCTGGCTTCTTTCTGAGATGATCTCTGCTGGCACTTTCTGTTGCTGTGGGGGTGGCTCGAGTCCCTACCCCTGGATGTATCCCAGCTGCAGTGCTCCTCACGTTAATAGCTGTCAACTTGGTTCTGGATCATTTTTTGAGTTCCTGGTACGTAGGAGCTTCCTAACCAAATCTTATTAAATTTGATGTTTTAATGAAAGGCATTTTTTTTTAACTCCCCACCCTCTTTGCCACCATCCCCCCACTGCTCATCAGAAGTACTGCTGCACTCGGACCCAGCAAAGGCTGCCGTAGACTGGACCTGTAAGAAATCAGACCCGAGGCCAGCCTCAGCACGCTCCTGAGAACCACTAAGATAAACACAGAATGCACTCTCGCCGAATTCTGAGAAGGAAAGGCCCTCAAAGGTCATAGGGTCCAGTGGCTCTCAACCCTGGCTACACATTTGAATCATCTGGGGAGCTTTTAGAAAATGTTCAAACCCAACCCCCACCCCCTGAGATTTTGATTCAGTTGGTCTGGGGTGGGGCTCAAGCTTGCGTGGAATTTTCTTAAAGCTCCCCAGGGGCTTCTAATGCACAGCCAAGTTTGTAAACCACTGCCCTAGGCCAAAATGCCTCACAGAATAGTTGCATGAAAGGATTAAAAAGATTTCTGCCTGCTGATGTGGTGGCCCCCCAGTAAGACCAGGGCTGGTGGTAGATTGCCAGCAGCGCACCCCTGGATTCCCTAAGCCCCTTCCATCCTCCAGTCCCAGCCTCCGCAAGACTTGGCCTTGGACTGTCCCACCTTCCCGGAGACCAGAAGCAGACACTGAGCAGAATCTAACTTTAAACCGATTAGTGGCACACATCAGGAGACGTGGTGTGATGGGCTCTGAATTAAAATCTCCTTTTCCCAAGCCATATATTTGATTTCGTATATTGTATGAATTTGCTAGGGCTCCTGTGTCAGCTGCCACAAGCTGTGTGGCTTAGCACAACAGACATGTCTTCTCTCACAGCTCTGGAGACTGAGAGTCAAGATCAAGGTGTTGGTCTGCAGGGTTAGTTCCCTCTGAGGGCTGTGAGGGGTGGCTCTGCTCTAGTTGGTCTCCTTGGCTTTCAGGTGGCTGTCTTCTCTGTCTCTTCACATTGTCCTCCCTCTGGGTGGGTCTGTCCAAATCTCTCCATTTGCTAAGGACACCAGTCATATTGGGTTAGGGTCCACCATGACTTCATTTTCACTTGGATCCCTCAGTGAAGACCCCATCTTTAAGGTTACATTCTGAGGTACAGACGGTGAGGGCTTTGACTATCTTTTTGGAGACCTATACAATTCGACCTATAACTAATAGCATCCAAGCTTTCTCCTTTTTAAAAAGTTTTTATTTATGGGTGCCTGGATGGCTCAGTTGGTTAAGCAACCGACTTCGGCTCAGGTCATGATCTTGTGGTTTGTGAGTTAGAGCCTCACATTGGGCTCTGCTGACGGCTCAGAGCCTGGAGCCTGCTTAGGATTCTGTGTCTCTGCCCCTCCCCTACTCGTGCTCTGTCTCTCAAAAATAAATAAACAAAAAAAAGGTATTTATTTATTTATTTATTTAGAGCACGTGAGGAGGGGAGGACCAGAGAGAGAGGGAGAGAGAATCCCAAGATCATGACCTGAGCTGAAATCAAGAGTCAGACACTCAGCCGACTGAGCCACCCAGGTGCCCCCCTCCCCCCATCCAAGCTTTCTACCTTACCTGCAGCTTTTACTGAGGAGAGTCACATATTTTTCTTTGCACCCTCAAATTGCTCAGAGCACAGAGCCCAGGGCTGGGTGGTTATGAGGATTCAGCACTAACTGGGTGACAGACTGACATCTGTTCTCCTGGTTCTGGGTATACTTGGGAAAGATGGTTTCCAGTCAGGCCCCCGCAGAGAGGGTTAGAATTCCTCTGATTTCCTCACAGAGGCTGAGATCCTGAAAGGAGAGGTGAGCTAATGAGGCCTGGGCCTCCCCTGCCCAAGAGAAAGGCCAGAGTCACATGCTGATGTGAGACATCAGTTTGAGAGGATGCATTTGTGCTCAGGAGGAGAGGGATGGAGGTGAGGTAGGCCTTTGGACCGTATGTACATTAGCATCAGTAAACATGTTAGGGAGTGAGGGTAAACACGTTAGGGAGTGTCGAGGGTGTGGAGAGGAAGCGGTGTCTCATTCCCATGGAAGTTTTGACTGTTACTCTAAGAGGCTGGTCTTTGAGTTAGCCCATCGCAGACAGAATTCAGGGAGGCTCCAAACACTTGGATGGGGAAGAAATTACATTTCATTTTCGCCAACTGAAAATTTGCCTTTCCTTCGGTTACGAACGGAGACACTAAACCATAGTGACATGAGCAGTACCTGTGACTACCATTGATAGGAACGGCAGGAATTTTTTTCCAATATGATATGGTAGAGTCGTTGTAGATTTCTCCCAAGTACTGCTTTCCTCATTCCTGCCTCAGAATTAAGGTGGTGATGAGGCTTATGGCTAAGTCTTACTTAATGTGTTAATTAAATATTACCATAGCAAAAACTTCAAAATATTTTGATAACTGCAATTTACTGTAATTGGCTGCTTTTGTAATGCTATGTATTTAATTTGTGCATTTAATGCCATTCTGCGAAGGTCTCCAGGCTTCCCCAGGCTGCCAAGGGGTGGTCTGTGGCATTAAAGAGGTTAAGAAGCCTTGTTTTGTGTTTGTAAGAACTCCTTCCTGTCCCCAGTGGGAAGGTTAAATCCTATAAATGGAGATAATTTTAGATTACTGTCTTGACAATCACTGATTTAGTTGATATCTGTATCTTTTATTTTGGGCTCCTTGAGGCTAAGCTGTGTGTGTGTGTGTGTGTGTGTTTGTGCGCGTGTACTCACGTGGACTTACACTTGTCTTATTTTCAAAGACGTCAAGGATTAGGTAAACATTTTAGAACAAGCCCGGCTTTAAATATGCCCTCCAGTGCTGTTGGGCCCTGCTTGGGAAAGCCGGTCCCTGCCTTCGCCAGTCAGTCTCCATTGAGTAAGTGGGGCGCCGCTTACTCCTCCCAGAGCCAGATGCAGTGGGGACATGCTTTTCTTGGTCACTCTGGAATTGAGCAAGCCTCACACTGGTGACTGAGCTGCCTGTGTTGCGACTTGAAAGCTGGGCTCACAGAACCAGTTCCGATTGGCCTGCGACAATGTTGAGGGTGCCAGCTCCCAGGTCCTGCTGGGTTTGAAAGTGGTCTGATTGCAAATGATTAGGTTTATGGGGTTTCTGAGGAGTTTTGTTTTTTACTTTTCCTTTTGAAATACTGAGACTCCCAGTTAGTTTTAAAAATAGTACATAAGATGGGGTGCCTGGGTGACTCAGTCGGTTGAGTGTCCGACTTCAGCTCAGGTCATGATCTCACAGTTCATGGGTTCAAGCCCCGTATCGGGCTCTGTGCTGACAGCTCAGAGCCTGGAACCTGCTTCAGATTCTGTGTCTCCCTCTCTCTGCCCCTTTTCCACTCGCACTCTGTCTCTCTTTCTCTCTCTCAAAGAAAAAAGAAGTACATAAGAGTCCCGGGATCCCCCTCAAACCCCAATTTCCCCCAGTGGTGACATTTTCTACAGCGGAAACCCAATATTAACATCAGGTCCTTGACAATGATATGTTATTGTTACCGTCAACTGGATTACAGACCTTGATCCGCTCTCACCATTGTTTGCACGCCTTCACTGAGGTGTGTATTTGTACAGTTCTGTGCAGTTTTATCCCAGGCAGAGATTCGTGTAGCCACCACCACAATCACGATACAGAACTGCTGACAGGACATATTTTTTAACTCAGTTGTGAGGTGAGGCACGTAGTATAGTGAATTATTATCAGTGTTGTTAAAGCACTCAAGGCCGGAGGTGGTGGTTTGATGCGCCCCCAGGCCCGTGTAGCATTTGGACCCCGTGCTAGGTGTGTCTGTCATTTTCAAGTCCAGTCTGGACCTGGAGCCCATCCAGTGGAAGTTTTAGGTCGTGGTGGTGCTCGTGCTCCGAAGGCACAGCATTCTGCATCCCAGGATTGGGATCAGGGTGTTTCTCTTTGCTGGGGAGTCAGGGGTACGGTAAGACAGAGGCAGGAACCAAGGGCAGCATCCAACTCTTGAGGGTCCAGAGCTTCATAGAGGATGAGAGGACAGTCGGAATAAAGAGACGCCCTGGCTGGGCCTGAGTTGCAGGGAAAGGTCATATCTTGGTGGGCAGGCAGGTACCTGGGGGCCCTCTCATCCTTCCCTGCATCCCTGGATTGACTGTGCTGCTGGGCCTAGCTTGAGAGTTGTTCCACTACGTGAGCCGTAGGGATAACCATGGTAGAAGGGAGGACCCTTGACTGAAATTCCCGGGCACCCTCCAAACTAAGGTAGTAATTTTCTCCCAAAGCCATGTTTATTGTGCCTTGGCATCTCTCCGTTTACCAGGACATCTGATCAAGTGGGAACACTCCATTCTCTAACCACATAGGATAACAATGCTGACCTTGTCTAGGGCTTATGGTTTTCGCCATTTGCAGATACTGGTGCACGTGTATCTGTTTTCTATTTTTTTGTTTGCTGGTTTTCCCCAGTTTCTTTGGTTACGCTTTTCAACTGGGGTATTTAACCTTGATAGTCAGAGATACCACCTAGCTGCGTACCTGCAGTCACATACCCCACTCTGCTTTCTTCCTGGCTGATTCCAGCAACGTGGGACTGCCAGGTACTGAGAACTAGGACCTAGTACGAGACCAGCTCCCGTGAGCTGATGTTGGGACACTAGACTGCGATACGGACGGGTGTGGGGAAGGCTGGTTTAGTTAGGTAGGTCTACCCCAGTCCCTGCAGGGGTCAGTGAACCCAAGTCGATGTGGTGCCAGTGCAAGGGACTGGGGGAGCCTCAGTGCTGCCTAGCATGAGTATTATCCACTGACTGTCTGGATGTAGACAGAGCTTAGGAGCTACAGCCCTGAGCAGGTTATCGGAGGAGGGCCTCAAACCCATTTGTAAATATACTTCTTTTTTGGGGGCTCCTGGGTGGCTCAGTCGGTGAAGCGTGTGACTTTGGCTCAGGTCATGATTGTTCTTCCTGTGAGTTCGAGCCCCACATGAGGCTCTGTGCTGACAGCTTGGAGCCTGGAGCCTGTTTCAGATTCTGTGTGTCTCTCTGTCAGACTCTCCCCTGCTCATGCTGTCTCTCTCTCTCTCTCAAAAATAAATAATAAAATAAATAAATAAAATTAAATATATACTTCTTTTTTTTGGTTAAGTTTGTTTATATTTGAGGGAGAGAGAGAGAGACCACGAGCCGGAGAGTGACAGAGAGAGGGAGAAGAAGAATCCCAAGTGGAGAGCCTGACAAGGGACTCGATCCCATGAAGTGTGAGATCATGACCTGAGCTGCAACCAAGCGTCAGATGCTTAACCGACTGAGCCAATATACTTCTCGAAACTAAGTGTGTAGCAGGAAGCCAAGGTTGCCACCATTGCAGGACAGAAGTCTAATGGAGATTACATCCCGTCTCCATTTCCGTCACTCACCTTACCCTGCCCATTAGTATCAGTTCCGTCTTCCAAAGGCACCACCATCATGTTATAACTTCATTTCGGGGAAGGCAGTAAGTGCTGTCTTTCACTTCACCCCCAGGGCCTGAACTTCCCTGCCTGATTCTCTGGGCCTCCCGCCTCTGACCTCCCCTAACCGGATTGACCTCACTTCTGATTAGTCCTGAGTGCTACCCCTCCCCCCGCACTCAACCTGCTTCTACTTCCTTTCTAGACACCGTCCTGCAGCATTCGGTCCCTTTCCTAACAATGTTGCCTTGGATGACCTGAACTCCAGATTAGCCTGCTGTCACATTTTCTCCTACGTACCTCATAGTCGCACACGATTTGTCTGTTACATAATTGTATAGTCTTATGGCTTTATTTTTTAATCCATAAGTGATTAGTGAATGAGAGAAACCATACTGTGGTGTTCTCTAATTGTTTCTGTGCTTAGGCTTCCTCTTCCCAACGAGGGGGAGGGCAGGGACCCTGGGCTATATTATTGGTCTGCCCTTGGGCACCCAGTGTGGCTGTGTGCGTTCTCCAGCAGTGCCTACTCAGTGAGGAATACAGCCAGCTCCCATCATGAAGTGCTAGACAGCTCTGGTCTGGGTCCTTCTTCTGTAGGCCCTTCCAAAGCAAACTGGAATTTATAACTACAGGCTCCCTGTTTGGTAGTCATTAGCTTGGAATGCATGGGGCTGACAATCAGGATATTTTAGCAGATGGTTTGGTTCTACTTGAGCGTGAGATAGTCAGTTAAACTCATTTTGAGATTACTGAGAGATGAGAATTAAAAAAGAACAAGATTGTAGTTAAAAGTTGAGGTAGCTGAAACCTTTCTGCCCCCCGAGTCTAGAGTATGATAAGGTGGACTTGAAAGGTAAGGATCTTGGAGGAAGGAAGATGTGGTCCGAAGGGCCAACAGTTAGCGGACTCCCTGGGAGGGCTCCCTCCGTCCCGCACGTGGAGATGTTCCATACCGCCTTCCCTTGGGTGGAGACAGTGTCCGTCTTAACGAGTGGGGCAGAGACCATGCGCTCCCTTAGAGGACTTCATTTTTCAGAAGCATGACGTCTGGCATTTTCAACAAAGCAAACAATCTCTAACCACGGAATTAAGTCAGTTTGGGCAGGAGGTGGAGGCATCCTATATATTCCTCAAAAGAAAATTGAGCAATATAAAAAAGAGAAAAATATTTTAAAGAGCAAATAACCCTGCTCATGGTGGAGGGTGTCAATTCATGGGCCATGCCTGGCTGCCATGATTCTGGTCTGAAACAAGCCAGAACTTCTGGGTATATTCAGTAGCTCCTCCTTGGTCACTTTTGCCACTGCCCCTCTGCTGCTATCCAAAGACTTCCCTTATTGTTTTTTTTTTAATTTTTTAGTTTTTTTAAAATTATTTATTCTTTTTTTTATGTTGTATTTATTTTTTGAGAGAGTGAGAGAGAGAATGCAGTGAGAGCAGTGGAGGGACAGAGAGAGGGAGAGACAGAATGTAAAGACAGGCTCCAGGCTCTGCGCTGGCTATAAGCACAGATTCCGACGCAGGGCTCCAACCCACAGACCATGAGATCATGACCTGAGCTGAAGTCGGCTGCTTAACCAACTGAGCCACACAGGCGGCCCCCCTCAAGGCCTGTTTGAAATGTCTCCTTCATGTGGCCTCCAGAAGGCAGATTTTCGTCCCATATCCACCATGAGACTCCTATGGTGCTTCCCACCTCGAGTCACGTTCAGCTGTATGTCCAGCTAAGCACCCAACACGGCTGTGGGACAGGTAGGTCCCAGTGAAATTGTTCTGGTAATGAAGTGACATTCAGGTAGTAGGGCTCCTTCACCTGCTTTGTTCCATCCATACTTCTTGTTTCCAAATCCACTTGGCACTTGCTTATCTCAGGGCCTCTGATCTGTGTTTCCTTCACTGAGAACATTTTTCCCTATAACCGTGGGACTCTGGTTTAACAGTCACCTCCCCAGTTCCCTGACCCCCGCTCCCCGGCTTCATCTTACTCCATAACACTTCCCACCATCATTTGGACCATCGTCCACCCCTTGCAACCCCATAGGCTTGCTCACTGTTCTGTCTTTGCACCTCAACAGTGCTGGGCAGATAGTAGGTGTCCAATAAACCATTTAAAAAATTGTATTTATTTATTTTGAGAGAGAAAATCAGCGTGTGGGGGTAGTAGGGACAGAGAGAGAGGGAGAGAGGGAATCCCAAGCAGGCTTCGTGTGCTGACAGTGTAGAGCCCTATGTGGGGCTCGATCCCATGAACCATGATATCATAACCTGAGCTGAAATTAAGAGTTGGACGCTTAACCAACTGAGCCACTCAGGTGCCCCCCCTTTTTAAGTAACAATTTTTAATAAGTAAGTGGCAGCAGTATTTAAAGAGGGTTAAATTTGCCTACCTTGCTCACGCAAACCTTGTTTCCAGAGAAAAATTAAACTTGTCATATTAATCACCCTTTCAAAAGGAGGATGAAGGTAGCAAGGGGATGGGGCGCCTGGGCGGCTCAGTCGGTTGAGCGTCCACTCTTGGTTTTATCTCAGGTCATGATCACAGGGCCATGGGATTGAACTCCATGTTGGGCTCTATGCTGAGTGTGGAGCCTGCTTAAGATTCTTCCTCTCTCTTTCTCTGTCTGTCATTCTATTTTTGCCACTCTCCCTTGGTCTCCCCCCGCCCCACTTCTTGCACTCTCTCTCTCTCTCAAATAAAAAATCAAAGATAACAAGGTGATCTTCCTGGCACCTTTTTCTGCTCGGTCTCAAGAGAGGAGCCTCACCCAGGTGTCTGATTGAAACGGCGTTGACACAGGCACCAGCCTGCACGTGCACGGCTGAGGCGCGGCGGGAGGATGTGCCCCCACAGCCGCGAGGTGTTGGCTGACAGCCTGGCAGTGAGCATTGGAGGCAGGAACCAGAGACAAAACAGGGGCGCCACCAGGGATATTGAGAAGCACTTCAGTGAAGGCATGTTATTTTTATTATAACATATGGTGCCCATCAATTGATCATTGAAACAGTGACCTTGAATTATTAATAAAGATTAAGTTGCATCAAATATGCCTATATATGAAGGTAGGGGAAGAACAAATACAGTTAGAAAAACTCCCATCAAGTCAGCTTTTTTCTTTAACATTCATTTCTATTTTTGAGAAAGAGAGAGCACAAGCAGGGGCAGGGCAGAGAGAGGGGAAAGGGTCAAAGTGGGCTCTGCGCTTAAGGAGTGAGCCCAGTGTGGAGCTTGAACTCACGAACCACAAGATCATGACCTGAGCTGAAGTTGGATGCTCAACCAACTGAGCCACCTAGGCACCTCTCAAGTTAGTTTTTAAAAATAACAGCTTCATTGAGATAGAATTCTATACCCTAAAATTCTTCTTGTTGAGGGTACCACGCAGTGACTTTTCGCATCACTGCAGTGTTGTGGGACCATCACCACTATCTAAGTTTGGGACATTTTCATCACCCCAGCAGCACTCACTGTCCATCCTCCCCCACCCACCCTCCACCTCTAGCAACCACTAATCTGCTTTCTTTCTCTGTGTTAAGCGGAATAATTCAACATGCAATCATCTGACTGACTTCTTTCACTTAGTGTAATGTTTTAAGGTCTGTCCATCTAACATGTATCAGTTACTTTATTCCGTTTTATGGCCGAGTAATACTCCATCACATGAATGTGCCACATTTTATCTATCCATTCATGCATTGATAAGCATTTGGATTCTTTCTTGTGTTTGGCTGCCCACTGAGCCATTTTGAAATGTAATGAAAGTCCTCGTAATGGAGGACTGGCTCCTAAAACAGGGGGTGCTGCCCAGGTGGGTGCGAAGATCCATAGCTGTGCAGACATCACATCTGGCTGGCTGTTGGCCACTCTGAAAGTGGACCTTCCCCACTGTGCTGATGTACAGTGTGTATGCTTACTACTGTTCCTCTCCTCAGATCTGTATGAGTCACATCTGAGCTCAGTGGCTCCTTACCATCTCTCCATTCTCTACTCCTGCCCAGCTGGCTTCTTCACACTCTGCCCTCGACAGCCTCCACTTTGCCCCCCACTTTCATGTGTTCTCTCTTGCAGAGCCAAGGGATTCTTGAGCAAAGCCACTGTTCCTGCTCAGGACCCTCACATTAGACCAGCTCCTCAGGCCTTTTTGACATCACTACCTCAGGCCATGTTTAACTGTGTGTTCTCTTGTTTGCGTGTGTGATTATTTTCTCCATCACTACAGCGTGGCACAGACAGTATCTCGTAACACCCTGGTCCCTGGGCCGGCCCGGAGCATCTCACAGTGGGCTCTCTGTGAATGCTGATGTGTTTGGCGTCCTGGAGTTAAGAGCCCTTTGCCACGTAACTGGAGAGGTGGGAGTGTGAATGGGGGCACTTGCTCAGGTGTATAATGGTCTTTGGAGCAGGGATCCGGTTTACATCATCTTGAATCCTGTTTCCACCTCTCATTGTTAGTTCCTGGAAGCGCATGGCCAAACTAGCTGGAAAGTAACCTGAAGTTTGGTCAAAACGTAAACTATGGATTTTCTTTCTGACCGTGCCTGTGTATATTTCACAGACTAATGGCAGGTGCCCAGCCACTGTTCAGTGGGACCTTTGCTAACTCCCTCACATTCCCTTTCCTGCTGGTCTTTCTTGAGCGTTTGCAGTTAGGATTGGGGGGTGGGGTGTGACTTGAGATAAGGAAATCAGAAACAATGAGGTGCGGCCCCATTCTGAGTGGACCTGTCATTCTCTGTTCTCCTGGTGGATCAGGTAATCTGACATGAGCAGGCAACTCGGTTGAGTGTTTTCACTGCTTCTCAGTTGACTGTATTCATTGTCTGCTGAGATAATAGTGAACAGAGAAAGAAGAAAATTAAAATAGGAAGCTGGGAAGGGCAGGAAGAGAATCGGGAGGCCTGGTACACAAAAGTTGGCTGTAACATGAGCCAGGATTATGGAAGGACGACCAAGTACTTCTGACCATCTCAGCGCAGCCCCTCCGCATTTTAATTTCGGCTCGTCTCCTTGCCGGCCATGTTTACGTTAGTCTTTTTTGTTGTTGTTTCCTTGTTTCTTTGGCTGTTGTCTCTGAAGAAAAAGAGATGGCCAGGTTGATCTCTTGGAATCAGAGTTAGAGACTGGATGGGACTATGTCAACTTCCTTCTGATAAAAAATGTAGGAGCTTTCGTAGGAGACCCTCTCTTTCTCTTTACTGTAATGAGAGGCGCTCTCCGCCTTCCCTCATTTATGGGCAGGGGTGTAATATGGTGATGTTTGTAAGGCTTATGAGGGTGAATGAAAAGGCTGGAGGCAGCCAACCTTGGAGGCGCTGGGAGTAGTATCTTGCCAATTGCCTCAGGCATATCCTGCCCTATTGTGGGGCCAGAAGCACCAACTGGATTGGAAGCTGTTGGTTAGCAGTATAGGCTCTGAGGTCTAGGTTTGAGGCTCCCATCCTCCACAGATCTTGTGTTTTCCTCCCTTGTGGCATGTAGTGCTAAGAAGTGAGATCTGGAAGCACCTAAGCCCCACCAGTTCCTGCAGGTAGGTGGTTTCAGTACGGTCCCCCACCCCCAAATCTACAGGGTCAGGAGAGTGGGGTTCAGCAGTCTCTTCCCATGTTGGACAGCTCCATTGATGGGGGGAATTCCTCCTGTTCAGCTGTTATCTTCTCCATTCCTCCCTCTGGAGTCCCTGGTGGTAGGTCTCACCATCTTCCGTATTCCTGGCTGTCAAGTCTCAGGGTAAGTGGACCTTAGGTGGGCCTGTGCCCCTTCCTTTACACATCCTGGCAAAAATAGTGGGTTTCTGCAAGTTGCATGTTCCAAAGGAAGGTCAGTGGATCCTGGTAACCCGATATGTGTACCATATCTGTCTACATCTGCATCTACATCTACACCTATACCTACACCTTCACCTACACCTTCACCTACACCTTCACCTACACCTACACCTTCACCTACACCTACACCTACACCTACGTCTACATCTACATCTATATCCACCACATTATATTAAAAAAAAAGTAGTGGTGCCTGGGTGGCTCAGTTGATTAAGCATCTGACTTCAGCTCAGGTCATGATCTCCCGGTTTGTGGGTTTGAGCCCCGCATCGGGCTCTGTGCTGATAGCTCAGAGCCTGGAACCTGCTTCAGATTCTGTGTCTCCCTCTCTCTCTGCCCCTTTCCCTCTCATGCTCTGTCTCTGTCTCCTAAAAATAAATAAACATTAAAAAAATTTAAAAAATAATGATAATCCCATCACCTAACAAACCTGTTCTTAGTTGAGTGTTTCCTTTGTCTTTATTCTGATGAGTCCGTATTAAGAATTACACTCAGAGTGTGTACACAGAGTTTCGGTGGTTTCTTCACTCACTGTGCAGCAATTTGCCCCACAGTTCTTGGGCCTTTGTCTCGCCATGCCTGGAACACAAACATCTTGCAGTTGTAGTAAGCACTGGGGGTGGCATCTCATTCTGTGCGACAGATAGAAACTGTTTATTAACCAGTGGCACCAACTAGTTCTGACTGGATCAAAGACGTTGTGGTCCCCTACCCCTGAGAGAAAGCAGGGCACAGCGGGGTGTGGGGAGGGGAAGCGTGAGGTAGTGCCACGTTCTTGTGTCCCAGGAACATCTCTGTGTGTAGGACAATGACCTCTTTAGAGAGGAAAGGAATAAGTTTTTTGAACTGTTTTAATTTTTCAGACAAAAAAAAAAAGAAAAGAAAAGAAAACAGTGCCCTTTTTACATACTTTTCAGAATTTCCTGTGTTTCATGTTAGCTGGTTACTGTTTTGGCTTCCTTTGGTGGTAGTAAACACAGTTTGTTTTGTTTAGCAATTTCCTTCCCCCTCAAATACCATCACTGATCAATCCTGCCTTTGCCGGAGTCACACATTTATGGGTCTCTTTCCTTCCACCTCTCACCCCTCAATTTACTCCATTTGTTGAGCTCCTGCTAAGCACTAAAGATTCCAGAAGGGGCTTGGAAGGGGGGGCTGCTTGTAGGAGGGCAGTGGGTGCTGGAATCTCAGCATCTGGATGCTTCCACCCACTCTTTCGGAGGGCTCACTCTCTCCAGGCCCGGAATGTTGACATTTAATGAGCACTTACTAGATAGTTATTTGTCTGTTTTGTATCTAGGGAAATTGAGATCTAGTTGAGTCACCAGAATCAGGTTGGCATGGCCTCAGCTAAAGCTCTGGCTTAGCTGTGGTTGCCATCACTATCTTGTTTGAGCTTTGAGAGCCATAGAGACAGTCAGGGCTACGTTTATTTATTTATTTTTTTAATTTGAGAGAGAGAGAGAAAATCTCAAGCAGGCTCCACTCTCAATGTGGAGCCCAACTTGGGGCTTGATCTCACAACTGTGAGAGTCAGAGTCAAGAGTCAGACGTTTAACCAGCTGAGCCACCCAGGAGCACCTAGGGCTGCATTTTAAAACAGTTGTCTTAGTAGATGTCTCAAGTCAGGGTTCATAGAGGAGCCCCAGCCAGCCCTGCTGAGGCTGGGCCTCCTGACTGCAGCCCACTGTGCATTAGTGTCGTTTGGGTGGAGGAGACCATCAAGAAGAGGGTAGAACGGAGGAGAAAGAGGCTGTTAACCCAGAATGAGACAAAGTGGCACTAATGATGGTAGGACCTTTGAGAGACCTCTCCTGGGAAAAGTACAGGTCCCGGATGGTTGAGCTGATGTGAGTCAGATGTTTTTTCTTATAAATTTTTAAAAAATATTTTATTTATTTTTGAGAGAAAGAGAGAGAGAGAGGGAGACACAGAATCTGAAGACAGACTCCAGGCTCTGAGCTAGCTGTCAGCACAGTGCCTGACACGGGGCTCGAACCCACCAACCACGAGATCATGACATGAGCCGAGGCTGGACGCTTAACTGACTGAGCCACCCAGGCACCCCAAGTTGGATGTTTTTGAGCTGAATTCCCTCCAAAGCCACTCACATTCTGCAGGCATTGTCTTCTTTTGCTCCATAACAGTAAAAGGAGAAGAGTTGCCGTTACTGCCACGTTAAAATGAATAGAGCTGCTCACCTTGAACTCAACCTGATGTTGACCTTTCTGATGAAATTGGGAGCACCTGGAGTTTGTTTCCTCCCAGTTGGGCACAGAACATTTTCTCATTTTCCTTGGAATGAAATGCAGTCTAAATGTTGGAGTAATGGTTCTCAAAAGCATCTGATCACCTGCAGGGCCTGCGACAGCTTGCTGGGCACCGCCCCCGGAGCATGTGATGCAGTAGGTCTGGAGGGGGGCCTCGAGAAGTTCTCCAGGGATGATGGTGTCGCTGGCCCAGGACTGCACTTGGAGCACCTTTGTACTAGAGCATCTATCAGAATTGGGCCTTGGTTCCCCCTCTTCACCGCTCAAAACCAACAGTTAGTGTGGTAGAGAGCCATTGTCTTAAAGAGGGTTTATTTGCGTTTCAGCGTAGAGTACTTAAGAGACTTTGGCTAAGCCCCAGAGTAAGCTGTCTCCAAGCTCTGCCCCTCACCCCTGCCCCGGGGGCTGTGCCCCTCCATTACCTGCCACCCAGTGAGGGGATTAGAACAGGCCGGGTGAGCCGCCCTGGTGCTGAGCAGCCCCAGTGCGGTGATGGGCTCCTCCTTTCAGCATGTGGAATTTAACAAGCTAAGCGTTTTCCATGGTAAGTGCATAAAAAAGATTTCTTCTCCTTTTTTGAAAGAAAGAAATACAACCAGTCTCTTGAGTCATAACTGTTGTTAGATGCTGAATGAGGGAAAAAAAAGGCAGTTAATGTTCTTTTCTTCTAAACAAATTCTCTGACTTTAGCTCTTCAAGACCCCTAGAGTTAATTTTTAATGGTTTCAAGGATGTGCAGGAGTCTTGCTCTCCTGCTGAGCGTGTAGCTCAGCAAAGGCCTTGGGAATAGCCCCGAGCCCAAGTGACTGGCCAGGTGGGGCAGAGGGACACCCACCCGGGAGAGGATCAAGGACACCCCCTTTGGGGAAGCGGGGGAGAGATGTGTAACTGAGAATCTGATGTCGAGCCCCCAGGCTTTCAATCCACAGAGTGCACTTTCGGGTTAACTTTGGACCAGTGATGTCTTAACCAAGGATCTGGCTGCCTGTTTTGTCAGCTTGCGGGACCCTCGCCATCTCAGCCTCATATGGCCAGACCCAGCTTGTTATCATCCCCGCTCAAATGTGCATTATAATCCCTACCCTAGTGAATCCTCGGCTGTCCATACTGCATTCCCCCTGGTCCTCCCTACCAGTGGCTCCCCAGCCTCTCGGTCACTGTTTTTGTTAACGCCTCTGTCACCTGCTTAGTTTGCTCCTGGGTTTCTCACCTCGACTATTCCAGGAGTTCTCAGCCAGTCTCCAGTCTATCCCCTTCCCAGTCCGCCATGTCTCTGTGCCAGCACCTGCTGAGCCCAGACTGCTCCTCAAAGCCCTTGACAGTTTCCCATGGCCCATGAGAAGAATTTCCTTTTCTTGGTATCAGAGCTTTCCCATCTGGGCCCATCCTGCCCGGCGAGAGTAAGAGCTGGGATGCATGTGGGGGCCTTGACAGTCCCAACGGCTTCTGAAAGGAGTACGTTTGGCAAGCTGATGACTTGCCAGAGGACAGCCAACACCGAGGGGGTTTGCTTTCCTGGCCCCAAGCTTGAAGGCGGAAGAGAGTACCAGGGAGGTGGGGGAAGAGGCCATGTCACAGGCAGTGGGGGAAAGCCAGGGAAAAGATCAGTCATAAGGAGTCTGGCTAAGAAAGGCCCCATTCCAGGCACTGGTCTCTCCCTGGGGACAGCTAACGAGGCCTGGGGAGCCTCCCACGTCTGCTTTTGATGGTGCTTATGCAGGGCCCTTTGGAACATTCTGGGATGCTAACCCTTAGGAGGCCCAGACTGCTGACAGCCAGGCTGGCAAGATTAGGTTCCAGAAGGAGTTGGGGCTTACAAAACTTTGCTGAAGACAATAGATGGGCTTTTTAGTTTGGGCAGTGTTCCTGATGCTTGGGGATCCATGATGTCTTTTTTTTTTTAAGTTTATTTTTGAGAGAGAGAGAGAGAGAGATACACGCAGAATATGAGCAGGGGAGGGACAGAGAGAGACGAAAACAGAATCTGAAATAGGCCCCAGGCTCTGAGCTGTCAGCACAGAGCCTGACATGGGGCTCGAATCCACAAACTGCGAGATCATGACCTGAGCTGAAGTTAGATACTTAACCGATTGAGCCACCCAGGAGCCCCGATGTCTTTTTTTTTCTTAACTTTTTTTCTTGTAAATTTTTTAGAAATATATATATTTTTACTAATCTCTACACCCAACATGAGGCTCGAACTCATGACCCTGAGATCAAGAGCCCCATGCTCTTCCCACTGAGCCAGCAGGTGCCCCCGTGTTGTTATTTTGATACTATCTCAGTTCCATTGAGGAGTGGAATCTTTTTTTTATTTTTTATTTTTGAGAGACAGAGAAAGACAGTGCAAACAGGGAAGGGTCACAGAGAGAGGGAGATACAGAATCCAAAGACAGGCTCCAGGCTCTGAGCTAGCTGTCAGCACAGAGCCTGATGCAGGGCTCGAACCCATAGACCGTGAGATCATGACCTGAGCCAAAGTCAGATGCTTACCCTGATTGAGCCACCCAGGCGCCCCAGGAGTGAAATCTTAAACAACACAGAGGGAAACATGGTTTGTGTCTAGGAGGACTGTTGGAGGGGCTGCCAGAGTGTTCTTCTGCCTCATCAGAGCACCTGGCTGAATTTTGGGTCAGTGCCGTGTCTCAGATGTTAACAGAGAACTACTGGAGCTTGCCCTGGGCATGGGTTGAGGGGGTAGGGGTGGGGGCAGTTGTCAGGTCAGGGTGCCATGAGGTCCTGAGTCTTACCAGAGGAGAAGACACTTTGCTGAGCTCTGGAGGGAAGGAAGAGAGGGAGGGGACAGGAGCTGTGCTTTGGACAAGCTGAAGGGTGCCCCAGGCTGCAAATGTGGCTCTTTAGAAGGTCAGATCTGTCCAAAGGTGAAGTAAGAACCCCACATCAATAATAATAATTGCCTATTTTCTTACGGAGCACTTTACAGTTTGCAAAGCATTTCATGAAAGGTGGTAGGCCTTCTTCCTTCTTTGGAGGGATTCAAGTCCAGGGAGTGATGTTGTTCAGGGCATTCAGGCCCTCCTGAGAGTAAGATGGGTCCATGTGGGTGTTTCCTAAATGTGTATCAGAAGTATGCTTTCAAAACATTCAGTATTCTCCCTCTTCCCCTAAGTGGCCTGAGGTGATATCTGTAAGGGGTTGGCTCTTCCCTTGACCCAGAAAACACTACAAATTCATGCAAACCAAGAGGTTCAAATCTTCACGTTCACTTTAAGAACACACGTGAAATTGCCCAGGCACCAAGGGTATGCAGATCCAAAAAGCCACCAACTGTCTGAAGATTGTCTCTTTGCAGAAGCAGTGTGTACCATTCTGTCGCTGCAGTGGTGGGGCTGGTCGGTGTGCCCAGGCCAGCAGTGGGGCAGGACACAGGGTTGGTGGCCCTCCCAGAGCAGTGCTGAAGTTTTACTGCGCATGCTTAAAATGCAGAGAAGAATGTTGAACTTAAGAGTTTGGGGGAGCCGGGTGGCTCAGTCGGTTAAGTGTACGACTCTTGATGTTTAGCTCAGGTCATGATCTCAGGATTGTGAGACAGAGCCATGTGTTGGGCTCCACAATGGGCTTTGGAATCTGCTTAAGATTCTCTCTCTCTCTCCTGCTGCCCCTCCCCTGTTCTCTTTTGTATGTTCTCTCTCTCAAAAGGAGTTTAGGTGTAGATTCTCTAGTCATTGAGCACATCTAGGGGAACAAAGCTCTTAGGAGGCGGCATAGAATTTATAGGACTCACGGCCAGATTATCCCACACGTGAGCTCTCCCTGCTACACTGAGATGATGCTTACTGAGAAAGGGCAGACTGTTCCTAAACCAGAAGGGGATGTTGCAGAGAAGAAAAAGATGTCCCAGAAGGAACCGAAGAAACAAAAAGACCCAGCAGTAAATTCTGCGTAAAATAAATGCAAGTAAAGTAAAAACAGAAAAAAAAATTCACTATCTGGAGGCTTGCCAAGACCTGCCGAATCCGGAGGGGGTCCCCGGGAACCTGTACTGGGTTCAGGTGGCTGCTCTGCCCAGCCTAGGAGAATGTCCACCACGCGGGGCAGGTGGACACACGCCTGTCCTGTTCACTGCTGGATCCCCAGTGCCTGCCACACAGTAGAAGCTCGACAAATGTGTGCTGAGTCTGTGTGCTGACATTTGCCAACATACTTAACCTTGATCTCTTCTGCCGCCTCCCGTGTTGTCGGTGGCGTGGCATGCCAGACTCCTTCCTGCTCTGTAAACACACTGTGGGTGTTTGCTCTGGCCAGCCTTTGCTCATAGCACTTTCTCAGCCTGGGTCTCCTACCTTTCCTGCCACAGAAGTCCCACGTTTTTGGTGCCTGCTGACCATATGGTATGGTAGGCTGTATGCTAGATCAAGCTAGCCCATGACACGTGCTGCCCTCTTCAACAGGTCTTCTTCAACCTTGCCCCTGTGTCCCCACCAAGGAGAGAGGTCCCTGGAACTTCTCTCAGATTGTAACATTTTTTAAAGAGTTTGTTTATTTATTCTGAGGTAGGGGAGAGGCAGAGAGAGAGGGAGCAGAGAATATGAAACAGCCTCCTCACCATCAGTGCAGAGCCTGAGGAGGGCTCGAACCCACGAACTGTGAGGCACGACCTGAGCCGAAACCAAGAGTTGGATGCTTGACCGACTGAGCCACCCAGGCGTCTCCTAGGTTGTAACATTCCTGATAGAACCTCAGCTTCTCAATGAAAAGTACTTTGCAGCTCAAAACTATGTATATGAGTACACACACACACACTCATATGTTTTTTCATGACAGAAATCTGCCGAGTTGAAATGAATGTACTTAATTGAGTTTAATGCTTAAATGGCTTCACTATGTGAAGTCATCACCACCCGCTCAGTCCCTTCCTCAGCTCAGGACTGAGCTCCATCCAGCATCATAATCCTGCAGTTTTTTGGATTATCTTCTCTGGAGGATATGGGTTTGGGAGCAGTTCTGTGGTTGTGTGCACCCCTTTGCCTTTATCTTCTGGCCCACACTGGTCTCCCCTCCTTGCCTTTCACATTCTCCCAGAGGTTAGCGACCTCCTTAAGTGAGGCTTGAGGAAATAATAACCATAATAAGAGTAAGAGCTGACCTTCTTGGAGTGTTTCCTATGCACCAGGCGCTGTTCCAAGTGTCTGTTCCCTCGTGGAACTTTCTTCATAACAGCCTAGGAGGTTAGGACCTATCAGCCCTATTGGACTTGTTTTATAGGTAGTGAGACCGAGGT
>NC_043703.1:125898134-125899996 GCF_006229205.1 Suricata suricatta
GACAGGAGCGGCCAGTGTGTGTGGGGGCGGGGGGAGCATGGCAGGAATGCATTCCTTGTTCAGTTTGGTGTGTGGCCAGAAATGAAGTGTAAGGACGTAAACCATGTCCTTTAAAATTGTCCAGGAAAAGGCCCTGCTTTGGAAGGTTGAAGGAGGTCTGGGAGGCTCTCAGAGGGATGTGTGCTTCTGTGCTGGGCCTGGGCCCTGCTTGCTGGCGATAGCAGCAAAGGGAATAAGTAGCCCATGGGAACAAAGATTATGTGATAGGGAGAGAGTCCACCACAGCAAGAGAATCCCAGGAGAAGCCCTCTCTTTTGTGATGGAATGATCATAGAGGAGCAAGAGGCTGGCTGGAGGGGAAGGGAGAGAATCTGCTTGGAAGAGAAAGTTTGGGGCCCAAGTGTGCCCACAGTAAGGAAAACTGGTCTGTATCTTAAGTCTAAGTTTATTGGGGGGTACCTGGGTGGCTCAGTTGGTTAACTGTCCGACTTTGGCTCAGGTCACAATCTCACAGTCCATGGATTCGAGCCCCGCGTCAGGCTCTGTGCTGACAGCTCTGAGCCTGGAGCTTGCTTCGGATTCTGTGTCTCCCTCTCTCTCTGCCCCTCCCCCACTCACTGTCTGTCTGTGTCTTTCAAAATAAAATAAAGACATAAAAAAAATTTTAACCTAGGTTTATTGGTCCTGTGGTTATGTACAGTGTCATCGGGGCGCTCACCTGGGCATCACTGGTCCTTCCCAGTACCTCCCTCACTGATCACTAAGCAGGCATTTAGTGAGTGCCCTTTGTGTGATGCCAAGATTGGGGGTACAGGGAAGGCATGCAAACCTAGTCCCTACCCTCCAGAAGGACTGTCTTTTATGGGGAAACGTAGACCTCTGGGTAACACACCTAAACCATGTGGGGTGGGCCGGGTGAGGTCTGAGTCCACGCTGAGAGTCTCCATCATAACATGCCTAAGGATGCAGGAGAAGGGAGCAATCAGTGGACCTGTGGAGGAGGCAGGATGTGAGGGACACCTTGAGGAGTAAGTGGTATTCATTTGGAAGGAGAGGCAAGGTCCTCAGAACCGCACTTGAGTGTCACGGATGGAAAGGGGGACAGCCCAGCCTCTCAAGATGGCCTGGGACCTGCAAGAGCTGCAGTTCACTCTCTGAATTAGGGCCCAGATTTCGGGGATGCCCTTAGAAGACAAGCCGCTGCTGGCCTGGGGTGGCAGGCTGCCTGTGGCAGGCAGGAGAGCAGGAGGGTGGCAGGAATGTGTTAACACCAGCAGCTGGCTGCTATCTGATCCTGGCCCTGCAGTGACTTCCGCTTCCCCCATTGTTAACATACCAGTCAGACTCTGAATGAATGAATGACTGGGTAGAAAGGGTACCTGTGCGGGCTCTCACAGCCAGGATAAAATAAATCACTTTCTCCCCCAGGTGGGATATGGCCCTAATGAGTAGAAGCCCAGTGACTATTAGTGTTTTTATTGGACAGAATATACCAGAATACATACTTTACAAAATAACCCTTCAAATGGCTTAATTATTACAAGTTGATTTCTATCTCTACTGCAAGTCTGCAGCACTGTGCTTCATCTGGGACCTAGATCTTTCCATCTAAAAGTTCTGCCATCTTTTGGAGCAGTGGTTCTCAACTTGGAGCGTGTATCTGAATCACCTTATTAAGACAGATGGTTGCGCCCCATTTGCCCAGGGGTGGGCCTAAGAACCTGCATTTCTCACAAGTTCCAGCTGCTGCTGCTGCAGGAACAGGGGCTGCATTTTAAAAACCACCGTTCTGGGGTCCCTCAGTGGCTCAGTCAGTTGGGCATCCTACTCTTGGTTTCGGCTCAGGTCATGATCTCGTGTTT
>NC_043703.1:125900096-125916702 GCF_006229205.1 Suricata suricatta
GCCTGGGTCTGGAGAAAATGGAAGGCGATACTGCATGTTGGCCACCATGACCTGTTTGTAATGGCGTGGGAGGGAGGTGATGTAACGCATAGGCCCAGCAGGAGGACGAGGGGAAGATGAGGTCAGAGTGGGAACCAGATGGCATGGGGTGGGTCTCCGATGCAAGGGTAGAAGGAGAGCTTTAGGACCATGTCGCAATCCAAGATCATGGCCCACTGCTGCCTCGCATGGCACCAGAACTGTCCTTGTGGAGTTTGGCAGTCTCCATCTTAAGGCCATGCCTTTGGGAGAGAAATTGGATTAGAAGAAAAATGAAGTGTCTTTGTGGACTAGAAGTCTGTAAGGATCTTTCTGTGGAGTGGGTCTTCAGCCAAACTGAAGGCCAGGCAGGACCTGGGCAGATAAAAGGAGGAGAGGGTTTCGTAACATATACACACTCAAATCATTGCATTGTACACCTTAAACTTACACAATATAATGTGTCAATTATGTCTCAATAAATCTGGAAAAAAAAGGGGGGGAAGGCGTTCTTGTTAGCAGAAGAACCCTAAAAGTAGGGCACAGAAAGAGACCTGAGGAATGGGCTGAGCTGGCCTTGACAGCCAGGAGGGCCGGGGGCTGGACCAGGCCTGGCAGAGGCAAAGTTATGGAAAGTAGAGTCTGGTTGAGGATCATGGGATACTCCAGGGAGAAGATGACCTGAAGGTGATTTTAGAAAATTGGTGACGAGTGCCTAGATTGGAGGGGAATGAAGGGACAAGGGGCACATTTAAGAGTCAGCTTGCAGGGAAAGGTCTGTATCAGTCTTTGGTAGTTCTGGCATCTTTGTAATGGTAATTACAAAGAGGCCTCCTTACAACCCCAGCCCTCAGGCCGTGAAGGTTTGGAGGTCGGCTTCTTTACTTGGAGAGGCTTCCTTACTTGGAGAGCGGGTGCAGGTTGATCTCATGAGTCCGCCCTTTCCTGGCCCATCCTTGCCAGGTGTAAGCACAGGGCTGCAGCGCTGAGTCTTCTCTCTCCCAGTGATACCACTGTGCTCGCTCTTGATGTGGGGGTGGCCTGGGGCAAGGCAGGCTCACAGTGACCGTGCTCTTCTGTTTGAGCACCTGGTCCTCTGCTGCTCTGCTGGGCCCGCCCATGTCAGGAAGCTGGCCTCTGCTGGGCGACTCGGCCCGAGAGCTCCTTTGATGGCCAGTTGTGAGATCTCTCCCGTGAGCCCTCCTTTCTGATCCCCACAGCAAGCTGAAGACTCTTACCATCTCAGAGAGGTCAAGGACCTGTCCCGGATGTCACAGCAAAGTTGAGTGACAGGGTCTGCCTGTGTCTCAGTTCTTGGAGTCCACATTTGGAGCTCATTCCAGCATTCAGGATCTTTTTTAGGCTTGGGCAAAGAATTTCACGTTCCTTAAGACTGTGACTGTCTAGGCAGGGAGTCGGAGATGCCTGGGAAATCCGCTCTAGGTGAGTGTGCACTAGGCACAAGGCGTGCGACCATAGTAATCAGCTGCACTGAGGCCCTCCTCTGCCAGGCCGGCGTGTTGACTCAAGAATCGGCGTCACAGCATTTTCAGTGGAGAAGCAGAAGTGGAGAGGTCTGCGTGAGTTGCCCAGTCGCAAGCAGGAGTCAGCCCTAACATTTAACCTTGGCGCAGCTCAGGCTACTCACAGAAGCTCGCTTGGCTCAGAGTGGCTTTTGGTCCCCAGAGGGCTATCTTGCCTGTGCGGGTGAGTTTTCTGAGGAGGCCACCTGCAGTGAAAGAATGGCCGTGTCCAAGCCTGAAGTGCCACGCGGCACTCAGACTGTGGCAGCTCATGGCCTATGGTGGCTTTTTGTGACCAGCTGCTAGAAAGGAACATGGTTGGAATGAAGAGGGCCCTCACTGCCTGTGTGGCTTACATTGGTTGAGGCCTTGCCTCCTGCTCTGTGTGTGTGCTCTGCTGCCTCATTTTAACTTGAGTGCCATATTCTCTGAGCTGTGTGACTAGGAGAGAAGCGTTTCCCACCCCATTCAGGAGAGAATACAGGGAAAATGTTTCTAGGGTCTCTCCAAAGGGATATGGAAAAGCTGAGGGCTTGCTTCAACCTGCTGTGACTCCTCCTTGCCCTCAGGGGGTGCTGTGGAGACTTGATGCCTCCTCTCTGAACACTCTTCCCACGTGGTCGGGGGAAAAACAAGCAATGATAGCCTTCGATCTCATGGGACACACTTTCTGGATTTAAAACGTTCATTTCTCTTGCTTCTATAATGTTTATCCTTTAGGTTATATGATACAAATTTATGGTTTGATAAATATAACATGACCATATGACATCCATTGTGTCTTCTGAATTAGTTTAGGTGACAATTTTGTTTCTATAGAGTTTAGGGTTAAAAGCTCTTGTTTATTTTTGATTCTTTTTATATATCCAATGTGTTTGTATCTAGGATGCTCCAAGAGCGAATGCCCCAAAAGGCATTTGCCTGAGTAATTCTGTAAAACGTCCACATAAAAGAGATAAGAAACCCAGGAAGAAAAATGCTGGATAAGTAATGAACACACCATCCATACCATTATCCTATTTGGAATAGAAATCATTTGTTTTATGCTAGATTTGTACTACACTGAGGAGACATCCACAACCCCTCCCCTCTTATTCTATGTACACTTTCTTTTCTTTGCGTGTGAGTTGGTGCACACCCTGTACGAGAGTCTGCTCATGTTGGGTGAGTGTTGTTTAGTGAAAACTCATCATCAGCATCACTGTCACCAATGACTGAACCAGAGGGGATTTTGGAAGGACTGACCTTCGTATTGTCAAGTAGATGGAACTTGTCAGCAGGTCATCTTTTTCCTCTGATTCCTTTCAAATGCCCTCCATTCTCCCAAGTATTTAGTACTTTTTTTCATTTTCCTTCTTTTAAAAAAATCTTTTTTAATATTATTTTTGAAAGAGACAGAGCATGAGCAGGGGAGAGGCAGAGAGAGATGGAGAGGGAGACACAGAATCCCAGACAGGTTCCAGGCTCTGAGCTGCTAGCCCAGAGCCCAGTGTGGGGCTTGAACTCATGAACCACGAGATCATGGCCTGAGCTGAAGTCAGACACTTTAACCCCCTGAGCCACCCAGGCGCCCCATTTTCCTTCATTTTAGAACCTCCTCTCAGCTGTCAGCTGGAGAGCTCTTGAAACTTGATGCACCCCAAGATTTAAAGTTCATACTTATCTCTCCCAAAAGAATTTTATGGAAGAGGCCCTAAGCCAAAGGTATGACTGTGTAATAATGGAATTTCAATCTTCTGGGACACATCAGAGAAGATGTGTTAAGAGGCTCTTCCTGGTGTCCTGTGAGTTACAGCACTTGAGTTCATCTCCCTGATTCCTGTTTTGTTTTGTTTTATTTCCCCCCGCAGAAGTTTTATAGTTGTATGTTTTACATTTAAGTCTAGGATCCATTTTGAGTTACTTTTTGTATAAAGTGTGAAATTGAAGTTCCTGTTGATGTTATTTGGTGTCCAATTGCTCCAGTACCGTTTGTTGAAAGGGCTATGCTTTCTTCATTGAATTCATTGCACTGTTACCAAGAGTCACCTGGGCATATTTGTGTGGGGCTGATTGTGTGATCTCTCTTTTGTTCCACTGATCTATGTGTCCTCCACCTCCATGCCGCCACAATTACTGTAGCTATATAGTAATCCTTCACATTGGGAGGAAAGATTCCTTTATTCTTTTTCAAAAATGTTTATTTATTTTTATTATTTTTAATCTTTTATTTATTTTTGAGAGGGAAGAGACAGCGTGAGCAGGGGAGGGTCATAGAGAGAGGGAAACATAGAATCCGAAGCAGGCTCCAGGCTCTGAGCTAGCTGTCAGCACAGAGCCTGATGCAGGGCCCGAACCCACGAACCGCGAGATCATGACCTGAGCTGAAGCTGGATGCTCAACCGACTGAGCCACCCAGGCGCCCCTCAAAAGTTTTTAGACTCTTTTGCGCCTTTCTCTTATGTTGACCAAGAAACTTATACGTGAATGTTCATAGCACCATTATCCCAAATAGCCACATACTGGAAACTACCCAGGTATTCTTCAGTGATGAATAATGAAACAAACTTTGGTACGTCTATATCATGAAATGTCACACAGCAATAGGAAGGAACAAGTCACCAATACATGCAACAATGCGAATGGACCTCAAGGACATGGCACTGTGAAAAAAAGCCAGTCTCCAAAGCCTACATACGGCACTAGTTATTCCATTTGTATCACATTCTTGAAGTCATAAAATTAGAGATGGGAACAGTTAAGTGGTTGTCAGGAGTTAGGGATGGGGTAGGTGAATGGTGTCCCCATGAAGGGGGTAGCAAGAGGGAGCCTTGGAGGGATAGTTGAGTTTAGTATTTTGATTGTTGTGCTTACACAAAGCTACACATGAAAGTTGCACAGGACCCCCCCCCCCTTCCCCCCGAGTGCTTGTCAAACTGGTAAAATCCAAGTACGCCCTACGGATTGTGCCAGCGTTGCTCTCCCAGTGTTGACTGTGTGCTGTAATTATTTATGCAGGACGTTCACACGGGGCCAGCCTGGTAGAGCGCGTGGGATCTTCCTAACTGCTTTTCAGTTTCCTGTCCGTCTATAATTATTTCAAACTAAAAATTAAAAGAAAACACACAGCAGTGTTATGGTCTGTTTATGTTACATCAATAAAAGCAAATCTATAAAAACATGGGCGTGTTGCCTCTGCAGAAGGAAGGCAAGTGGCTTCTGGTTCTGTGATGTTTTATTTTTTTTTTTTTAAAAAAAAGGGAAACCAGCAAATATAGCAAAATGGTAACAATTTGGGTTGATGAGTTTATTGGTTTTTATGTTTTTCTCTGTCCTTTTTTTATATGTTTAAATTATTCTATTATATTAAAAATGAAATCGGTGTAAGAAAGCCAGTTATTGTGCCCGGGTAAATACCTGTCGCCATGTAATCTTGGTCTTTTCACAGGATTTGTCTGAACGTTTAATATTTCCTTAGTAAAACTGCTACTTAGCCACAGACTTTTTCCTTCTCTCCATGAATTTACTATCTTTGGGTCGGGAAGCCTAAGAATGTAATCCATCTTTTTTACTATGACAAGCTAATTTAATTTTAATTGCTCTTTATAGTATTGCATTATGAGGAGGAACTATCTTTAATTATCTTTTTGGGGGGTTGTTTCTAAAGTAATGTGATCTCGGGAGCTGAGAATCATCCTTTCCAGAGTAGCCACCTGACTGAGCGTAAAATGTTTGTGCGCCACAGTGTAAATAGACTTCTCTGCTCCTCTGGCTGGCAGAGCCTGCCCTCCCCTTGAAGCAATTAAAAGAATTCCAGGTGGGTGGTTCTCCCCTTCCTGGTCCTATTTAAACACACAAGTGTTGTTTCAGAGACCCCCGCCTTCCCCCCCCCCCCGCCCCCGAAAATGCAGAGTGGCACAAGAATGGGACCAGGTTTCTCCAATCGTCATTTAAATATTGGCTGCACCCTTTCAAGATCATTTTTCTTGGTGACATGTTAAACAATCTCAGGTCAGCCAGAGTCCTTAAAGGTCACCGTGGGTGTCAGGAATGCAGCCTAACCAATGTACAAGATAGGCACACGGAGGCGCACTTCTGCGACTCTGGCCCCGAGCCCCATCTTGCTATGAAAGAAAAGGGTATTCTGTTTATTTGTTGTTTGTTGGATTTTCATTTCTACCTCTACCCCCTCGGCTTTCTCCATACACTGCCATCGTCAGCTGCTGTTACCCCCTTTGAGGTTGGTGGGGGTGGGGGGGGGGCAGGCCCTGTGTCGTTGGCGCCCAGAGATGCCATTGAAAGTGTAGAGAAGTCTTCACACTGCTCTTTGTGGAGTGGTGGCCTCCCTTCCCGTGGGCAAACCCCGGGGCTGGAGCCCTCCCGGCTGCCCAGTGGCTTTTGTGTGTGTGCAGCTTTCAGCTCCTGTCCATCAGTCTGAATGGGCCCATTCAAGGGCATTCATGCGCCTCGGAGACCCCGGCCGCCTGGACACAATCAGCTGAGAAGGGCGCTGTGGGCCCTGCACATGAGAATGCGCCTGCTCGGCCTGTCTCCAGAAGCCCCGATTGTTCGTTGGAGCCCGGGGCCCAGGAGTGAGCCCAGAGGGGTGACGCTGGACAGCCATTTGGGGCTCATTCATTCTGTGCACTTGGGAGCTCAGCGAGGGAGGGGTGGGAATACCTTGCGGCAAAGGAGGAATGTGCAAGCTCGGACCTGCTTGAGCTTATCTTTGGCTCTGACCTTCAGCTTTTATCTTTGTGTATCACCCACCTGATCCCCTGCTTAAGAATGGAGACTTTACCTTTTTTATCATCATAGTCCCCCATACCCGAGGCAGTCAGTGAGTGCTTGTTGAATGAGTGAACTAGGCTGGTGCTCCTTCCATTTAGGCCTAGGGTGCATGGACGGAGAGGTACTTTTCTGTTCTTTGATGAGGCTGCAGTGTCCTCTGTGCCCAGGGTATGGACAGCTTTCTGAAAGAACTGAGATCGTCTCATATTTGGAGGGACAGTAGAATTGAGACTCTGAAGGGACAAAAGGACATTTTCAAGGTCACAAGTGGCCATGGAGAAGTGTCTCGTGGTGGCCCGGGACCTGCCTTTAGAATCTGGAAGTTCAGCGATAGGCTGGTTTGCAGGAAGGGGCAGTACCTTGGGCTGACTTGGAACCAGTGGTGGTAACTGTGGATTTGGGAGCATGGACTTAATTGACTCCCTGTGGCTCGTGCCATTTGGCAGCCAGCACCCTTAAACCTCTGGCTCTTCGCTCTGGCTTGTGTCCTCACTGTAACTTGGGTGCCCTAGGGCCATGCTGAGAACTGCGCAGGGTGGGGAGAATAGAAAGCATAGACCAAAATGCCAAGGGGCCCTTGTGTTCCCCAGCTGTGCAAAATTGTGTGTGGTGATCACAGCAGCACTAGTGGTATTAGCAGAAGAATTAGAATTTTCTATTCTTTGGGAACTTACTGGGTTTAGTGCTTTCTATGTAATACTTCATTTGACTTAAACTATTTTACATGTGTGCGCGCACGCGCTCACACACATACACACTTGTAAAAATATGCATTATGAGAGTTTTAAGCACTTGGAGGTAGGAAAGATTATTATTCCCACTTACAGATGGAATAGCTGAGGCTCAGAAGTTTTAAGTGGTCTCCTCAGGCTAGTGCAGAGCTTCAATGGAGACAAGGGCTCAGACTCATTGAGCCAAGGTGACAGCTGGTGCAGAGAACCAAGTGATTGTTGTCATTTCTACTTCAGTAGAAATAAGATTTAAGAACAAAGGAGAAAAGGAAACTCATCTCTTTATTGGGGCCATGGCATTAAAACAATAGAATCATAAGAAATCTTTCAGAGCCTCATGATTTAGCTGGGGAAATGTAACAACATTTACAAGCTGCCAGCAGCCAGAGGCACAGCAGCCTCCCTGCTGAGGACAGGAAGGGAAGAGCTTTCCCACGTGTCACACAACCTGGGGAGGTAGTCACAAATCCACTGGGACAAATGCATGGCCTTTCCGCCAAAGGAAGGAGTTGATCTGCTCCATAGCTAATGGAAGGATGTGGATCCACTTAACATGATGCCAGTTCCAAACCATCTGGCCCCAACAGCTTCTCTTGTAAGGCACCCGCACGAGGTAAGGACTTGCAGACGTCTGTCCTGTGTCAGCTCAGTCTGGGGCAGGTCATGGAGCTGCCTGTCAAATGGGATGGCTTAGCCAGCACTTGATGCACAAGTGTGTGCCTGGTACTCTTCTAGTGAGGGCATCACAAGTTGATTATTTCATTGGATGTGGCCAACTTCCTCCACAGGGATGAGGCTTGATATTCAGCTGCACAGGGCAGAGCTATGCGTAGGGAGGGGACAAAAATTCAACTCCAGGCCACAGGGAGAAATTGTTTTGCAGCGTGGAACTTGGTGTGGTTTTGTTTTCACTGTGGTCCCAGAATCCACTTCTCTGCGTTGGGGATTGTGTGCTACTTTATCCAGAGCGTTCTGCTGCCATGCAGCTGTGTGGGCCCTGTGTCTGGTGGCTGCGGTGGTCTCTCTTTAGAGATCTGCCTTCCTCTCACGTCGTGGGCTATTTCAGCCGAGTGAAGGTTGGTCAGGCTGCAAATGACAAGGTGTGTTCTTCCATCCTCGTTTCTAATTCTGTAAGCATTGGAAAGATCTTGAGCAAGTTACTCAACCACTACAAACTCAATTTTTTCATCTGCAAAGTGGGGATGACTGTAGAAATAGTGAGGTTTAGATGAGATGGTACAGGTGAGACATGCATGTAATGACCTAGTAAAGTAGTGACCCAGTAACGATCCAGCGAAAGTAGTTTCAGTTTTTTCAGCTGAAGGGATTGTGTCTAAGCCTGGGGGAAACTGAGGTTATCACAGTCATTGTGATCCTGCCGACTGGTTACCTTCGATATACAAGGGCTACCATACCCTTGGCTTCTCTGCCCTTTCATCCTCGTGGGTGATGGAGGGTGGATCCCAGAGAGGACTGTGACTTGTTCAGTCTGGATGGACAGGTCTAGAAATTGGGAAGTTTCAAAGTGTCATTCTAAGCAGTGTTCGGCCTGGACTGAGTCCCGGACCATGGGTTTGTTCTTTGTTCCGCGCCCCCCCCCCCCACCGTCCGCTCTCTGAAGGACATCACTGGACAACTGGCAACAGTTGAATAAAGTCTGTAGATTAGATGATAGTATTGTATCAATGTTAACTTCCTGATGAGGCAAATAAACTGGTAATGTAAGAAAATGTCTTTTTTAGGAAATGTACACTGAAAGTATTTAGAGGGGTATCTTTTGTGCAACTTAGTTTCAAATGTTTCAGAGAAAAAACTATATGGAGAGAGGGCAGATTGAATATACACAATTGGGGTCTTGAGTAGGTGGAGTCCATTTTACTCCTGTAACTTTTCAGTAAGTTTGACATTATTTCAAAATAAAAAGTAAAAAAAAAATCCCACCCATCATCTGGGGGTGCCTTGATTCTTGATCTCAGGGTCACTAGTTCAAGCCCCATGTTGGGCATGGAGCCTACCAAAAAACCAAAAAACAAAAACAAAAACATACACAAAAAAACAAGCCTCATCTGGTTAGGGCCCATGTGAAAAAATAGCACTCAGACCAGTGATCAAGGTGGTGTTTCTAGCAGCTCCTGCCCTTGTGTGGTAGTGGGGGTTTGTGTGAAAGGGGGGGTGCAGGTGGCCCTCAGGAGTTCAGTAAGAGAGACGATCTAAGTGAAGAAAGGAGAAGAGGGTGGATTAACTGAGAAAGAACTGGCCTGTGAACATGGTACCCTTCCACCTCCTTCCACCAAAGGAGGGATTACTCGGGAAATGATGCGTGCAGAGAACAGGAGAAGCCAAGGCTGGCAGGAGAATTAGCTCTGATCTGGGCCTTGGAGAGTGAATTGGGTTCGGATGACAGGGCAGTAGGTGGGTGGGTCCGAAGCTTTAGGAGGGTGATGGGACCACACAGTGCTTTAAGACCAAAAACTTGAGGAGTGGAGCGGAGCGTTGGATGTGGGCTGCCAGGTGCCCCTGAACCCAGAGCTTGTGTGAGCTACACAACTAGCCTCTTCTTTGTGCCACATGACACTTGGCGCGTGGATTGTCACAGAACCAGGAGGAAACCCCTGGCATGAGATATGGGACTGAATCCTCCTCAGGGCCTTGGGAGGTGGCAGCAGGGAGCTACTGCAGGCAGTGGAGTCTCAGTTGCTGGGGCCTTTGGTGTGCACGTACCCTAGTTCAAGTTCAGTTGCACCACAATGCTGCTTTATCTGAATGTAGCACATGAATGGTTCTTATTGTAAAAGGTTCAAACCGGACAGAAGGAACACGCCCACCGCCTCCTCCGGCCTGGCCCCCTCCCTCTTCCCAGTCCCATCCCAGGGGTAACAGCTGTAGACAGCTCCTACAGTCCTTCTTCACAGTGTCTGTGGAACCATGTTTGCTGAGTGTCTGGGTCTGTGGGCTCTGGAGCCAGACTTCTGCATTCTCGAACCACCTACAAACTACCTACATACTTTGTAACATTGGACATGTTACCTGCTCTGCAAAATGAGATTCATCATACAGACCTAACAGGGTGGTTGTGGATAGGTGCGTTGACACCCGAAAAGTATATAGAACAGGGCCTGGCACATAGGTAACTTTCTCAAGAAATGTTAGCCATCCTTATCTATCGACCTATAAGGACCTATTTTTTTGGTTAAAAAAACAAAAAGTCCTATCCCAAATATTTTCATCAGTAGGCTTCTTAGTTGCAAACAGTAGCTCTCAACTGGCTGATAGCAATGGAAAAGGAATTTCTTTAAAGAACATCAGGCTGGTTCCCAGTCTGGCTGAGGGCCCAGATTGTGGACACCAGGCAGCTACCCAGTCCACGGCCACTGTTATGCCATGAAACCAGGCTGATGGCATCGCTGCAGTTAATGTTAGCGGCATTTGCAGCCCCCAGAGGGCATTTGCAGCCCCCAGAGCGAGAGGTGGACCCTGCTCCTGCCAGGGCTCCAGAAGGCAAGGATTCCCAGACTTGAGGAGGGAGTTCAGATGCCAGGGGCCCAGCGTCTCCTGGAATAGCATCTTATTCACCCGAGCTGTCAGTGTCCATGGAGACACACTAGCTCAGCCATTTTCGTGGTTGGGTGGCATTCTCAAGATGAGCACCGATGTGCCTGAGCCTTCCCTAGCGACAAACCGGTAGGTTTTTGACGCTTTTTGCCCTCTTGCAACCGGCCCCACTGAGCGCACTTGGACAGGTATCTTTACGGCAAAGTGGTTTTTCTGTTGGATAGGTTCTTAGACCTATCCAACTGGAAAAGTTTAAATGTCTTCTTTTCACTACTGTTCAGTTTAACATTCCTTGTATTTTGTGGACATTGAAGGGCATTCTGAATATAACTAAACAGCGTTTTAAGCAGTTTTTTACAAAATTGTGGTAAAATACCTGTAACCTAAAATGTACTTAAGTGAACAGTTACATACTTTCACACTATTGTGCAGCCATCACCACCATCTGGTTCCAGGACTTTCTTCATCTTCCCAAACTGAAATTCAGTCCCCATTGAAGAGCTCCCCACCGCCACCGCCGCCACGGCAGCTCCCTTCCTACCCTGTGTCTTTGTGGATTTGACTGTTAAGCAGTTGTTAGAGCTTTATCACGAAAGGCATCTGTACAAGAGTGATAGCTGGACGGCTCAGGGATGACTTTGAGCTTGAGCATCTTGGAAGAGGGGTGAGGCCTCGAGCCCCCTCTGTTGGTAACAGCTTGAAACTTTGGAGCACGTCCCGCGTACCTGGCATCCTGCCCTGCTCTGTGCGGTGCTGTCTCCTGCAGCTGTGCACCCCGCCCTGTGTACCCCACCCTGTGTACCCCGCCCCACAGTGTGGAGGGAGCTTTAGCCGTGCGGGAGGCCTGGGCCTGGCCCGGCGGTGGACCCCACCAGTCAGGATTTTACCAGGTTCCAGGTGATTCCAGTGTACAGGCAAGGTCAAGCACCCCTGCTCTGAGGAGAGCTGCCCTGAGTCACCACCCCCATCTGGGAAGGGATTAGGATTATTTTTAATTTGGGGCACCTGGGTGGCTCAGTCTGTTAGTTAAGCCACTGACCTCGGCTCAGGTCATTATCTCACAGTGCACAAGTTCAAGCCCCGCATCAGGTTTTCTGCTGTCAGCACAGAGCCCTTTTCTTTGCCCTGCCCCCAGACTCTCCAAGTGCAGTGGTTTTACTGCTGCCCAGCCCTGGATGGGGAGGGGAAGAAAGCCCCCGCCCCCACATCAGAGGAGGCTCCTGCCTCTTCCTCTTCCTCAGTGTCACCCACTTGCTTTCACACTGCCCAAATGTCACATCTCTGGTCTCCCTTCTTGGGGCTTGCTCCGCCTAGAATGTTCTAACCTTTACTCCTCAGATAGTTTTTGCTCACCTGCCCCAACTCTAAATTAGGCCTTCTGTTCTTTTTCGTTCAAAATACTAGAAACGGTGTGTGATGATGTCTTTATCTGCTTCACTGGCCCAGCTGCTGGCACACAGTAAGTTAGGGAGGCACGGATGGGAGGAAGGCAAAAGGAACAGGAGCCTGTGCACAGGTGGAGGCCGAGAACTCCCTGCTCACGTAGTCATGGCGCCAAAGAGCAGACAGGAGAGTGGCCTGCTTCGCAAGGGCAGATGAAGGACTTGGGCCAGCTGGCTATGACTTGCTCAGAGTTAGAGTTTCCTTCTGAAAGTAGGGATGCCAGACAGCTCTGAGGCCCCTTACACGTCAGGGTCACTGGGGAGCCTGCCACCTAGGGCTGCTGGGCCCAGCCCCCGACTTGGATTGAATGTGTGCCACACATGGGTCTGTGGTGGGAGCCCGGGGTGTGGCTGCGGGACGTGGGCTGCAAGGTCAGGGGGGCGGGGGCGGGGTGCCCGAGCAGGAGCTGGGTGCGGAATACGGTGCAGGAGGTTGGGTTGAAGCTGTCCCAGCACGTACAAGCAGGCACCCTCAGCAGACCAGAGGGTCCTGGAAGGTTGTCAGGTCATTTCAAAGTCTCTGCTATGGCCCAGTCCTTTGGGGGTTTCTCAAATGTTGGGCTCAACTTTTTTTTTTTTTTTTAATTCTCTTTTCACCACTTAAAAATGTGCCACCAAAATAAAATCTGTCTGATTGAATACCCCATGTTTCAACATACTGGAGCCCAACGATGCGCTAACTGGAATTGCCGGGGAGGCTCGCATCGGGGCAAGTAAGTCCCCTGCCTCCTTTTGTCGGTGTTGGAATTCTTAGAAGTGTGATATTGGTTAGAAAGCTTGTAGGCAGCCCCCGGTTTGTTACATATTCAGGCCCGCATAGAATGCTCACATGCTATTATGCAGATACTCACCAGTGCTCTGAGTGGGCCTGACTTGGGGTGTCTTCATATCTCAGTGGCCAGTTTAATAATGTATGATATATCACTTTGTGGAAGCATCTCCTGATAGGTGCTGACACGCTTCCTGCAGGATTTGGGTGCATCTTGTTTGATTTTTATATTTGTGATTAGGACACACAATCACATATACTGTGGGAGACCAGTATTGCCGAGTGGTTCAGGGTGCGGAGCCTGGTCTTGATTCCCACCTCTGCTGCTTGCTACCTGTGTGGCCTTGGGTAAGTCACCTAACTTCTCTGTGCTTCCCTTTCTTCACCTATTCAATGAGGATAATAATAGTATTATGAGCTTACATAAGTACAGGTGAAGTGCTGAGAATAGCCTCTAGCAAATACTCCTTATTGCCTCCAAGTTTTCCATTGTTGTTTCCAGTATTGCTATCATTTTAATGATTATACTTGGAAACAAAAATAGTCCACCACTATTTCAAGCCTCGGATCAATTGAACTTCCGTATTCTCAACCAGAGTAGTATTGCCTCCAAGGGGCAATACATAAAGAGATACACATTATATCTATGGTGTTAAGATTTGCTAGAGGAAAGAGCACAATTAGGAAAAAATGTCTACCAAGGCTCCTGAAGGGGGAGCGATAATGAAAGAAAGGCCAAGAAATCCCGATTTACCGTAAAGACCATCCTAAGATCAAAAGGCAATCTCCTGAAAGCCTGTAGCATTTGCTACCACTTACCTTTGGAAATCGAGATTTTTTTCCCCCAGTTTCTCTGCAATTAGAAACAAAATTAAGAAAGAAATGACAAGACGGTGTGACTCAACTGCAACCTTGGATTTCAGGGTGCAGCAGAACACCTTTGTTCTTCTTGACGTATCTGATGTTTATGGCAAGGATCTGCATGCTCATAGCAAGTTCCCCCGGCTGAGGGTGTGAGCAGCCTCCTGGTTGCACAGCGGGGTCAGCGTGGTGGCTCTGGTCAGGTTAGGTGGCAGGTGTCTCCGTGAGCAAGCCTGCCTGTGGCTGGGGAGCTGGGTCGGGCAGCAGGCTCTTTGGAGAAGCAGTTGCTTTCGTGAGCCCTGGGCGAGGTAGCATACATGGAAAGGGGTATGCAGGGGTGTTGTGAGGCTGTCGGCGGGACTCCTCAGAAAGGTTCAGGGCCCACATTGAGTGTGACAAAAGACAAAGACCCTCTTTATGGCCACAAAGGTGGGTGGGGGGCTGAAGCCCCCAGATGGGGTACAAGCTTGAAAACCAAATCAAGTTGACCAACAACCTTAGGTTACAGTCACATGGCATCTCCGTTACTCCTGAATTTCCCGTTCGGGGTTTTATTAGCTTGTAGTCAAAGACGACATTGTGAAGAAACCCAGATTAGAATTCAGCTTATAAAACAGCTGAGAGAGGGAGAGAGGAATGGAGAAGCCAGGGAACTGCACAGAAAGTTGTTGAGAAGTTACTCAACAGAATCAGAACCCAAACTGACCCCTGTCCGTGTGTGTTCCTTGCGAGGAGGGAAGGAGCTCTGAGCGGGAACCCGGGGAGAGGAGGAGGTAGCTCCTCATTTATGTTCTCAGGCCAGAGGGTCCTCTGATCTGAGAAGAATTTCCCACGGCCAGGGCCTGGGTTGGGGCCTGGACCGCCTCCCACAAATATACTAATGAACAACACACACTGGCGGTGACTTTGCCAATTGGAAACAGCTTTGGGGCTCCGACATGAATATGGAGCCTAATGCAGGCCTGATGGGGGTTGCACCAGCTTATGGGAAAATAATGAATATCAGATAAACAGTGTTCCCAATACGTGAGCACTTTGGGGCAGCTTACCTGAGATGAGGAGGCGAAATAAACCTCTTCTTCCCAGCCCTGTAAGGAAAAGAGGTTTGTTTTGGGGGAGGGGTGGTTCTGTTTTACCAAATCGGAAGGTGAAGACAGCAGACTTGAGAGTTTGCAATTTTCCCAGATTGAGGCTCCATCCAGCCTTTCTGCCTCTGGTGCCAGTGCCCGGTGCTGCCTGTCCCTGCCACCCGTGCTGAGTGACTGTTCCTCCTGGTTCAACTTAAGAGTCCTAGGTTTCCAAGGACGACATTGTAATCCGATCCCCACCCCCACTCACTATGGGGACCTCAGTATGTGTCTTAGCCATTTTGTACTTAGGATTCTCTGTCTATAAAACGGCATCCTGCTGATCTTTTTTTTTTCCTTTTTTTTTTTAATATGGAAGAGACAATAAAATAAAATCCCTGTTCTAACAGTCAGAAACTGAGCCATTTAAAATTTTGTCTGTCTCATGTTTATGAGAAAGGATAAAATAGCAGATCTCTAACCCAGCACCAGGGACTCTTTTAAAAGCTCAAATTCTTAATTCTGGCTGTACATTAGCTTCAACTGGGGAGATTTTGAGAAACACTAGCCCCCAAGCCCAACCCGAGACCAATTAAATGATAATCTCTGGGAAGGGAAGTCCAAGCATCTGTGTGTTCTTAAAAGCTCTCCCTGAGTGAGTCTAATGGGTAGCCCTGATTGGGAGCCATTGTTTAGGGTGCATACCCCCAAACAATGGATTTGGATTTGAAGCTTTCAGGCTTTATTTCCAGAAATACTGGAAAGATAATTTTTCCCTTTATCTCTTTATGTAATTAATGGCTTAAAAATACATCCCATCTATTTATTTAATTGAGATATAATTCATGTACTCTAAAATTCACCCTTTATGAAAGTGAACAATTGGGTGGTTTTATTATACTCACAGAATTACATAATTATCAACACTACCTTGGTCTAGAACATTTTCATCACCCCAAAAAGAAACTCTTATTTGTTAGCATTTCCTCCCTCTTATCTTCTTCCTCCAACCCTGGCAAGCACTAATCTATATTTTGTCTCTCTGGAGTTGCCAGTTCTGGACATTGCATAATAAATGGTGTCACAAAGGGGCACCTGGGTGGCTCAGTCAGTTAAGCATCCACCTTCAGCTCAGGTAATGATCTCACAGTTTCTGGGTTCAAGCCCCATGTCGGGCTCTGTGCTGATAGCTGGAGCCTGGAGCCTGCTTCACATTCTGCGTCTCCCTCTCTCTCTCTGTCCCTTCTCAGCTTGTGTGTTCACTCTCTTTCACTCTCTCGCTCTCTCAAACATAAACATTATAAAAAATTTCTTTAATAATAAAATAAATGGAATCACAGAACGTGTGCCCTTTTGTGATTGGCTCTTTCACTTAGCATAATTTTTTCAAGATTTATTCATACCATAGTGTGAATCAGTACACACTCCTTTTTATGGCCAAATGGTATTCCATCGCACGGATATACCACATTTTGTTTATCCACTCATCTGTTTAAATTTTTTTAATGTTTATTTATTTTTATTTTTTTAACATTTTGCTTATTTTTGAGAGACAGAGAGAGACAGATTATGAGCAGGGGAGGGGCAGAGAGAGAGAAAGACACACACGGAATTGGAAGCAGGCTCTAGGCTCTGAGCTGTCAGCATAGAGCCCGAATCGGGGCTTGAACTCCTGAATCATGAGATCATGACCTGAGCTAATGTTGGATGCTTAACTGCCTGAGCTACCCAGGTGCCCCTATCCACTCATCTGTTGATGTACATTTGTGGTGTTCCCACTTTTTAACTGTTGTGAACAGAGTTGTTATGAACATTGTGTACAAGTTTTTGTATGAAAATAGACATGCATTTTCAATTCTCTTGGGCATATACC
>NC_043703.1:125916802-125989573 GCF_006229205.1 Suricata suricatta
AGGAGAAAATGAACCCAGGACAGGTTCTAGCTGAAAAGGAAACACAGTCTTTTAAGTATTTGTCTTTAAGACTGTGTACATTGTGTCTTTAAGACTGAATCTAGTCTCCTAAACGTGAACAGTGACTCCACTCCCTGGTCAGAAATGCCATTTGGAATGACAATGGGAAGGCGCTGCATGATATGCTATCACCAGAAAATATTTGAGCTACGTTTCTTTCTCCTACCATGGTTTTCTCAGCTATTTAAGAAGCATCCTCATTGATGCAGAAATAGCTGGGGATTTCAACCCATATTTTAAGATTAAATTTCATCGTCTTTTATAACTGGTATGGAAAGAAACATTTCAAGATTGTTAATTCCTTGCTTCCCCATATCTCGTAAGCAGAGTTGATGCTGCTGACTGGTTCGGGTCTGGGTTAGCGCCTGCCTGCCTGTCATGTACGCCTTGGCAATGGAAGGCTGGGAGGGGTCTGACTCCTTGTCCTTTGTGCTGTTTTCTTCCTTGTGCTGAGCCACCAAGCTCTGCCCGCCATGGACCTTCCCTTGTGTTTCCCATTCACCCCATTCTGCATCTGAGTAACCCCCTCTCAGCCTCTGCGTCCCTTCCTTGGGAGGACCTCCCTGGTCCCTCAACTTTAGCAATGGTGTCACCTTTTTCTTTATCACAGCTTCCTGCTCATTCTCCTCAGACACTTGTCTCAAATGTATGTGCATCTGCCAGGTGTTTTGAATACCTACAGCAGCCAGGAATCTGTCCCTCCAGGAGCAAAAACCATGTCTTTACTCTCATTTACAGAACATCCATCATGGATCTAGGTCACGGTTGGCCTAAGTGGGCCATGTACCTAGACCATGGTTGGTACTAAGTGAGTAGATATCTGGGAGAATGGATAGACTGGTGGATAGATGAGCAGGTGGATGGGGTCCTTGTGACGTGGCAGGCACTTTCAAGGTACTGAGCATATAGTAGTGAATAAAATGTCCGTTCTCAAGTTGCTTACCTTCTGATTGAGGAGCGAGATTGTGAACAAATATACAATGGGTCAGGTGGGGGTAAAGAAAAAAAAGCAGAGTAAGGCCATAGAGGGTAAAGGTCAGGATGCTGTGCACACGGGTGTGAGGAAAGGTCTTGCAGAGGTGATGTTTGGGCAGAGACCTGAAGGAAGTGAGGGAGTGAGCCATATCTAATTTATCAGAGAAAAGCTAAATTCTTACCATTCCTTGTTTTCAGAATGATTTCTAGATATGTGTTTATCTTGTCACATAAGCAGTTTTAGTTTTTGCCATGTCTGGAGCTGAATACTCGAAGTCCAGTGCAGGGGGAGACTCTGGAATGGCAGGAGCTGCCTTTTGTTGTGGAAGAAGCAGTTTCAGATGGGGGAAAATAAGTTGTTCATGGACTACATTTTTAATTTTAATTTTGTACTTGAGAGACAGAGCGAGCGAGGCGGCGGGGGGTGGAGGGGCAGGCAGGGATCGATCCCATGACCCTGGGATGAAGACCTGAGCTGAAATGAAGAGTTGGACACTCAACCGACTAAGCCACACAGGTGCCCCTGGTCCACAGTGTTTTATCTTCAGTTCGTTTTTTATTATCTTGAAGTGATCATAAAATTTTGATTTTATTTTTTCTCTTTCCCCTTGGGAGTCAGTATGAAATTTACTTTTCAAAATATTCTGGGCTTTGCATGTTCAGACTCATTTGTATGTCATTGATTTCTTTTTCCTCCATAGCTTTTTATAGAATTTTACAGTAGTCATAGAATAATAGGGTCAGATTTTTCTTTTTTAAATTTCTTTTAATGTTTTTTATTTATTTTTGAGAGACAGAGAGAGACAGCGTGAGCAGGGGAGGGTCAGAGAGAGAGGGAGGCAGAATCCGAAGACAGGCTCCAGGCTCTGAGCTAGCCGTCAGCACAGAGCCTGACGGGCTCAAACCCACGAACCTGAGCCGAAGCCAGACGCTTAACCGACTGAGCCACCCAGGTGCCCCTAGATTTTTCTCTTAATCTAGAAGGTACCACATTAAATCAGGCACCTAAGTTATGAGAGTTTTCTTCAGTGGGGACAGCTAGACATCCGCATCTAGTGAGATAGCCGGCCAGCCATGCAGGGAGGGCCCAGGATGTGAATGAAGCCGTAGAATCCTAGGCAGCATCCCAAAGAGGAAGGTGGTTGGGACTTACATGGAGACCCAAGTGACATCTTCACCTTCCTTTGCTCGAGCCTGTAGACGTGGTCCCACGTGAGGTCACTTGTCCTGCTTGGGTACATGAATGAGACAGAAAGACTCAGCTAGATGTTCTGCGCCCCCTTCCATGTCCCATCGTTTGGGGATGGGGGCTGCGGTGCTGGGAGTTGCTGGCCAGCCTGCTGCTTTTCCCATTGCCTGTGCTCCTGAGAGGGTCTGCTTGAACCCTGAATATCTGGAAGGGCTTCTTGGGTCAGAAGAGGGACTGGGGAACCATAGGGAGGATGCTCAGAGGCTTGGACCTGCAGAACGGTCAGGCAGTGATTCTCAAAGTATGCTCCATGGACCTCTGCTTCAAAATCACCCAGCTGCTTGTTGAAATGCAAGTTCCTGTGTCTTCCCAAGGTGCAGCACTGACACTGATGGACTGTCTCCCAGGGCTGGCTCAGGGAATGCACCCAGGTAATAGGGAGCTGTATTTTTGCATGAAAACCTACTGCTGCAAATACTGCAATTTCAAGTCAGAAAAAATATTCCCTTCACCTCCCAAAATGTGTCCTATATACACTTTCCCCAGGAGCAGACAGGGAAATCAGTTAGAATGTTAATGAACTAGGTAGAAGGCACCTAGGTGGCTTAGTCTGCTAAGCGTCCGACTGTTGATTTCAGCTCAGGGCATGATCCCAGGTTCGTGAGGCTGAGCCTTACATTGGGCTCTGTGCTGTCAGCCCCTCCCCAGTTCTTGCTCACTTGCTCTCTCTCTCTCTCTCAAAAAGAAACATTAAAAAAATGTCAATATATTAGGAAACCATCTATCTTCTTTGAAAGGAACTCCATTTGAGTTATGGGTGTCTCCTGATAAGAAAAGACAGGATTTGAGGGGCATCTGGGGTGGCACAGTCGGTTAAGTGTCTGACTCTTGATCTCGGCTCAGGTCATGATCTTGAGGTTCATGAGTTCGAGCCCCACATTGGGCTCTGTGCTGATGGTGCAGAGCTTGCTTGAGATTCTATCTCTCTCCATCTCTTTCTCTCTGCCCCTCCCTCACTGAAGCGTGTGCTCATTCTCTCTCTCTTTCTCTCTCAAAATAAACTTAAAAAAAAAAAAAAGGAAGAAACGCCAGCATGTGGATCTCCATATACCTAAAATCCTGGAGAAGGGGAGGATCTAGAAGGACCTGTCTTAGTCTGTGCCCATGGGGATGGGACATAATGTTCACAGGTCAGTGCTGATTCACCAGTACTTGAGTCCCAGCCCTGTGTCAGGCCTCATGGGGAACACTCCCCATGATGTGACCATTACTGGCTCCTTACTGTGACCTCAACTCTGTTTCTCCCTTGCCTTCCAGGCCCCCTCTCTTGCCTGGCTCTTCCCCACACATGCCGAGTGTCCCCATCTTCATTCCAGATTCTCCTGGGAACTGTGTGCCCTGCTCGGGAGGCCTTGGGCCTGTCACAGCTGTAGTCCCTCCCTGGCACCCTGAGGTTTCTCCTGGTGGCCTGGATCTCTAGCAGTGTCTTATGGTCATTGCCAGGTAGAGAAGATGGATGAGATGTGCAAAGGCGCTGGAAGGGGGGAGAGGAGGGTTGCATTGGTACAGTAGCCGAGACAATAAAAACTGGAAAACAGCCACTGTTTGTAGAATGTCTACCTGGAGAGCCCAAGAGGATCAAGTGAAAATCCACCATAAACAATGGGACATGGCCAAGACCATCGGAGGCAAGAAAAGTTTTCTTTCAGTAAGCCATCAAAGGAAGCATCAGATGACAGTGTGGAGGGCTGGGTTCATCTGGGGTGTTCCCCACCCTTTGTGCTTGTCTGGTAGGACGTCTCCTTTCCATGAGGGATGACAAAGGAGGAGCAGTTGGAGGTTCTAAACAATAACCCCACTTCTGGAGTCCTGCCGTGTGCCAGACCTCGTTCTAAACATGGACTTCAAATAATTTAATCTTTGCACCAGCCCTGGGAGGTAGGACCCCTTGTGAGCACCATCTTCATCTTCCCCATTTTTAAGTAGGGAAAGTGACGTGTGGGGAAGCAAGGCAATTGTCTCAAGGGTCACACGGCTCAGGCGTGAGGGCGCCCAGGGGCCACACCAGGCTTCACCCACATGGACTGCCACTTGCCACACAGCGTGATGGGTCTGTTTGTGGAGACAGTTTTGCTTTTTCTCTTTGAGAACAACCCCCCTGTGGTGGGGATTTGGTAAACACCGCTGAATAAGCCTGGATTTCTCGGGCAGCGTTCAGGCTTCACGGCAGACAGCACGGCCCTGAGAGCTCTGAGAGTTTCGTTATCCAGGGATCCGAGAACTTTGTTATGTACTGAGAGCTTTTGAAACATAACCAGCTCCCTCACTAATTAATTTAGGAATTGATTTCCCTGCCTGGAACCACCGAGATAGAGCATCTCAGCAGTTATCTGCTTCTGTTCCAAGAGCTGGCAGGAGCACACGTGGTACAGCCACTAAAGTCTGTGACTTTAGGTGAGAGACTGAACCCCTCTGAGCGCCAGGCTTCATTCATATGAACAAGCTAGATGGGGTGCTGGGTGGCCCAGTCAGCTGAGTGTCTAACTCTTGATATTGGCTCAGGTCATGATCCCAGGGACATGGGATTGAGCCCCATGTTGGGCTCTACACTGAGCATGGAGCCTGCTTAAGACTCTCTCTCTCTCTCTCTCTCTCTCTCTCTCTCTCTCTCTCTCTCTCTACCTCTGCCCTTGTCCCCCATTCTTGCTCTTTCTCTCTCTAAAATAAAATAAAAAATTTAGGGGAGCCTGGGTGACTCAGTTGGTTAAGTGTCCGATTTTGGCTCAGGTCATGATCTCATGGTTCATGGGTTCAACCCCTGCATCGGGGTCTGTGCTGATAGCTCAGAGCCTGGAGCCTGTTTCAGATTCTTTGTCTTTTTCTCTGCCTTCCCTTCCGTGCATGCTCTCTTTTTCTCTCTCTCAAAAATTAAACGTTTTAAAAAACTTAAAAAAAATTTTTTTTAAAGAAAAGGCAGGGTGCCTGCATGGCTCAGTTGGTTGAGTGTCCAGCTCTTGATTTAGGTTCAGGTCATGATTTCACGGTTGTGGGGTCGACCCTCACATTAGGCCCCATGCTGAGCATGGAGCCTGCTTGGGATTCTCTCTCCTCTCTCTCTCTCTCTCCCTGCCCCTCTTCCCCACTTGCAGTCTCTCTCTCTGTCTACAAAAAATTAAAAAAAAAAGAAAGAAAGAGAGAAAGAAAAATAAAGGTCTAGGTTGATATTACCAGACTCAACATTAATTAAATTGTGAGGATTAAATGAGCTGGTACATGGAAGGGTCTAGAACAGTGCTGGCATATAGTGGGCATCTATGTAGGTAAGTCTCTCCTCTGTTCTACCCAGTATGACATGAGGTTATGAAAAGTTTCACAAACCATGGTAAATTTTAAGACCTGGTCCCTGTCCTCTGTTAGACTATAATTTAAGTAAGGAGAGCTATCTGAAACCACAAACATTTATATCATAAATCCAGGAGTTGAAAGAGAGCCCTCACATACAAGTGCCTGGTCAGATGCATTATGCCCTGTTGAGAGCAGGCCTGACCCGTGCCCACTGTCCCAATCTCCTTTCGGATGTGTCTTGGGGCTGGAACTTTTTAAAAAGTTAAAAAATGTCATGTAAAAGGCCATATTTCCAGCACCTCTTGAAACGAGAGGTATAGAGGGTCTCAGAGGTGTAGCAATGCAAGTGTCACACTCCTGTGTGGTAACAGCAGTGCCTCTCTGATGGGCTGTACTCACCCTTCCCTCTGAACTGAGTTGTCTGGGCTAAAGCTTGGGCTGGGTTCAAACCCTGGCCCCACCACTTAGGAGTGGGCATGACCTGGTCTCTCTCCACATCTGGGTAGTGATGTGCCTCCCGCAAAGTGTTGTGGGCGTTCAGTGGATTAGTCCATGTAAAAGGCCTGGGCTCAGGGCCCGCCGCTTCGGACACACCCGATAATTATTATTGTGGCTGCTATTATTATTGTGACTACACTCAGCCTGGCCCTGGGAAGCATTCTCATTTTGACCTGTGGTTCTGGGCAAGGAAGGCTCATCGAAGTCTGGGGTCTTGATGGTTTTTTCCAAGGAGCTGTGTATTGAAGAGCCAGACTTGGGAGGGAGAGGGAGGCAAGAGGATGGAGTAGGGGGACCCAGAAAGGTGAAAGTTTGGAGGTCGGAAAGTGTGCGGTACTCATGTTACTGCAGATGCGTGCAGTCTTGTTACTGTTGAGATTTTCTCGTGTTTCCGTGCAGGTGCAAGTCAGTATCTTCAGTCCAAGAGGAAGGAGGTCCTCATTCACAGGCTGGGAGTCCAGCCCGCTGAGCCGGCTGTGGTCAGGGCCACCGTGGGGTCCAGATAGAGTCATGGGAAGGGTCAGAAGACCCTCCTGTGTCGGTTACAGGATTAGCAAGTAGACCAGCATTTAAAAACTCCCCCAAGACTAGAACCAGACACAACCTATCCGCCAGTTGAAGAGACTGAATGGAGGAGTCCTGGAAGGTGGTGGGGTAGGTGATGGGGTGAAAGGGACGTGCGCAGGCTGAGTCTGGGGAGGTGAGGCAACCCGAGGGAAGCTCAAAAGATGAAGGGCAAACAAGAGAAGGAAGGAGAAATTTCTCCCTCCAGTGGTCCTGTGTGCTGGGGGCAACGGAGATCTTTCAGGGCCGGGGTGTGGGAACGGACTCTAGCCTTCTTTGGATCCTGAGCAGCTGCAAAGGGAGACTGCTTTGGGCTTCAGAATGCTGAACTTGGGAGTGGCCTCTGTCTACCTCAATTTCAGGTTCTGAAATTGTCTAACAGTCTTCATTACAGACAATCTGATGTATCTCCACACATCAAGAATATGCTCTGATTCTGCTACTTCTCCATCCACGTGACACCTCCCAAAATATCCTTTGTGAAATCCCATGCCCTGATGTTTTATTTGGAAGGTAGGGTCACTGTATTTATGTGTCAGCCATAAATACTTGGATGAAAGTGTGAATTCCTAAGGGTCTACCACTTCCGGCTGATAGTATTAGATCCTTTGGAAGTGTCCTGTGTTGTAATATGCCAACAGATTTAGAATTTTAAGCAGTCATGGAAACAAACAGGTGTTCAGTGCAGCTAAAAATAACTACCCTGGGAAGTGAAATTGGGGCCATGCCAAGGAGTTAAGGTGAGCAGCACTGTGCTTTAGGAGGTGGTCAAGACTGTGGGGAGAAAAGAGAAAGAAAAAAAAAAGACTGTGGGGAGAAAGCCAAGAAAAGAAAACCCCGCCCCCTCTCAGCATTCAAGAGTGAGTGCCTTTCTTAGGATCTCTTGTCTGTTATATTGGCCGTTTTCATTCTCTCAACTAGAATTGCTTGCAACCCAACCCCACATCTAGCTTTTCTGCCTAGATTTCTCAGCAGGAGATGGTGGAGTGGGTGACCTTCTCTGGCCAGAGTGGAGTGTGTCCCGCTGAGGGTCTCCTGGGGTGATGGGCAGTGTGAGGGTGGCTGGGAGCGCTTTGCCTCAGCGGCCCCAACCTGCAGAGGACTTGGAGCCCAGACATTCCAGACCATTTAATCCTTCCCCTCCCGGGAAGGGCCTCAGCCACATCCTCCATGCCCTGCTGCCCTTCCTGAGGACTGAAGGGTGGTGGCTGTCAGCGTGTCAAGGATGGAGAGTGACAAGTGGGGTAAACACAGCTTGTTACTACCAGATTCAGTTACCGGCAGTGCTTGAGGCTCAATGGCCAGGGGCCGGTCCACCCCTTGAGGACAGGGTGCCTTAGACACAACCAGCAGGGTTCTGGGAAGAGGGGTCACAAGTGTCATGGAATAGTCTCACGAAGCTGATGTAGCAGGCAGAACTAATTATGTTATCTCGGGTTTTCATTGCTGGTAGCTTTGAATCGGGAACCTTGCTTTAACCCTGAAAAATAACCAAAGCTGTACAGAAGACTTGTCTTTACACCAAAGGTGCAATGTGTGATTCTGTTTGTCCAAAACCAAGCAAAACTGTATATGGTGATAAATGTTAGAACAATGGCTACCTTGGGGGCAGGGGAGTGTTGACTGGGAAAGAGACGTATGGGAATTTTGTAAAATGGGTTCTAGAAGGCTCCCTCTCTTCATCTGGTGGTGGTTACATGGGGTTATATGTATTTAAAAAATGAGCTCTTCCTTTAAGATCTGTGCACATCACTGTATGTGTATCTCAATAAGTAAGAAAATGAAGGAAAACCTGTGCATAAAAAGGAGGTGTATGAAGAGAAACACCTTGATGACATTTGGTAGCCTAGCCTTTTTACCACACTCAGAGTTTGCTGTTTCATGGCCCCAGGTCCTAAAAATCTGACTTGGTTCGGCCAAGAAATTTAAAACACCAGCCACCTATGGAGAAATAAAATGACAAGTCTCTTCCAAGTTTGACAGTCAAGAGAGCAAGTCGGAAAGTGCCAGCCCTGCATCCTGAATCAGTCTCTCCATCCTTCCACAATTTAATGAAGTTATTTGGGCATCACGATCAAGCTGATCCAGCTATAACTTGCTGCTCTGCCACTCAGTAGCACTGGGACCTTCTAGAAAATTGTTGCTGTCTCTAAGGCTCAGTTTCTTCAACTGTGAATTGAGTGCTCCTCAGCGAGGGGGTAGCTGCAAAGTACTCAGCTCAGTGCTCAGTACCTCGCAAATGATGGGTGAATGTTAATGCTGCCACCACCTGTGGTCAGCTGCTGCTGCTTGTCACTGTCGCCCCTGTCACCAAATCATGCAGGCTTGGAGGACATTCTGGGAGCCACACTGCTCCCCAGGGATGTACCTTGCCTCTCTGCAGTTGCTCTACCAAACATTTCCTACACGGCCCAACTTTTTGTACAGTTGGGGCTGCTCCAGGGCGCAGAGGCCCCCTCTGGCTTGGCAGGATGCTCTGGCTGGAGTCTCTGCTGGTTCTCAGAGCAGGAGCGTGGTCGAGTTGGACAACAGTGTACCCACATTGAAGCAGCTGTGGCGAACATCTGGCTCTGATTATCTGGCTGGGAATGGCTGGGGGTGGGAGCTCCATGATTTATAGATTGCTCCTCTGGCTGTAAATCCCATCTCTAATTGTGACTTCTCTGTCCCTAATTGTTTGCAGAGAAGAGAGGAGCTCAATGGCTTACAATCCCTGGCAGGGGCCGGAGGCTGCTGGGGGGGTGAGGTTTGTTGCTAGGACACCACCGTCTTTGTTTTGGTCCCTGCTCAGCAGTGTTTTTAAGGCCCTGTATACATTTCTCTGTATTGTTAATGTAATTTGTTCAGGCAGTGAACAGCCAAGTTCAGCCGAAGGAATCCGATACTCATAACAGAAACACCAGAGGCCAGGTTTTTGTGGTCAAATTAGGGTTTTGAGGCCTAGGAAGAGAATGAAATGCTTGAGCTGGGCCAGGCGGACAATCTCCCTTTCTCCTCTGTGCTAACGCTGGCCTGGGTTCAGCATCCTTGCGGAGCTTGGCTTGGGGGGCACCACGTCCACTGCATTCAGGGCTGTTAGGTGGGGAGCAGGGCTGCCCTTCTCCAAGAAAAGGAATGCAGATTTTATTCAAAAGGGATGAAAGGAGGCTCACAAAGTGTGGGCAAGTTTGGGCCCTCTCTGCCCAGCCTTCTCCTCTCCCTGGCTCCAGGCACCTTTTATCTACTCTCACTCCTGCCCCTGAATGACGACTGTACCGGAATCACAGTCGGATCTGTTGGGAAGGTATGTAACTGTGCGAAATGCAGTTGGCCCCTCTCCGTTGCCTAGGAAGATGGAACACCCCACTTGCCACCTGGGAACTTCATGCCCTGCTGTGCTCGGAGTTTTCCAGAATGATGGATTCCAAACAACTTTCAGTGAGTGGCTAGTGATGTTAACTCAGTTCATCCTACCCTCTTCATTTTCCCTCAAAACAAAACAAACACATCAATCCGCATCTTCTGTGCTTTCTTTGGCTTCTCGAATGCGTACATGTTGTGAAATTAATCAGGTCAACATTAACAACCCCCTTCTTTGGAAGGATGCCTGGTGTGCATGCATCCGTCCATCCATTTAACAATTACTGAACACCTTCTGTGGTTACCACATAGAATATGATAGGGTCCTGACCCTCAGGAGCTTAAAATGCAGGGGGACAAACACGAAGACCAGTCTTTACAAAACATGTGACAAGTAGCTGGTAAGACAGAGTGGACCGTCACCTGGAATACCTTCAGATTCTGTCTCCCCCTCTCAAAATAAATAAACATTAAAAAAATTTTTTTTTAATGAAAAAGGACTACTCAAGCCTGGAGGAAGGAGCAGGAGGACCTGGTGAGGAGGCATCTGGGCTATGCTTCACAAGGACACACTAAACACTGATTCTCGTAATAGCCTGGAGCCCACTAGCCTTCCTTCCCTCTGTCCAGGGGCTGGATGGACCCTGGGAAGGGGAGAGAGATTTCTTCTTGATGACCCCATTGTCCTTAGAATGCTGGTGATTGGCCAGAAGTTGTCACAGGCTACTGTCTTCAATTCAGAAGGTGAATTGCATGTGTGTTGAGCATGACTCATGGTGTAGACACCTCCCGCCTTTACTGTGTCTGGACACTAACATCTTCAATTTAGAACATGCTTCTGCATGATGGGCGTTTTCACTCAGCCTAAGTGTTCGTAAATGACTTGATCAAGTTATCCAGTGAACTAAACTGTTCTTGGTCATTGCAAACACAAGATAAGTAGGACTGAAACCAACCAGGCAAGGATACCGGCTTTCACCTGAAAAATGTAACCTGCTATGTTAGCAAGATATTTGATCTTCATAGAACTAACTGTTCACAGAAGAGGAAAGTTAGGGTGTTCTATACTCTTAATTTCCAAGATCCCCATTTAAGATTAATTAGCCTAAAGGAGGAGAGCCACTTTCTGTTCATCCTCAAAGCAATGACTGGTGTCAGAGCTTCATGGCTTCTGGGCTGGTGTCCCAGCACCATGCTCTGAAGCCACGTGACTTGCAATGTTCTGTTGTTTACTAGTCTGTGCCCATGTGCTCGCCACCCCTTCTCAGGGTTCTGTTGGCATCTTTTATTCTCAGAGCAGTTTCTTGACACCCCTACCCACCACTGACTTAAAAATTCCTTCCTGGATTGACTTCTGTATCCGTTCCCCCAATACTCTATACTAACATTAGTTTATAGCACAAGTTTATATTAAAACTGTTGTTTTCATCTTTGCCTTCTCCATTAGATAATGAAATGAATTCCCTGGGATCAGAAATGTGTTCTTCTTTCCCATGCCTAGAAGAGTACCTGAGAGGTGTCCACTATGTATTTGCGGTGTTAAAATTTCACGTATGTGTCTTCCATCCATTAAGAGATTCGGTTTTCCAGACACTAAATGCTCCCTTGTCAAAACACTAAAATTAACTTCAGCTGTTTTGGTGGAAGTATTCTAAAATGCGTCCTACACTCTCCCAACTCCTTGAACTATGAAGAGGGAATCTTTTTTGTTGCATTTTGTTTTGTTTTCGATGACTCAGGACCAGCTTTATGAACCCCAGTTTTATGCAGGGCTGAAGTGAAATTAATTTTTCACAGGCTTTTATGGTATTGTAAAACCATTACATGTTTGAGTTGAAAGAACAAAAACTTTAAGCCATCTAGGTTATCTTCTCTTACAGACTAGGAAAACGAGCTCCAGCCAGCAGCCAGGGCTTACTTCCTAGCTGGGTATATATCCCATCACCACCCGCTCCTTCTATCTGCCCCTCCCCTTCCTGAGTAATTGACATGAGGCTGCTCTGTGTTCCCTGCAGTTGACTGCCTCAGGCTGGGAGGCTGTACATCTTTCTGTAAAGGTGAGCCTAAGAGATCTCTAACCTCTGTCTTGTCCATTTTTTGCTAATTCCCAGAGTTGGGAGGTAGCTCCTCTCATCTAAATATCACACTTCTGGCGGGCTAAGCATCTGTCATATAATCAAGAACTAAGAAGTGTTTTGTTTCACTGAAAAACTGGCATAGTGTCCTTTACTATGATTCTTGCTCTTTTGTTTATAGTACGAATCCCTGGATCTTTACCTAAGGTTTACGGACTTGATTAAAGAACGGTACTTGGTTCTTGGACAGCCTGATCGTTTGCAGATTAAGTGCAGGTGACCATATAGACAAAGGGAAATACTGAAGTAATAATACAGAAAGGTACTTTGTAATGGAGGGTCATAACGGTAATATAAGATGATTGGAAAAGGTTAAATGTGTTCTTTACTTTCTGTTTAAAGAAAGATGTAGGATCAGAGAAAGGCAAAATTAAAATGATAATGAGATGATGAATATTAAATTATGAGAATGCAGGTGTCAGCAAGTGTATACATTAATAAATGATGCTTAAATCATTATAAATACTTTGAGGAATGATTTGGCAATATCTGTGCAGATGTACAAGGATGCCTGGGGGCTCAGTCCATTAAACATCCAACTCTTGTTTTCAGCTCAGGTCATGATCTCACAGTTTCATGAGTTAGAGTCCCATATAGCGCCCTGCACCGACCATGCAGAGCCTACTTGGGATTCTCCCTCCCTATCTGTCTCTCTCAAAATAAATAAATAAACAAACTTGAAAACAGGTTGAAGATGCACATATCTTATGACCCAGCAGATCTCTCACATGTGGCACAAGAGACATGAACAAGAAAAGCCATTGTTGCATTATGTATGTAATAGCATAGACTAGAACAACATAGTAACCACTGATGTAAAGAATAGATACATAGGAGCGCCTGAGTGGCTCAGTCGGTTAAGCGTCCAACTTCGGCTCAGGTCATGATCTCACGGTTCCTGGGTTCGAGCCCCACATCAGGCTCTGTGCTGACAGCTAGCTTAGAGCCTGGAGCCTGCTTTGGATTCTGTATCTCCATCTCTCTCTGACCCTCCTCTGCTCACACTGTCTCTCTCTGTCTCTCAAAAATAAAAATAAAAATAAATATTAAAAAAATATAGATACATAAACAGCCACATAATGGAATACAGGGAATTAACCAGATCTACACATACTAGCACAAACAAATTCCAAAAGTCTAATGTTAATTGGAAAATGCAAGTTGCTAAAGAATACTTAAACTGTGCTGGCCATTTATATGAATGTTTAAAACTTCCAAGAGACTGATAATCATGTTGTGGTTATGTAGGAGAATGTCCTGGTGCTTAGGAGATCCATGTTGAGATATTTTGGGATATAACGTGTGTCAGTGTCTATAAATTGCTTTCAAGTGGCTCAGCAAAATAAAGTGTGTGTGTGTGTGTGTGTGTGTGTGTGTGTGTGTACACACATATAGGAGAGGAGGTAAACCTAAGGCAAATTTGGGAACGTGTGAAATCTGGTTGAAGGAAGATGGTGTTTCATTATACTTCTACAACTTCCCCATAAATTTGGAGTTTTTCAAAATAAAAAGTTGGAGAAAACAGCTAAATTGAGCCTGTCAAATGTAGATAATACATATGTAATGAAAGTACTAAAACCTGCAGAGGCATGCGAAGCAGCAAGTCTGGAAAACAGTTATGTCTGGGGAAAGGTGGGGCCGAGATTGCGGGCTTCAGCTGTATTAGTATCACTTATTTCTTTTTTCAAAGAAGTTAGGTGATGGGGCACCGGTGCACTCAATTGGTTAAGCCTCAGACTCTTGATTTTGGCTCAGGTCATGATCTCATGGTTCATGGGTTCCAGCCCCGAGGTGGGCTCTGCACAGACAGCGTGGAGCCTGGCTGGGATTCTCTCTCTTCCTCTCTCTTTCTCTGCCCCTTCTCCACTTAAGCATGTGCATACACACATGCGCTCTTACTGTCTCTCAAAATTAATTAATTAATTAATTAAAAAATAAGGTGAGGGTTCTAAGGTCAATATGGGAAAATGTTATGCTGTTTAATTTAGCTAATGGGTATGTTAGTATCTCTTGTTTCTCTTCTTACGTAAGATCTAATTTTATATACAGAGAGAGAGTTCCTAACTGGAAATAACACTTTTAAAGAACTACAAACAGGTAAATGAGCTAGTTTCATCTTTAAATTAAAAATTATTGTTAGGTGACTGATACCAAATCCCTGATACCAGACAAGGACACCATGAGAAAAGAAAATCACAGACCAAGATTCCTGGTGAATAAAAATCCTCAGAAGAAATATTAGCAAATTGAATTGAACAATACATGAAAAGGATCAAGTGGGATTTTTTTTCCAGGAATGCAAGGATGGGTCAACATTTGCAAATCAGTCAGTATGGTACAACGCATTAACAAAATAAAGGATAAAAATCACATGATTGTCTCACTAGATGGAAGAAAAGCATTTGACAAAATTATGGTTCAAAAAAACCTCTTTGGGTATAGAGGAACATGCCCCAAATAAAGGCCGTATGTGATAAACCCTCCACACCTAAGGGTGAAAAGCTGAAAGTATTTCCTCTCAGATCAGAAGCAAGGCAAGGATGCCCACTCTCACCACTTTTATTCAGCATAAACTGGAGGTTCTTACCAGAACAATTAGGTGAGCTAGAAGAAATAAAAGGAATCTAAATTGGAATGGAAGGAGTAAAATATCCCTGTTTCCAAATGACATTGTATATAGAATACCCTGAAGATTCCACCAAAAAGCTCTTAGAACTAATAAATTTCAGTAAAATCAGTACAAAAATCAATACAGAAAAATCTGTTTACATTTCTATATAATAGAAATAATGAATTACCAGAAAGAAGCTTTTTAAAAATATTTATTTATTTTGAGAGAGAGAGAATGAGTTGGGAAGGGCCAGAGAAAGAAAAAGAGGGAGAATCCCAAGCAGGCTCCACACTGCCAGCTCAGAGCTTCATGAGGGGCTCAATCCCATGAAGTGCGAGGTCATGACCTGAGCCGAAATCAAGAGTTAGACACTTAACCAACTGAGCCACCTAGGTGCCCCAAGAAAAAAATTTTTTTAAATCTCCTATACAATGCATCCAAAAGAATAAAATACCTAAGAATAAATTTAACCAAGGGAGGTAAAAGGACTTGTACTCTGAAAACTACAAGAAGTAGAAATATATTCTGTGCTCATGGATTAGAAGAATCAATATTGTTAAAATGTGCATTCTATCAAAAGTAATTTAGAGATTCAATGCAATATCTATTTAAATTCCAAAGGCATTTTATAAATAGAAGAAGGAATTCTTAGGTTTCTATGGAATCGTGGGCTCCTAGATGGCTCAGTCAGTTAAGTGTCTGACTGTTGGCTTTGGCTTGGGTCATGATCTCATGGTTCATGAGTTCAAGCCCCGCATTGGGCTCTGCTCTGGCAATGCAGAGCCTGCTTGGGATTTTGTCACCCTCTCTCTTTCTGTCCCTCCCCTGCTTGTTCTCTCTCTCTCAAAATAAATAAAAATAAACTTATCATAGATGAGTGGAACAGAATAAAGAGCCCAGAAATAAACCATGTATGTATGGCTGCTTTATGACAGAGGGTCCAAGAATTTATAATGATGAAAGGACAGCCTCTTTGATAAATGATGTTCAGAAACGTGGATGGTCACGTGCAAAAGAATAGACCTCAGCTACTCTTCATACACCACACACAAAAATTAACTGAAAATGGATCAAAGACTTGAAGGTAAAACCTGAAACCATAAAATTCCTGGAAGAAAACATAGGTAGTAAGCTCTTTGACAGAGGTCTTAGTGATGACTTTTTAGATTCTGACTCAAAAGCAGAAGCAACGTGGGGTGCCTTTGTGGCATACTCAGTCAAGAGTCTGACTTTGGCTCAGGTCATGATCTCGCCGTTTGTGAGTTTGAGTCCCATGTCAGGCACTGTGCTGACAGCTCAGAGCCTGGAGCTTGGTTCAGATTCTGTGTCTCCCTCTCTCTCTCTCTCTGCCCCTCCCCCACTCACACTCTGTTTCAGTCTCAAAAATAAATAAACATAAAAAAAAAAAGCAGAGTGGTGCCTTGGTGGCTCAGTCAGTTAAGCACCTGACTCCAGCTCAGGTCATGACCTCACAGTTTGTGGGCCAAGCCCCTCATGGGGCTCTGTGCTGACACCTAGCTCAGAACCTGGAGCCTGTCTTCAGATCCTGTGTCTCCCTCTCTTCTGACCCTTCCCTGCTCACGCTGTCTCTCTCTCTCTCGAAAGTAAATAAAACATTAAAAAAAAAAAGCCAAACCAACAAAAGCAAAAATAATTGGGTAACGCACACTACAGTTTCTGTATTGCAAAATAAACCATCAACAAAATGAAAAGGCAACTTAGAGATTAGGAGAAAATATTTGCAAATCATATATCTGGTAACTCACACAACTCAATAGCAGAAAAGCAATCCAATTTAAAAATAGGCAGATATGAATAGATATTTGAGTAAATACTTTTCTAAATAAATAATAACTATTTCTCTCTGATAGACAGATGCTCAGTTGGGTTTTGTTTTGCAGCATGCTGTGGTTTTATAGGTTCCCCAAGTCAGATGGGAGTAAACAGGACTGCAGGGAGACCAGGCAGCTTTAGACCTGGAGCCTGTGGGGAACAGCCTTCTGCCCAAGTCAGTGTCAAAAGGGCAAGGCTCATTCAGGCTTCATCTCAACCCCTTCCAAGCCTGCCTGTGAGTGCATGGAGTTCCTAGAGGAGCAAAGACTAAAGTCACATTTCTGCTGTGGTTTGGGCTTGTCTGGTTTGTGCCGGGTCCAGCTCTGGGGTAGAGTTGGCCAAGAGTAGGCAGGATGTCACACCTCCCGCTAAAAGCTGGGCAGGCTTAAGTCCCAAGGACAGAGCCAGACTGGAAATCAGGAGACCTAGACAGAACCCAGTTATACAAACACAATTATTTGTCTCTCCCTAGTGGATATTAATTAAGGACCAAAAGAAGTGCCAAAAAGCAAAAATCTGAACTGTTTTCATTAACCCTGTTGGTGATGATGGTGTTGGTACTGTTATCTCGAGTTTTTTGTGTACTGTGTATTGTGTAAGGAGCAAATGAGTAATTAATGTTGGTGTCACTGAGAACAAGAATTTTCAGTGTAGAGGCAAGGAGGTACAGATGAAACATCAAGGAAACTAAGAAAAAAATCTTAGAGTCCTGAATGGAAATTGGTAGGACCAATATAAACTTCTACACACACACACACACACACACACACACACACACACACACACACAGAGAGAGAGAGAGAGAGAGAGAGAGAGAGAGAGAGAGAGAGGGAAAATATATTTCCTAACTCTGTCCACTGAAAAAGCCTAGAAGCAATCATCTCAGTAGCAGTGAGCAACACTAGTGCTCAGATTATGTTCTCTTAATATCATTTGCCACTTAGATCAGGGCATCTAGGAAAAATGATCTGCGGTACAAGATGAGCCACAAACATATTGTTATGTTAGAAAGCGTGAAAGCTGTCAAAGACCACTAGAGACTCAAGTCTACTTGTCCACTATTAGGGATCCAGATATTAGGACTACTACGTCAATAAGACCCAGGAGCCAACCTGAAGAAGAGAAAGGTAAAATAATTTGAGTATCAGTAACATACTTATTTAAATCCTTCAGTTCACAATGACTGTAAATAAATTAACCAAACGAACAACACTGGTCTCTCTCTCTCTCTCTCTCTCTCTCTCTCTCCCTCTCTCTCTCTTTCTTTTAATTTATTTATTTTGAGTGAGAGAGAGAAGGAGAACACATATGCATGAGCAGGGGAGGAGCAGAGAGGCAGAGGGAGAAGAGAATCCCAAGCAGGCTCCATGCTATCAGCACAGACCCTGATGTGGGGCTCAATCTCACGAACCATGAGATCATGACCTGAGCTGAAATCAAGCCAGGTGTTTAATCAACTGAGCCACCCAGGTGCCTAAACATTGGTTGCTATTGGAGGACAACAGGGAGCTAAGTCATTATTTTAAACCTGATAAATGAGGGGAAAGAATCAGATATTTGTCTTGCCTGTGTTGTGTGTTCTACGTTGCTGAAACATCAAATAGAAGTCAGGAAAGTTTTTCTTTACAGAAGTATCCCAACTAATAAGTAAAGAAGAAGGGGTGCCTGGCTGGCTCAGTTGGTTGGGGGTGCAACTCTTTCTCAGGGTTGTGAGTTCCAGCTCCAAGTAGTGTGGAGAGATTACTTGAAAGTAAAATCATTAGAAAAGAAGAGAGGGGTCCTGAGTGGCCCATTTGGTTAAGTGTCCAACTCTTGATTTCAGATTCTTGCTTGGGATTCTCTCTTGCCCTCTCTCTCTGCCCGTCCCCTGCTTGCTCACTCTCTCTCTTGCTCTCTCTCAAAATAAATAAATCAATAAATTTTTTTTAAGTGCAAACAAAAGTCCAGACAGCAGGACACTCTGCAGGACCAACAACCTGGTTTCTTCTACAAATGATACAGAGAAAGAGGGAAAGTGAGGGACCCCCTAAGACTAAAGGGCTAAAAACAATTAAAGGCTAAAATAAAATAATATGGATTGCTATACTTCCTATAGCAATGTATGGACCACATTTGGGTTGTGATTGAAATAAATAAACTATAGGGAGGAAATCATTTATAAGATAATCAAGAAGGTATAAAAGCATAACTAGATATTTCAGAGTATTAGAGTATTCTTGTTAAATTTTTATTTTTTTTTAACATTTATTCATTTTTTGAGAGACAGGCAGAGCATGAGAGAGGGAGGGGCAGAGAGAAAGAGGGAGACACAGAATCCGAAGCAGCCTCCAGGTTCTGTGCCATCTGCACAGAGCCCGATATGGGGCTCGAACCCATGAACCATGAGATCATGACCTGAGCCAAAGTTGGACGCTTAACCGACTGAGCCCCCAGGCGCCCCGAATTATTGTTAAATTTTTTAAACATGGTAAGAATTTCATAGGAATTTTAAAAAACGTCTGTCTTCTAAAGATACACACTTACCAGTGAAATGATATGCCATAGTTTGGGGCTCAGGGTAGATTCGGCGGGAAGTAGATGGGAGATAGGTGACCCAAGACTGGCCATGAGCTTAACCTTGGAACCTGAGTGATGGATTAACCAGGTTCATTGTATTATTCTGCTCCTGTATATGTTTGAAATTTTCCAAAATAGAAAAGTTGTAAATATTTCATTTTTATTCACCTTCCAAGATAGGAGTAGAAGTGCTTGTCAGATACTTGAGTGTTTGAACAGGACCCCTCAGGGCCAGCCAGCAGGGAAGAAGGACCAGCGAGGGAGGGCCTTGTCAGGAGAGGTGCAGGAGGGTCTCCCAGAAGCAGATGTGAGGGTGCAGGCATCCCCAGCTCAATCTGGATTCAGGTGTGCCGAGAAAAGGAAGGAGGGAGAAGAAGAAAGCCAAGCCCAGGCACAAGTGCACACAGGACCATGGATGGTGGAACGTGGCAGACTGCAATTTAACATTTCGTGGCCTGCACTTGCTAATAAGTCTTTGCAACTGACGTATTCTTTAGCCCTCAAAGCAACCCCCTGTGATGTGTGTGCTGGCCTTTATCTCTGTTTAACACTTGATGCCATTGAGGCACAGGTAAATTACTTTTCGGAGGTTACTTCTTCGTAAGTGGCAAGGGCAGGGTTTGATGCCGGGCAGACCTGGAGTCAGGGTTCTGGACCACTGTGCTCCGCCGCCCTTAATGTCCATGCCATTTCAGTGACTTAGTGGAAATCTAAGGCTATAAAAGTTTGTCCCCCAAACCTCTTTATTCTACCTTACTTCCCATTCTCCTGATCCCCCAAGGCAGTCTTCAGTTCCTCTTTTCCTCCTGTCCTGTGATCATCATTCAGTTCCCAGGTCCCATTGATTCTTTGCCACTGTCCTCCAATCCCAGAATCAACTCCTACCCTTCCCTTTTCTTTTTATTCTCATTGTTTTTAACCTGCAGCTGCACCACTCTCTTCATACTTCTTCCTGCCTGCAACCCTCCAAAGCATCTGCACTGACTGTAGGATGAACACAGGGTCTCACTTAAAGGCAGGGAGCAGAAAGTGGACTTGGGTTCACAGACCACCTCTGCCACTTTCTCACCCTGAAGCTAATGCATGGAGCCCTCTGCAAGATGGGGGCTTCGAGGTGGTCAAATTTGTTGGGGAAAAACGTGCACAAAGTGCCTAGGATAAGACAGCCGTTTGGACCTAGAGTGAGTGAATGCTGAGTTTTCTCTCAGACGTGGTTTTACTGTTTTTCTAGTATCTGCCTTATAAAAGCAATCTACAAACATCTTTGAATTCCTCTTGGCCTCATGCCGGTGCACTTTGGGCTTCATCACTGGTTTGGTCTCCTCTCTGCTTACAAAATTAAAACCACTCCTAGGACTCAACTCAAAGAGAGTCTCCCTGAGGCACTGGGGATCCGTTCCTCCATAAACTACTAGAGCACTGGCCACCTGGACCCCACTTCTGGGTCTCCTGGACAATTCAAATTTCAGAAAACTTGGGTAAGGAGAGAGGTTGCAGAACAATACCAGCCTGCACTTGTACCAAGAAAAGATATTAACAGAAAAAACTACCCTCCTTTCTCTATAGTGTCTCCAAGAGCAATTGAGGAAGGAACATTTTAATAACAGTAACCAAAGAAAAGGAGGTGGGGGGAAGGAGAGAAAAGAAATTCACCCAAAGGGGCAGGACAGTGCTGTAAGCTCTGCAAATTTAGCTTTAGGAAAAACTTTCCCCTTAGTCTTTATTTCTACCATTTTGATAGGACCCGCTGGTGTTGGCTACATTTTTTCAATGCATCTGTGTCATGTTTCCAATCCTCATTATAAGGTTTTGACGTTCTTCGAATTTGTCTTCGCTGAGAAGTTTCTCAGTAAATAGTTAAGATATATGATTGGTTTAAAATCAGTCATAAACAATTTGGTGGTATGCGGGTATTCGTTTTTTACTCAGTCATCATTGAGCAGCTCCTAGCAGTCTGGGGATGTGTTAGGGACTGAGACATAAAACAAGATCAGGTCCTCAGCCCGGTGGGACTGCATTTCCAGTGAGGGAGATGAGTTAGTGTCGAGTTATGGGTGGGGACATGGTGCTGGGGAAGGCACCGTCTATGCGAGTGTGGGACACGGACTGGCTCCTAGGGAAGCCTTAAGGGGAGGGAAGGCAGAGTGGGTTGGGGCTCTCTCGAAGGTGTGCAACCTGACTTGGGGTCCCCAAGGAGTTCTTAGTGGTTTGGATTTAGTCAGAGGAAGCAAGGAAGCCAGTGTTGAAATATGGGCTTCATAGTTCTTAGAAATTAGGGGCTTGTTTTTAAGGAAGTGGAGGAGCTATTGGATAAAGTGTGATATAATTCTAATTTTGTGAAAGGAAGGAAGAAAGAAAGGAGGGAGGAAAGGAAGGAAGGAAGGAAAAGATGTGATCATCTGCATGCATTATGTTTGTATGTGGCTGTACGTTCTAGAAAGGAGATGGGGAAGTTTCACACCAGACTGGGGAGAAGTATGTACAGTATGTTTCCTTGTATTAATTGAGCTATTGGTAGAGAGAAAGGGACGGGTATATTAAAGAGAACTTGTATATTGAAGGAAGGTATTTTCTTTTTCTCTTTTTTTCTCTCTTTCTTTTTCTGTTTCGACATCACTTAGTAATTGTGTCACCTAACCATAATCATTCAAATATATTGGTCCAGCTTCTGGAAGACCTTTCTTGTGGTGTGTAAGTTTTATACTCTTTTTTTTTTTTTTTTTGGAGAGCGAGCACAAGCAGGGGAGGGGCAGAGAGACAGGGAGACAGAATCCCAAGCAGGTTCCTCACTGTCAGTGCAATACCTGGGGAGGGGCTCAAACCCACGAACCATGAGATCCTGACCTGAGCCAAAACTATGAGTCAGACGCTTAACCGACTGAGCCACCCAGGCTCCGCTATACTTCTTCCTTTGTGTCCGTCAGTGTCTTCTCACCAAGGTGTAATCTGGAGTCTTCCTTTTTTCATATAATATTCTCCCATAACATCTCCAATTGACACACTTAACAGTTCCTCTTTTTTTAGAAATTTGGAGTTTTCTGGTATTTTACTGTCATAAATAATAATGCAATGCATGTCTATTATGTACAAAGCTTTTTCTGAATTTAGCATTTAGCATTATTACCCTAGAGTAGATTCCCGGATATGGGCTTGTGAGAATAAAAAGCTAGGGACATTATTATAAAGCTTTTCATTGGCAAATTTCCTTGCAGTGGGCTGAACCCATTTTTACCTAGGGCCACCGCAGAGCACCCGTTCTTTCTGTACCCCTATACGGCACTCTCATTTTTGTGGTGCAGAGTCCAATGGATTACAAGTCCTTTAAAAAAAAGTAATAGCTTCAAGTTTTCAGTTTTTCCTTGGCCCTACATGGTGTACAGTTGGCTTGGTTGTGTTGCTAGAGGAAAAGCCTGAGGGGGTGGGTGGATATAGCCTTTTAATTAGCTGTTAGTTTGTGTAAAGGAACAAATGTCTTAAGCTTTCCAAAACGTAGTCTAAGCTTGGATAGGTCCCTTGACTTTTAAAATGTTGGTTCCCTCAGGATGAATGCTCTCTTCAGGGGAGAAGAACATATAAATGTTCCCAGAAACATTATAGGGCACGTTGAAAATACTTTGAAACTGCAGGAGTCTTGATGGGTGAGGTTGCTAAACTAGCCCAAAGGAACAGCTCCTTTCTATCATGGTCCGCACCCTTGGGAAATCAGGTCTGGTTGGGTGCCCAGGCCCCCAGGACTGCGATCCTGTGCCAACCACAGAACAACATCTCTTCTCTGCTGGCTGATGCTTCCTCCCAGCAGCCTTGTTTGTGTTTCTTCTTTGAGTTGTAAGTGGGTTTTTCCATTCCTCAATTGCTCTTGGAGACCTGAGAATCGCTTCGCATCTGAGAATAATTAATCACTGGCTGAGATCACAGGGCTATCTGGTCCAACAATTTGTTGTCTGGCCTCTGCCTGGACACCTGCAGTGTTCGGGGCAGCCAAGAGTGGATTGAATTCCTCCTGGTCCACGTGACAGCCTTCCACTCCTCAGAAGACGGCCTTCTCCTGTTGTCTTCTCTTCCCACTGAACATCTCGAGACAACATACTTTTGAACATCTTCAGCCTGCTGCCCTAATCTGGACCTCCTGGAAGGGGGTGTATTTGTAGAACAGAACACCATTCCCTGGGCACCATTGGAGGATGTCAGCCATTGAAGGAGCTTCCTGTTTCAGGCACCCATGGGGCAGAAGTGACTCTTTCAAAGTTATTGTCACATGTGTAGCTGTCAGTTCAGTCATATCCCACTTCTATAGCCTCAGTGATGGGATGTCTGTGGTTGTAGTATTTTATCGCTGTCAACTGTCGTCTTCATGGGTAGACCACCAGGGCGGGATGGATTCAGATCCTACCCTGAGCTAGTCAGCTTCTCTGTGCCTGTTTTGTCATATGTAAAATGGTATGAACAGCCCCACCTGGGATGGCTGTTGTGAGGATTAACTGAGCACAGTGCTTAGTTAGAACAGTACCTGGATATTGAAAGGCAATAGAAAAGTAAGCTGTCACTGATGCTCTATTAAGATTCTTTGGTGTCTTCATTGTGTTCTCTTTAGGGCCAGCCAGGGACCTTCCCAGATCAGCAGCCAAGGTGGCACACGCCCCTGGGCTGAGCAGCTTAGAGCTGGAGAATTGAGGCTCCCATGCCTGCCTGCTTTCTGTCTTTTGTTTTGAGGTTTCTTTTTTTTTTCTTCCTGTTTTTGCTTTTGTGTGTTTGGTTTTGTAATTGTTATTTTACTTTATTTTTTAATTTAATTTAATTTTATTTTTGAGAGAGAGAGACAGAGAGAGTCAGAGCACACGCAGGCAGGGGAGGGGCAGAGGGAGACAGAGTCTCCAAAGCAGGCTCCATGCTGACAACAGAGAGCTGATGCAGCGCTAGAACTTATGAACAGTGAGATCATGACCTGAGCTGAAGTCGGACACTTAACCAACTGAGCCACCCAGGTGCCCCTGTAATTATAATTTTAAATCTCAGGACACTTCATAATACTGAGCTTGACCCAATGATGTGTATAAATCCTCCACATTGGAGGTTGTTTTTTTTTTTTTTACCATTTCTTTTGAATCAGATTTTCTCCTGAGTTTCTGCCCTCACTTATTCATTACTCAACCAATACTGACTGTGCACCTTCTGTGAGTACCAAATTCTGGACACAGGCCACAGGAGCAATCTGAGTGTCCTGGTGAAGCTGTCATCTCGGGGATATGGGTAGACATCTCTGGGTCTCTGCCTCCAGGTCTGGATGGCCTCTGTGAGGTTGCGTTCACCCTTTGCATGAAGACCTTGAATTTGATCACTCCTGTTCAACAAATGGCCATGAACCCACTTGAGATCATAACTGGTGTCTGTCCTTTCGTCCTTTTTCCACTGTTTTCTCTCCTTCCCATTAAGGAGCATCTCCTCCACTGTTATTTTCTCCTCAATTGGCATACTCACAAAGAGCAGCGTCTCAAAGAACCTAAATGTTGATGTTCCCACCCAATCCTGGGTGTCCTTAGAGGAGTTGTGATCGTCTCTCCAGCGCTTCAGTTCTTGAATATGTTCATCTTTCCCTCAACCTGGTCAGAGATCACAGCAACAGAGATTTAAAAGAGTGGGCTGCACTTAGAGCTTGGCCAATATAACTTAGGAGAACAAAGCAGATTTGTTACTTTCTACTGGCCTGCAGAGTCAGCACACTGGTTTCTTGCTTGTTCTCTAAAGGGCTAAATTTAGACCTTATTTATTTATTTATTATTTTATTTTACTTTATTATTTTTTTTTTTTACATACTGTGGAATTCACTCTTTGCGGAGTACATTTCTATAGGTTTTAAGAAAGTGTACTACCACACTTATGATCTAGAACAAGTCCACTCTGCCCCCTCAAGTCCCCCTGGGCAACCCTGTTCAGTCAACACCTTCTCCCGACTACAGTTAGTCTCAAACCCTGGCAACCACTCTGGTCTCTGCAGTTTTGACTTTTCCAGAATGACATAGAAATGGATTCATACAGTGGGTAGCCTTTCGAGTCTGGCTTCATTCATGTTGGCAAATGTATTTGAGACTCATTCACGTTGCTACTCCTATCAGTAGCTCCTGCTCATTACTGATTAGTATTCCATTGTATGAATGAGCCAGTATTGCTGATCCACTCACCTGCTGAAGGACATTTGGACTCTTTCCCATTTTTGGTGGTTATGTATAAAACATTTACCTAAAATTCTTATGTGAGAGAATAATCTTTTTAATAAGGCTTTTTGACTTTTTACTGATTTTACTTTTTACATCTCTTGTTCTGCCCTGACTTTAAAGGCTGCCTAAATTTTGGTAGGATGTTTGATAAATTACAGATGGCAATGCAACTTTGGAAGGAATCCCTCCGTTCTTTCACAAAACGAGATTTTGAGAATTCCCAAACAAATGCCAAAGACTCTCTCATCTCTCAGAAGTACTGGTTTGGAACTGCATTCGCCATCCACTGGAATTTATTTTATGCCTGAAGTGGATTGTCTACTTAAATTTTCATTCTTTGTTTTTGGGTGGATGTCTTTTTAAGTCACAAATGCACCACAGCACTCAGCAAATGATACAGATGCCAAAAGTCCAGGAATCACAGAACAAGGGTTTATCCTCTCGACTTCAGACATGTGGGAAGAAGGGTGAGGTGAGCCACAGTGTGTGGACACTGGCATTATTCTAGCACAAGGGGTGAGTGTTGGGAATAGGATGAGACCTGGGGATTTAACTTGTTTCTGAAGGGCATTCCCAAATCCTGCCTTGGAGTAATTCCCCAACTACCATTTAATCAGCTCCATTAAACCCTGCCCTGTCTAGTGCACTGTGCTCCAGACACAGCTCTCCTGGGCTCTCAGTAATAGCTCAATTGTGTGTAAGTGACTGTGAAGAGGCTCTGTGTGCTGGATGAATAGCCCCCGTCTCCATGGAAACCAGTGCAGGCTGAGGGGCTGACCTTTGACCCACTTGTTGCCACCATACTGTTAACCACTGGTGCCTCTTGGGTGGAGAAAGAAAGCAAGGAAATGGCTGTCAAAGTTGTTTTTATTTTCCTTTAGTTTAAGCCTGGATCCACACTAAGTAGAAATAACACACCAGTATCAGCCCAAAGCACTTGGACATTCTGAGTTTAATTTACTTCTAGATCTTGCCTGTCCTCCCCAACTCTCCCCCAAGCCTTTTCCGTATCCTCCAGTGCAGAACTCAGCCATGTGTGGTGGTATTGGTGTATCATCACCCTCTGGAGATGCCTGGGAGTATAGTCCTAAGGGGCAGTGTGGAAAAGGGGCAGGTCCCCATCCTGGGAGTCACTGTGGTGTGGCCATGGGCACATTTCCTCTTCTGTACAATGGAGTGAATAGGCCATCTCAACCTGGACCCTCCAGGAACTCAGCTGAGATGTGGCTGAAGCATTACAACCATAAGGCTCACCGTTAACCAAGGCGCTAGGACCACAAGAGCAAGGGTAGTAAACCATGCATCTTTTTGGTGATAACAAAAACGTGGCCACACACAACCTGAAAGGTCAGGCCAAGGTGATTTTAGCAAACCTGCTGTGCTTCCTCAGCTCAGGCCCCTCTGCATCAGCAAGTATTTTAGTTCCCGTGACACGCTGCACATAAGCAGATTTCTTCTGGGCTCCCATCCTTTGCTCTGAGCTAACTTGGGTCATCATGATAGTCCTGGACCCCATGAAGATGTCCCAGACAGAATCAGGTCTGTCATTCCCAGGATTCCTTGCAGAGGGGCCTCTGAACTGGGTCAGACCTGAGGGTTCCCCTCCTAAGGGTGTGTGTCTGGTTCGGATGGCGTAAACATGCTACTGTGTCCTTGGAGCCCAGAGTGAGGATTTCAAGAGAAAGTATGTCAAGGACGGGCAGGTGCTGGGCTTGTCAGGTTTCTGGCTAGAGCCACCCCATAAGACAAGTCAGGTAATCTCTTGGGAAGGAAAATTTTTTGTTCTGTAAGTAGAAAAGGAAAGTGACCTGTGGTTCTTACAGTATAGACTCCTTACCGAGGGTCATTGGTGGTATGTATCTATCCCTAGGACAGTGTGTCATCCAGGGGTGAGTGGGAACACAAGACGTAACAAGAACCCCAGTCTGAGTTCCTTGAAGAAAGTTAGTCAGAATGCAAAGTGACAGTTCCTCATTTAGAGATGGAAGCCTCAAAACATCCATGACTTTCCAGGAAATGTAGAGTGAGAGGGTTGGAAGGAGAAGAGGGGATAGTGGCCGTAATCGAGACTTCCCAGTGCTTTGTTCCCTAAACCTGTCAACCATCATGGGGGTGTCAAGGAACCAGCTTTGTATGCATGTGACTTTTTCAGACCTGAAGTCAGTGTCATGAGTTCTTTTATGAGTGCTCTGACCTTGTCTAATCCACATTAGTTGGGGATACCACCATTACTACCATAGGCTAATAAGTAGTACTTTCTGTGGCTGGTTCATTCTCCCATCATGGCTGACATATGGTTCAGGAGGTCATTCTTTGAGGGAAATTCTTAGTATGGAGAACCCTAAAATACTTTCTGGGTCTTTAATTACAGTTCTAAGATATCTGTTAGAATTGGATAGTTTGTCATGTGGAGATTTTTTTTTTTTTTTAATTTCCTGCAACTTGCCCACAATACTTGGTCAAGCCTGGGACTCTCCCATACTCAAGTCAAGGATGGGATGCTGATTCCTAGTTCCTGGTTGGAACTGTGTTCACCTGGAGGTCTGTCATATGGCTCCTTCTCAGTGCCTTAGGTAATGGAGCTTCCTGGTGTTGAACAGGTACTCTGTCTTGGACTGCAGAAAGTCTCTCTGCACCCCTGTAGGCACCCACAAGACCGTTTGCAGAAAGCAGTTTAACACTCTTTGCCATCCCCCCAAAGTACGATTATCAGCAGCATATGGACTATTTACAGGAGATTGGGTTGGGTTAGCATTCCCATTGCCCCAAGTTGTAGGGAGCCGGAAATACACATGCATTAACCCTGGGCCGGGGGTGGCGGGGAGAAATGAAAGTCCCTTCATTCTGCAGCTGTGTAAACAGTCCAGGGGGAGACAGCCTGCAGCTAAGGATAATGGGGGAGGAGGGAGGGTGCTGTGTGCAGGGGCTGCCCAATCAGGGGGCCTCCATGGGGGCCCTCCAGGACTCGGTGCTGGGTGGGGGAGGAGCTGGCACCATCAGGAGGCATGGGGGTGCACAGGCTCCCGGATTTTTCACATGTAGAGGACTCACATGTGAAAGTAGGGGTGATGCCAAGTCACAAAAATTGCAAATGATCTGGGCCTACCTGGCCGAAGGAAAGCGGAATGAGAGGAAGGTGTTCCAGGAAGGCTAGGGAGGCAGTGGCCTTCCAGATGAGAGCCTCTTACCCCTGCACAGGCTCTGCACCCCTGGGGGCAACATGGGGATAGGCTCTCCTTGACTCAGGTAGGACATGGGCCCTATTTACAGAGTCCCTAAGCCGGTGGGGAGGAAAGGCCAGCCTACCGCCCTTTGTGTCCCTGGAGGGGTTTTTGGAGGAAAGGGCAGAGAGCACCTGCGGTGGGAGGAGGGCTGAGGAGGCTTAGCTGGGGTATGTCTTCCAAGTGCTTAGGGAAGGGCCAGCGCAAATCGGCTAGAAATGGCCACGATGGAGGGAGGAGACAATGAAGCCAGACCCCAGGTGGGATCCCAGCTCTCACCGCGCCTTGTGTGCACCTGGCTCCTCCATTTCCTCTGAAACAGATAACCTTGACAGCTCCCAGGACGGGAGGGGTGGGGGTTAGGTGCAGCCCCTGTCCTGCGACTGGGGTCACCATGCACTGCAGGGACCGCCACTCGGGTTCCTCTGTTCACTCTTCATTTCAGCACTCAGTGACAGATTGCCTTCTGTGAGGCAGTCCCTGTCCCGGGATCCGAGGTCAGGGCAGAAAAGCAGACAGCCCAGGGGCTGTGCTAGCGGGCCAGGGGTTACTTTAGTTGGGTGGACTCTGCAGTCAGTGCCTTTTTGGAGGTGCATGCAACCTCCCTCCCTCCTCCACTAGCCGGCAGGCCCAGGATGCCCTGCACTCCTGCGCAGGCTCCCATCCAGGCAGCCAGTGGGGGCCCGGCCCTCCCTGGGGTCCCTGTACCCTCCTCTTCCTGCTGCCATGAGGGCGGGAGCCCTGCCCTACCATGGACAGAGCGGACAAGCAGATTCTGTCCCTCCTTCCTGGGCATGGGGCAGACCAGTTTTGCTCTACATGCGAAGCTCACCCTGATTCCTCACCCCCTGGGGATCTCTGCGCCCCCACAGGCAGGAGGAGAGTGGTTAGCCCAGGTCTGTCCCTGGCCCTCTGGATGACTGCATCCGTCCCTCTAGGGCAACACTGCCCAGTAACAGCATAATTTGAGCCATAGAGGTAATTTAAAGTTTTCCAGTAGCCTGCTTAAAAAAGAATTAAAAGGAAACTACTAAATTATTTTTATTTTAAACTTTTTTTTAGATTTACTTATTTTGAGAGAGGGAAGGGCAGAGAGAGAGAGAGGGAGAGAAGGAGGGAGAGAGAGAGAGAGAGAGAGAGAGAGAGAGAGAGAATCCCATGCAGGCACTGCACAGTCCATGAAGAGCCTGACTCAGGGTTCAAACCCACGAACTGTGAAGTCATGACGAGAGCCGAAATCAAGAGTGGGATGCTCAATCGACTGAGCCACCCAGCCACCCCCTAAATTGTGTTTAATAGTGTATTGTATGTAATCCAATCCATTTACAATATTATCATTTCAACATATAATCAATATAATAATAATTACTGAGGTCCTTCATGTTCTTTTTCCATACAGCGTCTTTGAGTGTGTCTTACGTGTTGCAGCGCATCATTTTAAGTATGCCAGCCGCGTGCGGGTGCCCGGGACAGTGCCGGGGGTCTGCCTTTCCCGCGGGCAGGGTGGAGGGGTCCCTGCCTCTTCACCTCCTTCCTTCTTGAATACAATCAGGTGGGACCCTGAGGAGTTGGTGGAGACTTAGGATGTAATGTAATGACCTTAGGCTATCATCCCTGAAGGTGGGACTGGAAAAAGCCAAAGGACTTGGGTTTGAGGTGGGACTCTCCTTCCTGATTATGACAGCATCGTGTCACAAATGAGAGAGGTAACTGAGAAACCCTTATGGACAATTAAAACCACAAATGGCCTAAAATGGTGCATATGCTTATGGACTAAATAATGCAGGGGCGGAATTTAGTGTCTTGCTGCGATTTGAGAACGTAATCTTGCAGTTTGGGGAAAAAAAAAAAGAGAGAGAGCAAAATGCATTTTTTCCCTAAACCACGGTAACTGTAAAAACCTGTGATGCTTTCTGTTACGTTGTATTTTAATAGAAATGTTAAGTCTGTGGCTTTTGTTTTTGTTTTGAAGGAAATGGAGAAAGGAAGGAAGCTGGAAGGTTTAAATTCGTTATGCTAGCTTTGGATTCTGCAAAATCAGGAAATCAGAAAGTACAAGTTCTCAGAGCAATGACATTTAGCTCCGTTGGGAAGGGCACGCCCAAGGTCAGCCTTTTAAAGGGTTTGTCTTCCTTTTCAAAGTTTTTATACAGCATGCCCTTTGGAGCTCAGCATTTTTCAGTGTGGGAACAGAAGTGGGAACACTAGGGTTTTCTCTGGGAGTGTCTCGTTCTGAGTGCTTTCTACATGATGGCACTCAGAAGTTTGTTGACTGACTTGCAGACTGTGGCTTGAAGAGTAGCCCAGAGGACTGGATGCATTTTTAAGCAATCCCTGTGCCTGTGAGATAATTCCGGCCCCAGGTATATTTTTAATTTGTTGGTGACCTTAGAAGCTTTTAAAATAAGTTAAATACAGGCCTGGTTTATTTTTAGTATTTTAACTAAACTCTCATTTAGGACTTTATTTGTGCTCCAGGACCTGGACAAGTACCTGGCTCTAGGAATAGCTTGTTTCTATTTCTCGGTAAATATTCAAGTTTCTTTTTGCTTTCTTTCTTTTTTATGGCGAGGGAAATTTTTGAATTAGGTAGAGTCTCAAAACATTGAGCTTTAAGGAGGTGATGAGAACTTCTCCACTATCGGGATCGGTTCACATCCGACTCAGCATTTACGTACAGGACCCCTTGGGAGGGCGACCTCTGCATCACCCAGCAGGCCTTCCCCATCTCTGATACTTAGAATCCCATAAGCGGGAAGGCCAGCACTGGTCCCCAGGCTCGCGCTGCTTGAAGCATTTCCCCCTGAGCCTCTGGCTTACGGGACCTCCTCAGGCTTCTCCTTTTCTGTGTGGGATGTGTTCCTTGCATTTCTTCTCTTGCAAATTTCTTCTTTTTTTTTTTAGTGTTTTATTTATATTTGAGAGAGAAAGCACAAGCAGGGGCAGGGGGGTCACAGAGAGAGGGGAACAGAAGATCCAAAGCAGGATCTGCGCTGATAGCAGGGAGCCCAATGCAGAGCGTTCACAAACCAGGAGATCATGACCTGAGCCGAAGTCGGATGCTTATCCAACTGAGCCACCCAGGTGCCCCCGGTCTTTGCAGATTTCTAGTTTTCAGTCTCCTTCAAGATATCTCCCCAGACACTCCTCTCTCCCTTCTTTCTCAGCCTCCTATTGTTAGAAGCAGCTATTTTCCTTCAAACTTCCATGGTATGCTGCTGCGTTTAAAAAAAAAAAACCCTTCTTGAATGAAAGGGCATGGGTTTTTTTTCTCTTTCTTCCCTTTCCTCATTTAGATTACAGACCTCTCAAGTGGAGCCTCCGGCAAGTCTTACAGACCTCAGCCAAGTGTCAGCACGTAGTAGTTATTCAACAATGAGTAACTTGAATTGGCTTCCACTTGATCCTCAGGTAGCTGGGTGAACATGTGCAAGATTGGTGTGCATTCAGCTGAAGTTTCTCCACCCTCAGTGTTTTTGTAGTTTATTAATAATCATGTGGCACGGTGCTTCAAGAGAACTAATTCCACAATGTGGTAACGGCTGCTCCTTGGCGTCACTACGTGCTTGAGGTCCCCATGCTGTCGTTATGTGTTTTGATGAGAAAGGAGAACCGTGGTGTCTCCAGCTATCATTCAGAGGCGGGGACAAAAAAATGTGGCGATTTTTAGCTTATTGCCAGGAATGGTGAAGCCGAATAGAGGCCTTTCAGTAACTCGGAGATTCCACACTTCGTTTTCAGTACCTAAAAGGCCATTTTGTACCTTATTCGTGAGGAGGCATTCTGGGACGTCATGCCTACCTCTGTACTGGGTTGGAGGGGAAAGGAATTGTGGGGACATGCCCAGTGATGCTACCTGGGGAATCTGTGTACCCACCATTTACTGGAGATCCTGTTTTTTTGAAACAAAATGGCCCAATTCTGTGAAACCACTGTCTATGTCTGAACAGCACAAGAGATGCTGGAAGGTCAACAAGGAAGGGGAGGGGGCAAAATGGGGCCGAGATGCCTGGAATGTGAGGCAGGGAGACGGGAGCCACCTGCCTAAAGAGGCAGGAGGAAGGCACGGGTCTAGGCTGCCAGGAGGGCAGGATTCTCGTTCAGTGTGAAAGTGAGGCAGGGTTTTCGGTTCACTCATTTGCTCAGTAGACATACACTGAGCCACCCCCTCTGTACCCGCAGCTTTATGTGAGGAGGCAAGCATGCGTATTTTGACACACAAGATACATGGTGCCTGTTCTCATGGGCAGTGTAGGCTAGCAGACTGGCCTTCAGAGGCAGACCCCTGCCGGTCATGAACCACACAGTAAACAGCAGCCCCTGGAGGTGTGAGGTATGGTGGGCAGTGGGGTCAGGACCCAGCCCCAGGGAAAGAACAAATAATGAGCAAGGTGAACTGGAGTCCCAGCCTCGTAGTGAGGGTTCCAGGGAAAGCCACCGATTAGTTCATTTGTTCGTTCATTCTTCTAACAACTATTTATTGAAGGCCTCCCTGGAGACGTGACATTTCAGTAAAGACTGAAAGGAGCCAACTGTCTGGCCACCCGGAGGAAGAGCATTCCAGGCAGAGGGCATGGCCAATGTGAAGGTCCTCAGGCAGGATCATGACTGGCTTGTTTGAGGAAGCACGGGGACCCATGTGGCTGGAGCAGAGCGCACAGGGGTCGGTGGGGGTGCATTGAAGAGAGTATTGTCAGAAAGGGAACAGAGGTCCAGTCGTGGGATTTTGTAGGACACAGTGAGGACTTGGGTCATTTCCTTTGAGCAAGATGTGAAGTGTGAGAGGTTTGAGCTGAGAGATGACATGATCTCATCGATGTTTTAACGGAGCTCTCAGGCTGCTGTGATAAAAATAGACTGAAGGGGGAGGTAAGCAGAGTTAGGAGGTCTGGATAGTTCAGATGCTGGCAGTAGAAATGGGAGTGGGTAAAGTTGTCCGACGGTGGATCCATTTTGAAAGAGAAGTGAAGCAGGGTTTTCTTGCAGGGGTATAAGACGAAGAAGAGTCAAGAATACCTCCTGAGCAACAAACAGGAAGGATGGAAATGCCATAAACCGAAACAGGGAAGCCAGGGACCAGCAGATCTAGGACCTGGGGGGATAACCAGGAGCTCTGGTTAGGACATGTCGCATTTGAGCAGTTTGGTCATCCAGTGGGGAAGGTGATGGCCAGTGGGTGAGTGGGTCTAGATGTCAGAGAGGAGGTCTGTGTTGGTGAAAGAGACTGTAGGGTCATCAACATATCGGGGCACCTAAACATGAGCCTGGAGGAGATCCCTGGGGGTTGGGAGCTGAGTCCTGGGCACCAGCTTTCACCCACTGGAGAGATGAGCAGGAACTGGTGAAGGGGATTGAGAAGGAGCAGTCAGAGAGGTAGGAAGATAACCTATAAGGATCAGAGACCGTGGAGCCAAGGAAAAAAGTAGGAAAGAAGAGGGAGGGATTACCCAAGTCAGAGGCTGCTAAGAGCCAAGTAAGGTGAGAGTTTAACCAAGGGAGGTCGTTACTATCCTCAAAAGAGCTATGACTGTGGAGTTCCAAGATGGCCAAGATGGCCTTGCTCTTCTGGGTAGCAGGACAGATTCCAGAGCAGGGAATCAAGGCAGTTACTGGGCAAAGGAGGCCCCTCTTCAAAATTCCAGGCATGCCGGGCCACCGAGGAGCCTCAGAAGAGTCCTTGGAACTCTGCACTGCACGTTCCCATGGCCAACAGAGCTGAGGCTGACCAGGGCCCAGGACTGGCTTAGGAACAGGAGACCTAGGGGATTCCTCCTCAGATGCAAGGTGAAGGCAGGCCTCCTTTCCCAGGCCTGCTACCATTCCTCCTGCCATCGTAGGTGGGGCAAGTAGGTAAAGAGGCTTGTGTTGGCCACAGTGCAAACACAGAGCCCTGGATGGGCAGCTAGGAACCATGCCGAGGTCAGGCCCAGGGCCTCCGTTGTTCATATACTGGAGGCAGTTTGTCCTATAGAAACGGTTAGAGGATGGCCTTACCTCACGTGGGGATCAAGTGACTGGCCAGCTGTCCTTCCCGCAAGACAGTCTGCATCTAAATGGCAGCCAGGTGTTCCTTCTGACTAGTGGCTTAGGGCCGAACCGTCCACATCCAGCACTGACCCCATCAGTGGTGTTATTTATGACGGCCGCTTGTGGTGGAGGCCAGCTTGGTTCTGGTCTCCAGATGTAGCAGAGCCATCTCGAGAGCTTAAATCATACGTTGGAAAGGAATTGATGATGGACATCTCAACGCAACTTGAGTGGGGTGGAGTCGTAACTTCCAATTACTCATAAGCTTCACAGGCTTAAAAGAGCCTTAAGCTGCTCTCAAAGGAAACTCAATTAGATCAAAATGGATTTAATTGCTTAATGAATTCTAAATGTGTTAAAAATTTAAGGGCAGGCCTGTTTGGGGGCCAGAGACAGGAAACTACTGGGAGGACTGTCACATGCTTTTTATGACAGTGAAGAAGGAAGCTCACCCCCTAACACACCCAGCCTCTCGCCCACGGGTGTCCCAAATTATACCATATATGCTTGGGCTAGTGGCTGACTGACATACCCAGAGACTAACGTCCATTATCTCATTTGAGCCTCAACATAGTTCTAAGAATTAAGTGAAGCTGGTATAATCACTCCTGTTTAATAGTCAATGAGCTGAGGCTTATCGGGGTGACAGTTGCCCTTGGCAGGACCAGGCTGTCTTCTGATTTCCACATCTGTCCGTTGCCTGATGGGTTAGGGGATGTGGAAGTAGCCCCCTTGACAAGTGTATTCACGGATGTTGGCCACCGGCGTTTATTAGTAACAGATGGGCCAAGAATTCAGCAGAACTGCAATTCTAAGGACTCCCAAGCATTTCACTCTCGAGACATTTTTAATCTCGTGAAATCATGCCAGCAAGCCATTATCTGATATGTGCATCCCAAGAAGGCTTTCATGTGCATTGGCTTGGTAGGTGAGGATGACGAACAACCTTCCTTCCCTCCCGAACACTTGTGGGACCAGACCTTGTCACCACAGGTCCTGGCTAGTCCCCTGTTCTCTGTAAAGTACAAATCCCAACAACTTTCAAGGAGGTGTAAGCCATTGGAGTGGGAGGATTTTGTAGCTATTTCCTTCATAATCGAAACAATTCATTGATTATGCAATCACGGAGTTCTGTTTGCCCCTACCGGGTCTGCACCCCTACAGGGGGCCCCTTCTCTCTTTATCCAGATGTTTGAGCAAGTACACGTGCTGTGAGCAGGTCAACAGACACCATATTCCTGGAGAAGATGCTAAAAGCGAGCAAAGCTTCCCAGGACCTTGTTTCCCCAAAGATGGCCAAATTCACACAATACCTGTTGTTATTATATTACATACTACACAGATTCTGGTAAAGCAGTATGTTACTTACTGCACATTGGGTAGTAATATGACCACTGTTATTAATAGCCTCTCCCTCCTACCCACACATTCATTCCTATACATCCTATTTCAGAAGATTTATATTTTTATTTCTTTTTAACAGCTAATATACTTGGCACATTTTACTTAAGACTGAAAACAGGTACAGGAGACAAGAAAGCAACAGTAAAGCTCGAATTTAGTCCTGAAATTCCAGTGCTTTATTAGAATAAATCTCTTCCAATGATGAGACTTTTTTTTTCTGTGCCAACGTGAATATTTTGAGAAACTTTGGATCAAACCTATTCAGATATTTTGTATTTAATTTGCAAAACTTAAACAAGTGGACTTTTTCAATGTCATTGTTTCAGGATTCACAGGGAAAAAATTAAAATCCAGTCTCCTTTTCAAGCAGCTAAATTTAAGTTTAAGCCAAAATTGTGAGGGTTTGGAAATCGGCTTTAAATTTAGAGCAAGCCCGTGGTGAGGTTGTTCATGTGTCCTATGGCTCTGTAGAATTAAGCATTAATGTTGCAGCTGGATTCTATTCCTTTGTGAACATGCAAATTAACATTTTCAGTGGTTCCCTCCGCCTGCATACTTATATACCAGGCTCCAAATGTGTTATTTGTTATTAAAATCACCATATTTATGTGTGGGGGTTTGCAGTGACTTCCCCAGATGCGCTGACCCTAATTGTAACCATCCAGGTTATTCAGACATACTTGGTTATTTAAAACAGAAGAGAATCTAGGCCAGCGTGTGCTGTTGGTTGAGTGAAATGCAGAAGTGGAAGGAAGCTTTGTGGCACACTGCATTCAGCCCTGGTAGGCTCTAACAATGCGTCTTCCTCTGTTGATTACATGAATGTGTAATTGACTTGGATCTTTCCAGGTGACTTATTTTTAAACCCCGAGTCATAATATAGTTACAAATCTTTGGGCTTTACTAATACTTGTCTTTTGTGAACAGAAAGTCTTGGGAACCTGCTAATTGGTTCCTGCAGTACGGAGGACAGGTGTTCCCCAAATGGGACTCTGGGGGAGTCTACGGGGTTTAATAACAAACAGTTGCCTGGTTATCTGGACTGTTGCTTGTCAAACTTGCAGGTGCGTGAGAATCACCTGAGGAGCTTGCCGAAATGCAGATTTTGATTCAGTAGGTCAGGATAGGACCTGAGATTCTGCATTGCTAACGTACTGCCAGGTGCCACTGCCACGGCTCTGTGGAGGGCACCAAGGCTCTGGAGCCAAGCAAATAGGACCCGGCTTCCTTACTAGAGATGGTCAGGTCCCCAGAAGACTGTTTCCATTGCTCCTAGATTTTCCTAGCTTCTCCCTCCAGCTCACACACATTTCCATTCGCAGAAGAGAAAATGGTGAACATCTGACATTTGTTTAACTAATTTTGATTATTGTGGGGCCCTTTGGGAGTTGAGGGAAGAAGAGCGTCTCAGCCATCCCCAATCCCCACCCCCAAATCCATCAAGATTGTGAGCATTGTGCTTGTATTTTTCCAAAAATGTTCATGATCGTGGTGGATCCACCCACTCTGGCATTATGATAACAGAGGCCACTCAGCCAGAAGTGAGTGATTGGCTCAGAATAAACCCACCCAGGGTGGCAGTCGGTTCTTACTGCCCTGTTTAGACCTGGCCTGAGGATTGACATTTCCTTTTACTGTCTCAAATGAGAACTATCCTGGGCTTCTTCCAGCAATCCATGTCTCCTCCCAGACTCTGCAATCCTGTGGGCGCTCCATAAATATTTGTTGACTGACTTGACTCTTTCCCTGGACCAAAAAAAAAAAGAGGAAGTAGGGAAAAGGGGAGTGGACTTGATTTTCTGTCTCTCCTAAGTATCATAAGGAAAGGCCAAGCTTAATGTCTGATTGTTTGCAGGATATGGCTATTTTCATCCTGTGAAGTAGCATTAAGAAATTTAATTTTGGTTATTCATTAATTGTAGTTCCTTTCTTGGGCTGCTGAAGGCAGAAAGCTGTTCCCTCCAGAATTTCCACCTGGGAATCCAGAGGGAGAATCAGCTGCTATGCCCATGTGACTGCTGGGAACATGTGGCCCCTCTCTATCCCTTGATGGTGTGCACCCCGTTTCTTGTGCAGTTACCCTTGCAAGGGTGAGTGGAGGCCTTCGGAGGGGTTCGCTCTGGCGACACCCAGCTACTTGATGGTTTGAGGGCTGGGTTTTTCCCTGGTTGGTCTGCTGTGAGAATCTAAGGATGTATTTGTTCTCTCATAATTGTGCTCCGTCCCTCCTTCCTTTCCTCCCCTCCAGAAGCGGAAGGGGGTTCCCTGGCTTTGACAGTGTGCCAGGAGAAGGGGGTTTGTTACAGGGAGCCCATGTAAAAACCCCTCTTCCGCAAGCTGGCCTGGACTGCCACTTAACGGTGTTCCCTGGGGTCTCTAGAACCCTCCTCAGAGCTTTCATAACTTTTGTCACTTCCAAAAACCCTTCCTGGAACAAAGCCTCCATGAAATGATTTGCTCCTGAGTCTGAACTCTGGTGGAGTATTTTCTTGAGTGTTTTGCACATAAGCCTCCACCCAGACCTCTTTAGAGGACAGTAGGGCACTCATGGGGTGGGGATGGCCCCTCAGTTTCCTCATCTGTGAGAAGGAGATGATAATAGTTCTTTACCCACACCGCTGGTTATGAGGAGTAAGCGAGTTTACTTGTGTGAAGACAGGCCAGCGCTAGACAGAGGAAAAGTTCAATGTTACTGTTGTTTTTCTGTGGTGGAAGGTGTCCTGATTTGTAGTGTTGGTCGATTTTCCGTCTTCCATGGTATAAATACTCCCACCGCGACCAATTTCAAACTAGTGCCGAGCATGGAGTTAGGAACTGCTATTACACCAGCGCCGGCTGCGGCTCCCACACTGTCAGGAGGCATCCGTGATAGTGGAGGCCTTCTCCCCCCACCTCACAGATGAGCTGGGAATTGGGCCTTTTTAAAAAGAACTCAGGGAGGGGCGCCTGGGTGGCTCAGTCGGTTAGGCGTCCAGCTTCCGGCTTCGGCTCAGGTCATGATCTCACAGTTGGTGTGTTCGGGCCCCGCATCAGGCTCAGTGCTGACAGCTAGCTAAGAGCCTGGCGGCTGCTTTGGATTCTGTATCTCCCTCTCTCTCTGACCCTCCCCTGCTTGTGCTGTCTCTTTCTGTTTCTCAAAAATAAAAAAAAAATTAAAAAAAAAAAAAAAAGAACTCAGGGAGAAGATCCTGAGCATAGACTTGTTCAAAAGCAAGACTTTAAGTAAACCTGTGTAACTTTGTATTACATTGTTTTGTACAAGCCCCCACATGCTGGTGTCCCCTCCAAGGGAAGTCCTGAATGCAGGGAATCAGGCACATCTAGGGGACAGGATAAAGAACCTTAGAGAGGGCACCTGGTTGGCTGGGTTGGTTAAGCTTCTGACTCTTGATTTTGGCTCAGGTCCTGATCTCATGGTTTGTGAGATCGAGCCCTGCTCTGGGCTCCATGCTGTGCACAGAGCCCGCTTGGGATTCTCTCTGTCTCTCTCTCCCCCTCTCCCTGTCTCTCTCTCTCTCTACCCCTCTCCTGTTCACACTTTCTCTCTCTCTCCAAATAAATAAACATTAAAAAAATAAAGAAAAGAAAGAATCTTTGAGAGAGTTTTCAGGCAAAGGAAAGTAGAAACAAGAGCCTCTGGAGGACAGTTCGTGTTCAGACTGAGGAGCGGAAAGGCAGTAAAATAACGAACAGCAAACAGCCCGATTCTCAGGAGCAGCTACATTAGGGACCAAATGCCTGTAGCGGGGAGAGAGCTCAACCAGCCCCACTGCAGGAGCGAGACAGATGTTATTTAGCATCAGGGTCCCACTTTGTGTGTAAGAGGCTGGTGTGGTTTGTTTGTTTTGGGGTTTTGGTCTAATTTAACAATTTAGGAGTGGAAAGAAAAATTAAGTAATTATCATGCTGCCTGAATAATGTTTTGGAATAACCAAGAATAGGTCAGTGTACCAAGTGGGCAGGTCATTGCCTCCCTTAGTGACCCACATCCCGGTAGCATTGTTTAGCAGGATAACCAGTACTGTTCTCCGTACACACAAAGAGAAGTCTTGTAGGAAAGAAATAAAAAGCCTCTGCATTTTACTGTGCACAGTATATAATGCAAACACTGGGTGCCTAATACATGGTTGTTTCAATGAAGGCTCTTCCTAGCAGCTATACTCAATGAGGGGTGGGACCTACCTAAGACCACAGTGCTGGTTGGGTGAAGTGACCAAGCCCAAGTCTCTGGGTCCGGCCTCAGTACCCCATAAGGAACCAGCCAGACAGAAGAGTTCATAAGTATTAGATCCTTGTCCCTCATCTCTAGGATCCCTCTTTTGCGTCTCTGCTTTTTGATTGCTCCCTGTGACTGACACCTGTTTCAGAAAATGTCACGATAAGGAGCTATGTTTTGCAGCTCCTTAAATCAGCTGACCGTTTCTCATTCTCATTCACACTGCATTTGAGAGAGGCCCTAGCAGCTTCCTGTCAGACATGCTGCGTACGTATGTGTTAGGAGGGGAAAGGAAGGGAGAAACAGGAAGGCTGAAGGACCTCCAGCACACAACACAAGATGCCTGTGTGCTGCCTGTCTACTTGCCGTTACACCCCAATCCGGGCCTCGGTGTGGCCCCTTGGCACAGACCCTCCAAAAGAGGCCCATGCCACGTACTTCTCTTCCCCGGGAGTGTGGAGAGTCCCTGGCTCCAGGGAGGGATGGGCTGAACCGAACCAAGAGCGAGGAGGAGAAGTCCATGGAAGAGTGTTGTGTGTAGTGGAGAAAAGTTCCAGAAACATATGCATACAAGCAGTGTCCTCTGAATAGGCGTGTGGTTTCCCGAGCAGCCCCACAGAGATGCTGGGCAACCTGGGGAGCCCTCTCCCAGACTCCGCGTTAGTACCCAGCTCCACGGGGAGGCTTGCCGCAGAGCTTAGTCCCATCGCTCTTGGGGCTCAAAGTGCAGGCTCACCTTCTAGGGTTGAAGAGCCAAGAGCCCACGGGAGCAGTGCTTCCTGATCTTAAAACCTCAGAAGATGTAAAAACTTGATCTTCATCACATAACTATAGGAAATTAAGGCTGGGGAAACAGCACAGCAGTTTTTCAGAAGGCCTAAAATTAGAGCTACGCCACCCCCCAGAGGAGATCGTGACCATCATGGCCTGGAAGGGGTGGTCCCTGACCTCATGACCGATTTCCTTAAAAAACAACGTAGGACGTATGGACGGTGCAGTAAGACTGCCGAACACACTCTGGGCCTATGTCACACTGAGTGTAAATGTGAGGGATCGTGTTTCCGAAGAAGAATCAGAAGGCCCCTGAAACCACAGAGGTTTACGATTACTCATTGTGTGGCAGACACACGGTGCAGTGTTTCATTGAGAAGGAAAAAAAGGGTGTTGGTGGTCATTTTCATGAAGAGCTTGGCACCAGGTCAGAAATGTAATTCCTGTTTTACCATTGTTCCTAAGGACAGAAGCGGAACCTACTTACGGTGGGAGGGTGGCTGGTTTGCGCTGTCGCCGGACCCACCTGGCGTGGTGGCCATGCTTTGTCCTGCGTCGGCTGGTTCAAGTGGAAAATCAGTGCACACCCCGACCAGGTTCCGATCGATTCCCATGCACTGGGTTGAGCATCACAGGAGATCCAAAGATAAGACAGACCGTGACTTACTCTATGGGGGAGCCTTCCGGCTGCCAGGCCGACAGCAAGGCAGTAAGACTAGAACTGAACTGACCGCCAAGCAGAGAAAGGTCAGTGTCTCAAGAGAAGAAAGATGGTTGGAGCCTCAAAGGAGGAGGGGCATTAGGCCATCTCTACTGCGCTAAGATATGTCCCTTTTTTATCACCATCCTAAGAGCCTACCTAGTCCAGGCCCTAGACTTGCTAAACATTAACTCAGTTAAACCTCAGTACAGCCTTATGAACTAAGTGATACTAATACCTTTCTAACAAGTGGAAGCTGAGACTCAAAAAGGGTAACTTTTTTTTTTAAGTAGTCTCCATGCCTACCTTGGGGCTCATACTGTAGTCACAACCCTGAGATCAGACTTGCATGCGCCCTGACTGGGTAACTTTAGATCAAGGCAACACAGCTAGTAAGAGGTGTGGTCAGCATTCAGTCCTAGCTAGGCCAGACCCCACGATAGATAGTCCTTCCAGGGTTGGGGCACGGAGTGGCAGTAGGGAACCTTGGGCCTTTGAGAGGGTTTAGATATTAAAAACCTGAGGCCCAGCAAAGGGCAGAAAGCCCTGCTGAGCACAGGGCAGTGGAATGAGTGCTTTATTTGAGGGTTTTTTTTTTTAATGTTTATTCATTTTTGAGAGAGAGACACAGCATGAGTGGGGGAAGGGCAGAAAGAGAGGGAGACACAGAATGTGAAGCAGGCTCCAGGCTCTGAGCTGTCAGCACAGAGCCCAATGTGGGGTTCGAACCCACAAACCACGAGATCATGACCTGAGCCAAAGTTGGATGCTTAACCGACTGAGCCACCCGGATGCCCCTTGAGGTGGTTCTTCTGTGGTCTCATTGGAGATAATCGTTTGTATAGACTTGCCACCACTGCAAACCATAAGCCCTGCTCAAATCTCTGCAGCAATGACTGTGAAGAGATTCCCTTAGCAGTGTATAGGGACACCCCCCCCCCCAGGACGCTGTCTAGAAACACAGTGAATTCAGACTTGGAGAGGGTGTCAGTGTAAATGAGGAGCCTTCAGTAATAAAACCTTTCCAAAGGAGCACAGGTAGGCTGCATCTGAACTTCACCAGGAATTAGAGCCATGAAGGCTAAGGGTCTCTGAGCAAAGGCCTGCGTGTCCGTTACAGGTCAGTGGTGGTGTTGCCCGCATCTGGAAGGCACAGCCTTTTAAATAACCTCGTTGTAGGTTTTGTTGGCTTTGTACTATCTATAAAGAAAGGGTTTGCCCAGTAAAGGTAAACTGCAGCACCTCAACCCACACTCTAATGAGTTTTGCTTGTGTAAACCAAATTAATTGTGGTTGTTGCTTTTTAATTGTCCTTAAGTTTCTTGGATGTTAACTGCCTCAGGGCTGAAACTCTGGTTTCTGTTTCCACCAGGGACTCTATTCCCAACCCTGCCCCCAGTAGCCTGACCAGTTTGTACCCTGCCCCCATCCACCCCCTGTTTGGTATTAGTTCTGTGAATAGAATGAGGATCAGAGAAGTGGCCTAGACTAGGAGGCACAGACATACAGGGCGGGAAACAGGAGGGGAAACCAGAAGGTTTGCTTCCACTCAAGAGAAGAGAGACTGAGAGAAGAGAGATTGTGGTATGGGGTGGGGAGGTTGAATCAATATTAGGACGCAGAGGTGTGGACAGCTCGGATTGGCTACCTTGAGAGAAGGGTCGACGCTGAAGAGTATCCAGAGGGTTCGGCCTCCTGATGAATGTGCTAGGTCTAGTGCCTCGCGCACAAAAGGGGTCCTCGACCAGCATCACCCCAGAGCGCATCTAAGGCCCCATCCCAGACCTCTTGACCCAGAACCTGCACTTAACGAGATCCAGGCTGCTTCATAGGAACGTTCGCTTTGAGAGGCTCTGTTTTAGGACAGAGTTGCATTAGAAGGACCTGGGGGAGATCTGTAAGATACTGATGCCCAGGCTGAGAAGCCAGCAGTCTAGGATGTTAAAGGGCCGTTTCCATACCCGATACTTTGGGCTCTCTCCTCTTCCCCTTCTGACCTGCTGCTACCTTTCCAGGTTTGTGCACGTGCGTGTACGCCTGCACATGAGAGCAAGAAAATGGCATTGACGTGGAGCCCTGTTTACCTGTTTACATCAGGACCTGCCAAGAGAACCGGCAGCTTTCTCAGGAAGCCTCAGGGTCCCAGCCAGCGGCGTCTGTGCCTGCTGTTATCTCCTGAGAGCTCAGTTTTACCTGGAGAGAGGAGAAAATCTACCATGGGGGGCTGGGTCCGCCAGGCCTGCCCAAAGGCATTCCATTAGCCCCTGGTCCCTGCAGGCCTGAACCCAGATTCGACCTGGTGGGGATCCTTTCCTCATTCCTTAGGCCCTTGCTGGGGAAGCACACAGGAAGAGTCTGGGAGCCCCTGCTCCTGTGGGCAACGGGTACTGCGCAGTGATTGACTGGCCCTGGCGCCTGGAGCCTTTATCTGAGCCCCTTGCATCCCCGGAGACCATTGTCTGGTTTGGTGGGTGTTAATCCACACCCCCTGAGCCGCTGCCTGGCAAATGGGAGGTTAATGTGCAAACAGCAGGGAGCATTGTCAGCAAGTGAAGCTGGACAGCAAGTAGGAGGGAAATAGTTAAAATCCTATTCATGGTCCGGGAGGGGAGGGAGGGGTGGGCTCAGGAGCAGGCCCAGGCCTTGTGCTAATCTTGCTGGAATGTAACCAGTTTGGGCAGTTTCTGGCTTCGGTGTGCCCCCGCCTCTCAGGAGCTGGGTGTCCCTACCGGCCCTCTACCTTGCGTCGGCCTGGCAGCCCAAGGCACTTGAAGGTCACTCTTTATTTGGGCCAGCCAATCTTCAGGGGGTCGGAATTAGTTTTAATTGGGAGAAGGGAGAGAGCTCTGTGCAACCTTAATCTGCCCATACACTACCCAGGAGGAAGGGTACTACCCGGGGTGGGGGGTGGGGAGGCAAATCTACAGGCCCTGTATCTGTTGCAGGAATTGGATGGGGGTAGGGGGTGGGCAGAAGAGAATGTTTGAGGAGAAAGACCCCAAACCTGTTTGGTCAGGCTGCTTCTCTGCCTGAAGGGCTAGGAATGCTGAGGGGGAAGCCCCAGCTTCCTGACGCACTGGAATTGTTAACAGTGGGGCCTTGTGTGCCTTTGGGAGTCGCTCGCAAGGGGGTCAAAGAGGGGGTCAGCTCACATGTCCTGTGTTAATGCTTCACAAAGAGAATGTGTTCATGTGTCACATCTTCAATTTACAATCAATGTTTTTTTAATTTTTTTTAATGTTTTATTTATTTTTGATACAGAGAGAGACAGAGCATGAGAGGGGGAGGGGCAGAGAGAGAAGGAGACACAGAACCGGAAGCAGGCTCCAGGCTCTGAGCTAGCTGTCAGCACAGAGCCCGATGCGAGGCTCGAACCCACGAACGTGAGATCTGACCTGAGCCGAAGTCGGAGGCTCAACCGACTGAGCCACCCAGGCACCCCTACAATCAATGTTTAAAACGTTCTGTATCTTGGAGCGCCTGTCTGGCTCATTCAGTAGAGTGTGGGACTCTTGATCTCCATCCAGGTTGTGAGTTCGAGCCCCGCGTTGAGGGTAGAGTTTTTAAATAAAAAAAAAATGTCTCTATCTTGGTCTGGGGGTAGTTACATAATACATACGTGTTAAAAATTCACTGAGCTTGGGGCACGTGGGTGGCTCAGATGGTTAAATGTCCAACTTCGGCTTAGGGCATGATATCGAAGTTCATGAGTTCAAGCCCCACATTGGGCTCTGTGCTGACAGCTTGGAGCCTGGAGCCTGCTTCAGATTCTGTGTCTGCCTCTCTCTTTCCTCTTCCCCTGTTCATGTGCTTGCTCTCTCTCTCTCTAAAAATAAATAAACCTTAAAAAACAATTTAAAAAAAATTCACTGAGCTATATACAGGATTTGTGTACTTCCCTATATAAATGTTATACCTCCATTTAAATTTGGGTTTTTTTAATGTTTGTTTATTTTTGAGAGAGAGAAGGAGACACAGAATCCGAAGGAGGCTCCAGGCTTTGAGCTGTCAGCATAGAGCCTGACACGGGTTTCGAAACGGTGGATCATGATCTGAGCCAAAGTCAGATGCTTAACTGGCTGAGCTACCCAGGTGCCCCAAAATATTTTTTTAATCAAATTAAGAAAAGAAAGAAAAAAGATTCTCCTTCTAGACCTGCAAGGCTTGGCCTGGTGGCATCTCTGACTGCCCTGGGGGGCGTAGGTGTCCGAGCTCCTGCCCGCTGTCTGGAAACAGAATGCAGTTCCACTCAGCCAGATGCTGGGGCTTCCCCACCGCAGCAGGCCATGGTACTCTTGGGTTCTGGAGAAAACTCCAAAGGGAGCAGCTATAGGAAACAGCTCCCAGGGCCCTGCTTGTGGTGAGGTCACCTTCCTAGCCGCACATGCCCTGGCCACCTGCCCAGCCCAAGTGGCTTCCCCCAGCGTGGAGCCTGCTGTGTGGTGGGAATGGCTCAGCAGGCAGGACAGACCCTGGATCCCTCCTCAGCCGCTGTCCACCAGCCAGTCACCTCTGGGAGGATTTGGCAGTGACTTTCATGGTTCCTTCGGTCTCTGATTCCATGATTCATGATCAGGAAATCATTCTTCTCCGAGCATTTTTCAGCCACAAGACTCAGTATAGCATTCAAATCCTGGCTCTCTCTACCACTCCTAGCTGGGTGCCTTGGTAAAATTAAAATCTCTCTGATCTCAGCTTCCTCACGTGAAATGGGAATAATAACACCAAGCTCAAAGGCTTGACAAGAAGATTAGGTGAAAACGAATCTAGTGTTGTATTCGTCATCCGGGATAAAGGTTAGCCTCCAGCATCGGCATCGTTGTAGTCAAAGCCCCTCGACACTGCCTCACAGCCAGGAAAACCCAGCCCTTCTCTGTGCACAGTGTCATTCTGGGGCCTGAGCTAGTGGGACCTCTGCTTCGGACCCGGCGCTTTTCACCCTCCTTCCTTACCTTCTCCTCAGACTACAGCATCCATGGGGCACGGAAGCCAAGAAGCGGGATTTTGAGATTCCCTCGGGTTTAGCCTCCTGGGTGTGGGCTGAGCCCTGGTGTGCACACTCTTCCGCTGAGGGGGGCCTAACGGCTCTTTGTTTGTTTGCCTGGGACCAAGGTATCCTGGACATTCCCTTGTGTGGTCTCAAGGCCTCGTGGTACAGGATGGGACTAAGGACGAGGTGAAAGGAAGAGGTCAGACTCTCCCACTGGCACCGCATTCTGGTCTGGAACTCAGAACTCTAGGAATTCTTTTTTTTTTTTTAACGTTTATTTATTTTTGAGAGGGAGACACACAGAGTATGAGCGGGGGAGGGTCAGAGAGAGAGGGAGACACAGAATCAGAAGCAGGCTCCAGGCTCTGAGCTAGCCCTCAGCACAGAGCCTGATATGGGGCTTGAACCTATGAACCGTGACATCATGAGTTGAGCCGAGTCAGCCACTTAACCGACTGAGCCACCCAGGTGCCCCATAGGAATTCTTAATTTGAGATGAGGGGCTCACATACACTGGGAAAGGTATTTGTTAAGGTAGGATGGTAGAATGTATATAACATTTTGTTAGCTTGATCTGTAACTTTCATTTTTTTTAAGTTTATTTTAATGTATTGAGAGAGAGCACAAGCATGAGTGAGCACAATTTGGGGATGGCCCTGGGAGCACAAGTTGGAGAGAGGGAGAGAGAGAATCCCAAACAGGCTCCGTGCCATCAGCGCAGAGTCTGACAAGGCGCTCAGTTCCACGAACTGGGAGATCATGATCTGAGCTGAAATCGAGTCAGACGCTTAACCAACTGAGCCACCCAGGCCTCCCTATAACTTTTAAATATGTCAGCATGTGGGCTTTCATCTATATCTTGTCCTGGAGCTGACAGACTGTAATGGTGGACCCCCTGCGTGCCCTGCTTTCCCCAACGGATAACAACCACTGACCTGTGAGACTTTCTCCATAGCTGTCTTTTGGAACACATCGCCCTGGACCCTTTCAGTTCAGAACTTTTGCTTATTTATTAATACATTAGTTGTAGAATAGAGCCCTGCTCTGTGCAACTTGATCTCCGTTCTTCAAAGTCTAGGTCCAATCCCACCTCTTAGCCCTCACTACCCACTCGCACACTCCATGGCATTCATCACTTGGGACACAAGTCCTGTCTTCCCTTCTGGGCTACTGCCCCCTCCCAAACCGCGTTGGCTTTGTGTCCCCCACGTCACCTCATGCGGTGCTTGAGCCCGCTTGATGCACGGCGAGTATTTGTGGAATGGAGGGTGAGCTCACTGCAGACTAATTAGTGTCCTGTGGGCCTGTGTTGATTTTCCTGAACTGCTGTGTCAGTCAGGGTCCCCCCCGCCCTCCTTTCCATGTGAACCTTTTCAGGCCCTGAAGAAAATTAGGCAGCCAGCCTCTAACAAGCCCAGCAAACCCAACTCTCATTTTTATTATCTTTGGGGTGGGTTTGCTTGGGAATTTGTAGAAAAACTTGTGTTCGCTGCTGCGAGGTGAATTTTTTGCATTCATGTATGCTTTCAGTGGTTTGGCCCCATGAAGCAGAGGCCAGCCTGAGGGGAAATTGTGAAAGAGTCCCAGTTTGTCTGTGGTATAGGAATTAAACAGCTTCTCTAGGCCTTGCCCTCAAACGTCAGCCCAGTTTACTATTGAAAATTGCGTCTCAAGGGGGTAAAGAGAGCCGTGGGATAATAGAGACTAAAGACTTGTGAGCTTTAGCCATTTTGTTTTCTTTTTTCCTTGGAGAATAATCTTTTGGGGAAAAAAACTTGGATGGAGACCCTTAGAACCACACAATTTTTTAAGATGAATCCAAGCCTCAAGTTGTGGCTTGATTCATTCTTTCTGAACAATGGATGGGCAGTGCAGGATGTTGACTGGGGGTGATGAGGGGTGGGCAGAGTGCCCTGAGCACCGCATAGGTCGTGGGGGGAGTGTGAGGGAGGGACTCCCAGAGGGATGGCGCAGCCCTGCAGACCTCTCAGGGCTCACCCAAATGGCTGGGTTATGTCGCCTCTCCATTTCTGGGACCACACCTGGAACTAAGACATCCCTGGAGGGCAGGCCTTGCAAACTCACTCTCGTTCATTAAGGCCAATGCTGCTCCGTCCACAGTGTGATAATGCCTGTCCAGTGCTTACAAGGAACCAGCACTGCCGTGTGCAGCAGGCTGGAATTCAAACAGAAGAAGGGAGATTGATGTTTCTGTCAGCACAGAGCCCGACACAGGGCTCGAACCCGCGAACCTTGAGATCATGACCTGAGCTGAAGTCGGACGTTTAACCGACTGAGCCACCCAGGCGCCCCAGGAGATTGATGTTTCTGATTCATTTTTTTTAAAGCTTATTTATTTAGTTTGGTAGCCGGGGGGAGTGTGAGCAGGGAGGGGCAGAGAGAGAATCCCAAATAGGCTCCACACTGCCAGCGCAGAGCCCGACATGGCACTCGAACTCACAAACTGTGAGATCATGAGCTGAGTCAAAATCAAGGATGCTCAACTGACTGAGCCACCCGCGCCTCTGGAGTCATCATTTAACGAAACCTTGTCTGTGAAGGTCAGATGAGAGCCTGGCCATTTGTTAACACCTGTTTGAAAGGCATTTTAGTGGTCCTGTTACAAACATGTGACTACTGTGTGTGATGGGTTCCAGAGATACAGAAGGAAAGTGATAATCCTCTTGCCTTCAGGAGGCTCGGGATCACGTCAACCCTTGCTGGGTAGAAGGAGTCCCAGTGGCAGACTGTCCTCGACTGACAGGATGTAGAAGTGGTTCCGCTGGGATATGGGGGTTTTATTGTCATTTCTGTGCCTTTGCTCACCCTCAGTGATCGCATCTCTCGTGACAGGCCCCCAATGGGTCTGCTGAGATCCTTCCTGCCCACACCCTTTCTGCCGTTTCTAATCCGGATCTTTGTAGTTTATGGTTACTGTGTAGTAGCTGAACATACACTTGAGCATTATTATGGTTTTCAACTACTTACAGAATTATTTCTGGTGTATGTGTGTGCGTGCACGCCAAAGCCAAAACTTATAAAATTTACTTCTAATAATATCAGTAGAATTGTTTAAGCCTCTAAAACCCACCATAAAAGTTGACTGTAATACCAGAAGGCCCTCAGGCAGAACCTCTGGATTCCCCATGCCTGTGGCCACTCAGTGCAGGCATTAAAGCACAGCATGTTCTCTGTGGGTTTGTGACTAGGGAGCACGTGAGCTTGGGCCACAGAGCCAACCTGCTGAAGGCTCTGCCATCAATACCTCCCAGGCTGGTACAAGAGGACGCTGTAAAGTGGGGGATGGAGGACTCCCCCGGTGCCCATGTGTCTTGACAGTGGTCATAAGTACCAGAAGATAGGCTTGGGCTGTAACCAAAAACTAGCCTAAGTGGTCAGGGCAGGAGAAAACAGCTGTCATCAGACCTAAGAAGGCTGTGCTGTGGACTCAGGACTCCCTCTCCCAAGCAACTCTGTCCTCTCCCTCGGGTCTGACGAGCCACCTGGAGTGAGGGAGAAAGCGATCTGAGGGGCCGAGGCTGGGGTGTGGAGTGCCTTGTGTGCCGCAGGGCTCCAAGGCCTTTTTAAAGGTCCAGGTTCCAAGTCTCCCGGAAGGTGTTCCCCCCAAGATGTTGCCAAAAGCAAAAGCAAACTGCAGAAGACATGGGTGACACGTGGCCACCGGAAGGATCCATAGGAGCCCTGAAGGCAGAGAGCAAGAGTGTGGAGATGGTGCCTGAGGCTGTCCTTGAGCAAGTCCTCCGGCAGGGTCCCTTTGGCTATCCCTGGGGAGTAACCTAATCATCTGCTACTGCTGTGGCTTCCAATACCCTGCCCTTGCTCTGCATCTCCAGAAATAACAGAGGCCGCTATAAGGGTCTTAGTGTCTGTCTGTCTGTCTCTCTTATGTACACTGTCCTCCAGATGCACCTGGGGAGAGCTGAGGTCCCTTACTAGTCCAAAGGCAGGAAGAAAGCATGTGTCCCACTTTGAAGGTCGTCAGGCAGGAAGAATTTTTCTCACTAGTCCTTTTGTTCTATTCAGGCCCTTCAACTGATTGGATAGGGCCCACCTAATTGAGGGAAGGCATTCTGCTCTACTCAAGTCTCCCAATTCAAATGTTAATCTCATCCCAAACACCCAGAATAATGTTGAGGAAATCTTTGGGAACCCAGAGTCCCAGTCGAGTTGACACTTAAAATTAACCATCATATCCAATATAATTGTTTAAAATGTTCCCCTTCACTTTCAAAAGAATGCTGCTTGGTAGGATATTAGGAAACTGGATTGGTTCTGGGTCTGATGAGTATGTGTGGGATTGGGCTGCGTAGAGGAGGCAGCTGGCAGTGAGGGGTGAGGGGTTCAGGAGAAAGGGTGGGGGCAGCCCCAGAGATGAGAGTGGTCCCCATGGGGCTGCTGACTGCGCGGGGGCGGGCGGGAGACACAGCGAAGACTGAGAACACCAGGAGGAGGAGGAGGGAGTATAGAAACTAGCAGAAAGAGGGGAGGGCTTGTTAGGGAAGAGACCCGAGATATGACATTGGATTTGGTAGTGAAGAGGCCAGCAGCAGCCTTAACAACAACAGTGTCAGTGGTACGGAAGCCAGGTGGCACTGGGCCAACGAGTCAGAAGGAGGGGAAGGGCCAAGAGTGTGGTGTCTTTGGTTTTTCTAAGAAGACTGTAAGGAGAGGTGGCAGCAGCACAGGGGCCCGCCCAGCTGTGGGACTGACCGACCACCCTGGTTTTCTTTGTTCGGAAGGGAAAAATGGAAATCAAGGAGGAAGAAAATAATGACCCACTCAAACCATGACTTTGAATTTACTTCAGTATTGTGTTTCAGTGACTCGGGGTGAGTATGCCTGACCCCAAGGAAATGATAAGCATTGTGGGACATTTAAGAATATTGTGGGACATTTAAGAAAGGGCGCCTGGGTGGCTCAGTTGGTGAAGCATCTGACTTCGACTCAGATTGTGATCTAGCAGTTTGTGGGTTCAAGCCCTGCGTTGGGCTGTGCACTGGTGGTGCAGAGCCTGCTTGGGATTCTCTCTTTCTCATTCTCCCTCTCTCTTCTCCTTCCCCACTTGTGCTCTCTCTCTCTCAAAATAAATAGATAAACATTAAAAAAAAAATAAAAGAATGCAACAGAGAAAATCAAGGTGAATCAAATAGAGAATTTGGCCAATTTTGCGGGGGGGCGGGGGCGAGGGGAAGCATTTGTGCTAGCCACACTTGCCCAGTCCAGCTTTGTGTGCATGACAGATCCTGCATGGGACCTGTGGATGGCATTGTCACCTAGTTCAGTGTTTGCCTTTCAGAGCCAGTGTAGGAACCAGGGCCTCAGGAAGGAAGCGGCAGGATGTGGAAGCTTGGGGTCATCAGACACAGAACCTGAATGAGGCTGACCATCTCCCAGCCCAGTTCCCCAACAGCTGTGAGAGTCAAGTTCTCTAACCAGCCTTGTGCACCGGCTGTGCCTAGAGTTGGTGTGCTCCCAGACCACTTGGGAAATGACATGAGATTTGAGAAATGTTTTTAGGGCTTCTGTGCTCCGAAATGTACCCCCTTCCCCAACCCAGCGAGCCTAGCCTGGATGTTTGAAATTCCATAAAGACCAAGCCCTCAGTTTGGTCGGAGAGATTGGGGAATGTGACACAGCCCCTCTCCCAACCCAGAAATGAGGCATGTAATGTGCTGACGCCATTAGGAATGTTAAAGGAACATGGTGAATTTGCCCAGTAATATCAGCAGGAATCACGGTTGCAGGCATTTCCCATCTAACTGCCGGGGGGGCGGTGGGGGGCTGCTCTCAGGTTTTGGATTCTCCATATTTACCAGAAACTTCCTCTTGGAGCCTTATCCATATAATTGTTCCTCTGTAAGAAAGATACATTCTGGGCAAGGATCAAGGCAGGGCTGAGAGCCTGGCACCTGGCATGCAGTAGCACTGAACACTGTTCAGTGGGTAGGTGGGTGGCTGCTTGCTCTGGGGGATAAGGAGAGTGGACAAGGGACAGGACCACAGATCCATGGATGCCATCTTTGGAAGAGAAGCCCGGGGTGTAGAACTGCAGGAAGTTACTGGAGGGGGGGGTGGTTGTTAGCATCTGGAGAAAAGCTCACAAAAGCATCACCTGAAGAGCTTTAAAAACAAAAAACCAAGAAAAAAAAAACCAAACACAAACAACAACAACAAAAAGCATGCTTAAGTCCTACTCTAGAACAATTAGACCATAATGGGGGTGAGGGATAGGAATCAACGTTCCTCCAGGCAGCTCTGATGCCCAATGGCTTATCTCTACAGCTCTTCCCCTCTGAGGAGAAGGGCACTCAAATTTGCCCCTCTGGGGGCCCCTTCTGTGTTCAGAGCAAGAGGAGAGCGCCCCAGCACACGGCCTGCAGAGCGGACCCTTCCTCAACTGGGGAAGGGCCCGTGCAGCTGGCGGTCACGGCACCACGGGCCCAGCAAGCCCATCTTGTCCCGGGACCAGCAGAGATTCCTAAGTGGCTGAGATCACCCTTTTCCAGGCCCCAGTGGGGATGGCTAGAAAGAGCCATCAGGGGCAGGATACTACTGCTGTTCAAGGGAAAATAGCACGTGCGAGTTCAGAAATGTGAGACTGGGGATTTGGATGTAGATTCTACTGCTGTTGTTTTTTCCGGATTGGTTTTATCAGTCTTTAAAATGTCTCAGCAAAAAGTGATTTTCATTGCATGCGTTCGTTTTCACATTTTTTAAATTATTTTTTTAATGTTTATTTATTTTTGATAGAGGGGGAGAGACAGAACACGAGCAGGGGAGGGGCAGAGAGAGAGGGAGACACAGAATTCAAAGCAGGCTCCAGGCTCTAAGCTGTCAGCCCCGACACGGGGCTCAAACTCACAAACCGTGAGATCATCACCTGAGCCGAAGTCGGATACTCAACCGACTGAGCCACCCAGGCACCCCCGTTTTCACATTTTAAAAGTAATACATGTGTAGTCAAAAGAAGAAAAAAGAAAGATCGCCCATAATTTTGTTATCCAGAGATAAGTTCAGTTCACCTTTTAAGAGTATATTCTTCCAGATCTCTGATCAAAACATACACAAAGATGCATATTTTTTAAAAGTAGAATCAACACATGTTTTGTATCGTGCTCTTTCACTTAACAGTATATAGTAAGCACCTTTCTTTGTCTGTAAATACTTGCCTACTTCATAAATTCAGATAGCATAATTGCAGCATAAGTATCTTAATATCTTTCGGCTCTTATAAACAACACTTCAGTGAGCTTTCTTACAGCTACGTTTTGCTCACATACTTAATTATTTCCTTAGGATACATTCCTTCCGGTGGTAGACTTTTGGAAGACTTGATACATATCTCCAAATTGCACAAGAAAGGTTTACTAATTTACTCTCCCACCAACAAGGTATGAAAAGTGCCCATGGTAATTAAAAAGGAAAAAAAAGCCTCTGCCAATTTGACAGACTAAAAGTGTTTAACTCATTACTGAGTTCGTAACTCAGTTTTAATCTCAAATTCTGCTAACAAATAGAAGAGGAACTCAGACATTCTCCTTGACGGCTTGGGTAAGGGCCTGGCCCTAAAGGACCTTTTCTGTCAGTCCCCCTAGGTCACTGCCTATGGGTTTTCTAAGGCCTTTCCCTGATGTGGTTTTCAACATGGCATCTATCTCTCTTTTTTTTTTTTTTTTTTCTTGACAGGGGGTGGTGAGGCACAAGTGAACGAGGGGCAGAGGGAGAGAGAGAAAGAGAGAAACCAAGAGAAGTGGGGCTCAGGTTCATGGGATCATTATAGCATATCCTTATCCAGAGCCTTTGTTCCCCCTCTTCATTGGCCTAGCCTGCTTCCGGTGTCTGCATGGGCACCACCAGGGGGCAGTGTGGAACTGTGACCACACTCTTCATAGTGAAATCTTGATTGATACAATCATTCCTTTGTTGTGAGTTCTATGATTTCTGCTGGTTGGCATTCATAATGTTGATTTACTTAGAGTAATATTTTATTCCCTTCCAATTATTTTTATATTGTCCCCTATAGTTTATATGTTAGTTGCAAAAACTAGCCTGATCTGGGGTGCCTGGGTGGCTTAGTCCCTTGAATGTCTAACTCTTGATTTCAGCTCAAGTCATGATCTCAGTTTGTAATTCTCTCTCTCCTCTCTCTCTCAGCCCCTCCCCTGCTGTGCACACATGCTTGCTGTCTCTCTCGTTCTCTCTCTCACACTCTCAAAAATAAATAAATAAACAAACTTAAAAAAAGAAAATAGCCTGATCCATACGAGCCCCAGGCTATTCTAATCATAGCTGTGGCAGTGGCCTTAGTGCCTTATCTGACAAATGCCAGGACGGGCCTGGAGGAGTGACGTACGTATTTTCTCCTCCAACACTGGCATAAATGAGAGCGCTAATAAGATGACAGGACCTGGGCAGGTTACTGAAATTCTCTTACCTTAATCTCTCCCATCTGCTAAATGGGGAAAATAATAACATCCATCAGCTTATGAGGAAGAGAGGGTTAAGTGAAATGACACATGGGAATAGCTTGGTACAGTGCCTGGCACAAGGTAACTAATCAGTAAATATTATCTTTAAAGAAACTTGTTTGCTCTTCTGCTCAGACAGTTTGATGTCCTTGGCTCTTGCACCTACTTATCTGCTTACCTGAACTGAGGTTAATGTCAAACAGTATGATTTTACTGAGCAACACACTCCCATTGCCATGGCCCCTACTACAGAAGACCTAACACATATCAAGCTCTATTTTGTAATCAACATGTACACTATAGGGCAAAATACAAAAATAGTTGGAAGCAGATATGATATCAGTGAATGATTTCATCAGTCTTACTGTATTAAGTAAATGGAATCTTTATTAGCAAGTAGGTTACCCATTGGCAGTGGAAGACCCATTCACTATCTGTAGTCTTCCCCAAAGTCTGTGGTTATCACTGCTCTCTCCCTGGGTCAACAAGATTAGGGTCTATGGCAACAACCCCAGGAGCATGGCCACTGATGGCCTTTGGCTTCTGAATGTGTTTCTCCCCAGGAACTGGCTGGGAAGCAACACTTGGAGGGAGAAACACTTAAGTCCCTAATTAACTCTAAAACACGCTGCCATAGTTACCAGGCACCTCTCACAAATGACGCACTGTGCCATGGGCTGTCGTGATCCAGGGGACAATTCTGATCCCTGTGCCCAAGAAGCTTAGGAGGAGGTAACACGGGATCCATGAATCCTGGCGGCAGGGGATGTGAATGACTGGGAGGAGGGACTGAGCCGAGGCCGGGAGTGGTGAGGAAGCCACTGTGGAGTCAGGGGTGTTAGAAATGGAAAAAATCCTATGGCTGTCAATGGACAGGACTTAGTGACTGGCGAGCCAGCAGAGAGTGAGGCAGAGCGGGGAGGGAAAGATTTCTAAGGTCTCGACTTAGGAGCGCACTAGTGGACGGTGGATCCGAGTGAGAAGCATTTGGGAGAAAGACACTGGTGTGTCTTGGCACATGTCGACGTTTAGATTTGTGTGCAGAACCTCTTCTGGTTCCTAGGGATATTTGCAGTAGCCACTGGATGGCCGTAAACACATGATTCTACAGCAGTGTTCCTTGAATGGCAGCTGTATGCCACGTAGCACCTATGTTATTTGTCTAATATTTTTCTTTGAGTTGACTCGCTTTCTTCCCACTTTTTAAAAATGGCGCTTCATTGGGACACCTGAGGGGCTCAGTCAGTTAAGCCGCAGACTTTTAATTTCAGCTCAGGTCGTGATCTCACAGTTCATGGGATCAAGCTGCACATCGGGCTCTGCACTGGTTCTCTCCCTCTCTCTCTGTCCCTCCCCTGCTCGTCCTCACTCTTTCTCAAAATAAAGAAATAAACTTAAAAAATACTTTATTTAATTTTATTTTTTTAATTTTTATTTTTTTTAATAGTTTATTGTCAAATTGGTTTCCATACAACACCCAGTGCTCTTCCCCACAAGTGCCCTCCTCCATCACCACCACCTCTTTCCCCCCCACCCCCTTTCCCTTCAACCCTCAGTTAATATTCAGCATTCAAAAAAATTTTTTTTAATGTTTGTTTATTTTTGAGAGAGAGAGAGACAGAGCGTGAGCAGGGGAAGGGCAGAGAGAGAAGGAGACACAGAATCTGCAGCAGGCTCCAGGCTCTGAGCTGTCAGCACAGAGCCCGATGTGGGGCTCGAACTCACGAACCGTGAGATCATGACCTGAGCCAAAGTCGGACACTTATCTGAATGAGCCACCCAGGTGCCCCTAAAGAAATAAACTTTAAAAAAATTAAAAGCAATAGTGTTTAAGACATGGGCTTTCCTTTTTGTTATGTAGAATACATATATATTTTAATACCTATTAAAATGAATAGTTTAAGGACTAAAACAAAAATAGCTATTATTTAATAGAATTGAATGGGAACTGAGAACGAGGTGCAAGACCCTCTCAGGAAGTGAGGAGGGGGAGGAGACGTGTGAGTTTGGTGCCACGATAACGTGTATAAAGTATACACACTGTACCCATGATAAATGTTCATTTCTTATAGCCCTTTCACTACCCTATCCTAATTTGGGCACCCTCACTTCAGTACAAATGCAGAGTCATTTTGTGATGACCCAACCCACTTGTGTCCACCTACTACGCGCGCACCAGGTTGGGACGCGGGAATCTGTAGTTCAGGCTCCTTTATTAGGAGAGATGGTCCTGTGTCGAGCCGGCTGGGGTGGACCTATCCTTAGCATCCTCTCTCGCCAGTCGGGTCCGAGAGCTCTCCCAGAGCTGCCCGCCTATTGAGGGCCCTCTCCAGACATTTCCCACTTCCTGGTGCCCGGGAGTTGTTGACTTTGGCCAGCCGCTGGCTGCAGGAGTGCTGGAGAAGGCTTCTGGAGAGAGGCCCTTGCAGCTCCGTGTGCCGGGAGGCGGCTCCAGGCCGCCTGGCTGTCCTTTTGTGTTGTGTATTTTACTGGCCCACGATAAGCACTTCCTGTTCCCCATTGATTATACACAGATCCTGCTTCCTTTCTCCTCAATACCTGGGATGCTTTCCAGCTTCTCCTCCCACAGGGAAAAATCCATAAACTTCAGAATTCCCAGGCCTGCTCTTTGGTCAATGGGCTCCATGCAAGTCATTACTCTTTTTGCTATCCAGTCACATTCTTTGTGGCTCCTCCGTCTCTGTCTGGAAACTTGAGGTCCACAGTGTGCGGGTCTGGAGACAAATGTTTCTGAGGCCTGGTCTTCCCCCCCCCCCCCGCCCCCTGGGGCCCCGTTCTTACTAGCCAAGATATCTGTATCAACCTTCAGGCTTAAATCAGACAGAATAAATAGACTGCACCTCCCAGATCAATTTGGATCAACTGTTGGTGGCTGCCTGATGTACTGGGTTGAACATTCTGAGGTCTAAACGTAAACAGGGAAGAACACCATGATCTATAGCAGTGTTCGCCTTGGGCCCAAGACAGGGTTGTACTGGCATTCATGATCTGTATTTGCTACCCTTAAGATCCCAAGGTGAGACAAAGCTTCTAGAAGGCCAGAAACGTGCTCTTGCACCCTTTGGGTCATACCATAACAGTCCCAAGCTCTGTATTCTAGTGCCAACTGGACATCAACTGGTTCATGACCATGGGGAATCTTAAATCCAGGAGCTTCCGGCAATCAGTAGCTCAGTCGGTTAAGCATCTGACTTCAGCTCAGATCATGATCTCCTGGTCTGTGGGTTCGAGCGCCGCATTAGTCTCTGTGCTGACAGCTCAGAGCCTGGAGCCTGCTTCAGATTCTGTGTCTCCCTCTCTCTCTGCCCCTCCCCCACTCACGCTCTGTCTCTGTCTCTCAAAAATGAATAAATATAAAAAATTATAATAAATACATAAAATGAGGGTGATAATACCTGCCTCATCTATCTATATCTAATGGTCTTTAAGATGAAATGAGGTAATTAATATAAAACGCTTTAAGAAGTATGGAACACCTGGGGGGCTCAGTCAGTTAAGCATGCCTGACTCTTGGTCTCAGCTCAGGTCATGATCTCACGGTTTGTGAGTTCAAGATCTGCATCAGGCTCTGTGCTGACAGCTCAGAGCTTGATTGAAATTCTCCTTCTCAAGAAATAAATAAACTTAAAAAAAATGCTTTAAGCAGTAAATGACCACAGAAGTGTATCTTGCCTGTGTGACCCAGCTCTCCTGTCACCACCTGGATGAAGTCTTCCAGTTTTTCTGTGAGAATCCTGCTTACCGTGACCCCTCTCTTCTGTGAACCTGTCATTTGCTGACTTACATTATAGTTACTTAAGCACTTAGAAAACCTCCCCTCTGGCATGTCATGCACCTGAGCCTGTGTAGAAGGTGCCCATGTGACATTTATGGAGTGCTCTGTGCACAGCTGTCATTGCCTGTCTACCAGTTCTATAAGGAGGCCTTTCTATAGGAATGGGAAGCCGCCAGCCATCTTGAAATAGCTTAGTTTTATATTAGAAAGATATTTGTAGTGGCAAGTGATGGGTGGACTGGAAGAGATAGGGAGGGAGGCAGAAGCAGTGGGACCACCACGGAGGAGGATTTGGGACGCACAGTCCTCACCCAGCACCCTGCCCCTGCTCTTTGCTATGGACACCAGGTATTTTGTTGGTCTGAGACAAATGGACTCTCACCACTAGCCCCTTCGGACCGGCTTGCTACCTCCTGGTGCCTCCTAGACAGAGTCTGGAGCAGAACTGCACCAGAGCCAGGAGGCCAGAAGCAGACAGAAGGCTGCTACGGCAGCCCCGCCATGAAATAAGGAGGCCTGAATCCCTAAAATCTAGAAAGAGGCCTAGAATCCATGGAACTTTTTGGCCAACAGGAGACAGGGGAAGCAAAGACATGAAGGCAGATTCTGAAATTTCCACTTGGAAAAACTGAAGGCACGGGCTGGGCAACAAAAACCAGTCTGGGATTAAATTTAATAGCTTTGCTTATTCTTGCTATGATATAGGACATGGTCATTGTAAAATTTCAATGAATAAGATGAGCACAAAGAGTAAGGAAGTTTGCCCGAGATGCTGAAACCCAGTGATAACATTGTGGTGACTGTCCTTACAGGTTCTTTAATTGGCTTTTCTCCCTAAACAGTTTGTGTGAGACATTTATTCAGGGCAGTACGGGTACCAGAGGGTAAATGGAGCCTGAAAGCATAGGAGACCAGGGAGGGCAGGGGTTCTGTGCAGGAACCGTGTTCCGCAGAGCTTCTAAATAAGACGAGGCTCACAGGACACCCATGGGATTTGGTAGCTTACAAGGCTGCTTCCCTGTTTCGAGTGCTCAGTAGCCTTGCAGGGACAGAGACAGGAGAGTGGCTGGAACCGAAGCTAGACTGGAAAGGAGGGAACGTGTAGCCATGCGCCAGCCTCCCTGCTTACCCAGCCTTGAGCATCAGCGGCTCCCTGGGCTCTCCTCTTTGCCTCCCACGCTCTTCCACGCCATAAGCTGTGTCCTCGGCTCCTGTCACATCTGCCCCTTCTTTCCCCTGAGTCTCCACTGTAAATGTGTCACAGCGTTTTGTAATTCACTAGGAGCCCTCTCCTGCACAGCTCACCCAGCCTTCCATTCTACCTGCACAGTCCATACCCAGTCCTTCCCTCCCCCTCCTTGTACCATCTGCCTCGTAAGCCCGCTTCCTCTTGTCCACACACGTCTTGTCTAGCCCTCAAATCCTTACCTACACATGTGGCAGTTCCCAGCCTCACTTGTAGCAAGAGAAACGCAAATTGGAAATAAGGAGCTACTGTTTTCCACCTGTCACTTTGGCAAAGCTCAGTAAGTTTGATGACACTGTGGGCAAGGGCATAAGCCCCCTTCTATGTTACTGGTAGCAGTGTAGACAGAGAAATTCGATAATACTTCTGCAAACCTCAACGTACGTGCCTTTGACCTAGCAGTTCCCCTCCCAGCTGGAGACATCCTACATCTGTGTTCATACGTGAGCGTAATGATGAGTGTTCAAGGATGTGCACTGCGGCAGGAGGCTGGGAAGCTCTTACATGTCTGGCAGTAGGGACTGTGTGGAGAGTCTGGCATTTCTGTACAGTGGATCCCATGGAGCCGTCACACAGAATCAATCAGCTCTAATATGCTGCTAGGTGATCAAGATGGGGTGCGTGTGTGCGGGCCAGAGAACGGGCCCAAAGCTGTGCCAGCGCAGGGGCTCTTTCGGCCGAATCTGAGCCCACAGTGGGGGTCAGGACAGATGATCTTCTGCGAAGGAAGGGGAGTGCTGCCATCACAGGCCAGACATGGCCACGAGGAGACCCAAGGCAGAAGGGAGAGGAGGAGGGGGCAGGCTCAGGGAAAGGAGGGCCAGGCGTCCAAGGCCAGTTCCTACAAAGAAGCTTCTCTGTGTGTGTATATGGTCAGGCACTGAGCACAGAAACTGCCCAGCCCAGCAAACCCCAAGATCACAGCCAGTGTGAGAGGATGTGTGGACTGAGGAGGCCTGTGTGTAGTTCTAGGCTTCAGAAATGATGACCCCAAAGCAGTTTTCCCTTTGACTGTTTCTTTGAATGCCCAGTGCTCTGGGGGCAGAGTTTCCCTGCTCCTTCCGAAAGGAGCGTGCAGCTGCCAGAGAGATCTGCCCGGCCAAGAGTCCAACTCTGCTTCAAGACCTTGGGCCCACTCCAGCCGAGGACCACATGCATAAGCCTTCCAGTCGTCCGTGAGCAGAACCAGAAGCCCCCCGCTAGCCAGGGCACGCCTCAGCACCTGTTCGCAGGCAGAGTGTGCTGGAGCCCGCTGCTACCTAGCCAGCCGTTAGCATCTCTTCTCATCCCTGCCGTCAAGGACCCATGGTCATAGCTTGAAATCAGCCATGGTGGGAGTATTTACACGTGTGGATACTAGCAAATGCTACAAAGCTCGGTTTGTGTTTGTGCTTTTGCTCAGAGAGCTGGTTGCCGCACATTTACTAATGCACTACGGAGCAGGACCCCTTGGCATGAAGCGCCTGGAGAGAAGTGAATGGTCAAAGTCTATGTTAATTAGCTCTTCCTTGTCCCTGGGTAACGTGCAGGTAGTAGGCTTGGTGAACAAAAAGAAACTTAAGTTTTGGGGACTAAACACCTGTTTCCTAGGATCTCCCCACAAGCGCAGCCCTCCGGGTTGTCCTTTCCCGAGTGACTGCTGCACTAAATTCAAACAATTCTGCCAGATGGGAGGTGCTGTTATTCTCATGTCCCGGATGAGGAACCAGAGGTTCTGAAGGGTGAGGTCGCTTCCTCAGGTACACAGCTTGTAAATGAGGGTCCGCGAGGACTCCTGAGTCGATTGAGTACCTCAGTGCAGTCTCCACTCCCAGGAACCCACTGATTTTTGTTTTCTCTTCCATGGGAGGCCATCTGGTCCAGGGCCCTGCCTTCAGGCCAGTGAAATTAAACACTCCCATTTTAAAGGTGAAATGATGAAGTCCAGAGAGGTTAGAACGAGCCTGGGACCCTGCTCTTCGCTTCCCATGCTGTATCCTTCCACCACTGGAAACTGGCCTCTGGGGGAGGGGGGCAGTGTCTAAAAACCAACCTTTGGTCAAGTTTGGTATGCAGAATTGCCCGATTCTCCGAGTTGGAAGAGGAAGAGAATAGTTTAAGGCCATCTGGGAAAGAAGGGGGATTATTTGAGGGTATGGGCAGGGAATAGGTGTTTATGGGAAAACTGAAACCTAACCAACCCACTCTTGAGTTTACTCTTCAGTCATGAAATATTTTTAGAGCCCCTTTCACTGCCGGTACACAGGAGGGGCTTCAAAATTATTTGCTGACCCAAATGCTGTGACAGGTGCCTCAGAGAAAAAAGTCGTTTCATTGGTTTAAAACATTGCAGAACTGTGCTTCTAAATAACTATCCCAAGGAGAATTATATGTGTTATATGACATGAAAAAAGTAGCTTGTATTAAGACATTTTTTTAAAAAATCTTTTTTAATGTTTTTTAATTTATTTTTGAGAGAGACAGCGTGAGCAGGGGAGGGTCAGGGAGAGAGGGAGACACAGAATCCAAAGACAGGCTCCAGGCTCTGAGTTAGCTGGCAGCACAGAGCCTGGATGCAGGGCTTGACCTCACAAACCGTGAGATCATGACCTGAGCCCAAGTCTGACGCTTAACCAACTGAGCCACCCAGGCACCACAGTATTAAGACATTTTGGATTCATTTGTAACAACTCACCTATTAGCAGAAACTTAAGAAGGAACTTGTGCCCATGAGTAAAACAAAGATCGTGATTGTGTTTGGGTTTCAGCGCCATCCATGAAACGAAGCAAATGCAGAAACTTCTCATCTCGAGAAAAGAAAATAAGAGAGAAGGGTGTAAACTTTGCTTTTTATACTTTCGCTCTGGGAACTTTGTCTAATCCATCATGTTTGGAAACCAGTTCTCCTAAATACTTTCATTTTATCTTGTTCAGTGATTTCCTGAAATGAAACATTTGTTCTGTTGGGAGAGCAGTTCTCTCTCCCTGCTAATGAGCCCATTGCTCAATGTTGGTAGACTTTCAAATTGAGATCAACTTATGTCCATTTTGACAGAAGACAGAGGATCTTAAACAGGCCTCCAGGAACTGGCAGGGTTTGGGTATCAGAGCCTCCAAGATGCATTTACAAATTCTTGGCAATAGTAGGCCAATTAACGTGAGAAGCAGTCACTCAAGAGTGAAAAGAAACTCCGTTAAATGTGTTCCACATCTCTAAAGGATTCGGGAAGGGACGGAACAACCCAGTGTTACAGATGTGGAAACTGGGGCTTATGAGTTTGATAAGTGCTTAAGCTCAAGGTAGGACAGGATCTGGAAGCATCATGAATGCCGGCTTCTGGGCGAGGAACTAGGGCTGTGGACAGACCCTTGAGGAGCTTGCAGTCCAAAAGACGGACAGAATTTGCAAATGAATAACAGCAACACAGCATGAGGAGTGCCATAGGAACACCAAGCTGGCACAGAGGTGAGAGTGACTGGCTCCTGTGGGGAACTGGAGAAGGCTTGTCTGGGAAGGGGACTTGGGACAGGGTTTTGAAGAGGAGGTTCGAGTTTCCTGCTAGTACAGGATACTCCAGGCTGGGGAACAGCTGAGCAAATGGCACAGAATATTGTACGAACTTGAGTGCCGTTGGTGTTGGCCGGTGGGTGGGGAGCAGGGGAGCCATGAGGGCTGGAAGGGCAGGTTGGCCCCAGATTGCTGAGGACTTTGGGGAGCTTGATCCCTTGACTTCCAGCAACCAACCAGGAAAGGAATTTTTTAAGCAAGGAAGAGATCTGATGAGTTATGTGTTTTTGTTGTTGTTTTAAGTGGGCTCCACGCTCAATGTGGGGCTCGAACACACCACCCTGAGGTTAAGAGTCGCATGCTCTACTGCCTGAGTCAGCCAGGGCCCCCCTGATGATTAAGCTTGTCCAATTTGGGAGGCCACTGCAGTAGTCCTGATGAGAAATGATTCCATCCCTACCTCCAATTGTGGCAGGATGGAGAGTAAAAAGAAACTAACTGATCATTGGTTCACAGTTTTTCCACTTAGAATACAATTCTTCGTGTTAATATATTTGCATTTTGAACAATGTCCTTGTCACTTTGTGGTGGACAGCCTTGAGGGGGTTTCTCGCCAGTTTTGCTGGGTGGCTGCACCGAACAGTTTCCTAAGAGGGAGATCTGGGAAAGAAAGCCTTTTTCTCTGTTCGAGGGGCCCTGGCTTTGGGGTCCCCGAGTGTCTGGTCTACGGACCAGAGAGGCAGGAAAGATTGGTCATCTCCACTGGCAAGCTTCTGCTCCTGAAGGGTAAAAACTGTGAGACGGTAAAGCTAGGGAAGAGCCCTTCTCTCTGCTTCAGGCCTGTCGCTGTCACCAGGAAGTGGAAGGAATTCTGTGGGGTGGTGTGTTCTCACCTGGGAAGCTTTTGGAGATGACTTGTTTCCTCGCTTCCAACTGCCGTGCACGTCTGTAAGCTCTGCTGTTGCTTCTGTAACATGAGGCTTTGCTTCCTCTCTCGCCTGGGCCCTGCCTAAAGGGTTTTCTGTGAGAACCTGTGAATGGGAGAATGTGGGCGGTACCCAGAGTCCTGTAGAGTCCTGTCCACACCAAAGCAAGCTTGGAACAGGGGCAGATCTGGCTTGGGGTGGCGGGGGGAGCGCCCCTACCTTCTGGGAGGTGGAGGGTTAATCTCCATAGCTCATTGGCAGTTCTGCCTCTGTACGGGGCATGCTGGGATTTCCTCCCAGCTGTTTTACATCATGAAGATTTGTATGTTGGGGAAATTCCAGGGCACAGCTGCAATTAATCTGCACAGTCTTCAAGCTAAGCAGGGATCCTGTAGGACCGAGTCTCTGCCTCCCTGCAGGAAATGGGGTTCTGGCTCTCCGGTGAGAGCACCCTTCAGAGGGACCCTTCCCTGAGACCAAGTAGAATGGGAATAGCCCACCCGGCCAAGGATTCACCCCCAGGAGGGCACTAAGGAGGGGTCCCAGAAGCAGAAAGGGACCCAGAGCATAAAGAAAAAGCGGTTCAGCCTCCTTTATAAATAGTAAAGCCAAAATAACACTGATAGCAACACTTGAGAAAAACAACACAAAAATGAAAACTTTTGTTCTCTCTCCCTTAGGAATGGTGAAGTAAAATCTTAAGAGACTCGTAGTTAGCATTCCACAATACGTATAAGAACGAACAAGCCACCATGACCAAATAGGGTTTACTTGGGGCATGTAGAGATGCTCTCGTGTAAGAAAATGTATCACTGTGTGTACATCTCATGACTGAGTCAAATAAGAGGAACCTGTTTGAGAGTTTTCACTATCCCAGTGAAAACGACTTAAAACTAGGAACAGGGGTGCCTGGGCAGCTCAGTCAGTTGAGCACCCGACTTCCGCTCAGGTCCTGAACTCATGGTTCATGAGTTCCAGCCCCACATCGGACTCACTGCTGTCATCACAGAACTGACTTCGGATCCTCTGTCCCCCTCTCTGCCCCTCTCAGCTCTCTCTCTCTCCCCCTCCCCTCTCCTTTCAAAAACAGATAAACATTAAAAATAATAACAAAACTAGGGACAGAACCATCCTTCCTTAATACAGTAAAGACAGGTTCTAAACCATAGCCTCAGTCTACTTAACTGTGACCACAAGTTCCCCAAGGGTGCTGTATGGAACCCCAACCCCAGAAAGTTTCCCAAGTTGAGGAAGACTGGGAAACTGCCTCTCTGTCCTGTCTCAGCGAGCCACAACCTACGGTAGCATATGTAAATCGAGGGTGCGAGTACTCACCATTCGGGTCGAGTTTTAGCTTCCTGTTTGTATTAGAAGAGAGTCCTTACCTCCTAGACAGTGTCCCATGAGTGGCAGCCCTTGCTGTTGCTTGGCCATGACTGCTGGCATTGCTTGTGCATTGGTGCCACACGGGCTCCATGTTTTACATCCCAAAGAGCATCCCCAGCAGGGAAGCCGCCGCCGTCCTCACTGCTGCAGCCCCAGGAGCCAGCTGGGGTCAGTTGGATGGAACCTAGGGGAGGCTTGGAGAAACCAGCATTTTTAATTTGCCCACATGCTGTGACCATGCAGAGAATCTAGGCTCAGCCACACCTCTCTTACACCCCGATAACTGACTTGCCCCGGGGGTGATTGTGGGGCTGGCTTCAGATGAGAATTGCAACCAAAGAGAGTTTTATTGCCCCTACACATGGGGGTAGGCCTGACTCGGAAATCCCAAACTGCCCAGCCACCTCCACAGATCTGGTGCTGAGGAGAGAGAGGGCTGCAGGATGCCGCCGGCCCTTGCTGCCCTGGTTCATGGTTCTGGGAAGCTCAGCTGGCCCTTTTGAATACCCCTTTCTTCAGAATTGCAACCCAGGGGTGTTTGGCGAAGCTGCAGCAGGCTCCAGCGTCTTTTTATAGGTCTTCCCCACCCCACCCCTATCACTTGTTTCAAAATCTTAAAAAGGCAGGACAGTAGAAAGGGGGAAGGGACAATCCTCTATTTCTTCATCTCCCAGAATGAATCCTTCCTTGTGCACATGCACACCTAGCCCCCCGCCCCCAGATTGGCTGGAGCAGGAAAGGTCCTGGGCCGAATGTCCACCTTTGCTAGAACCCCTCTCCCCACCTGTCTTACAGATCTCTGTGGGGCCAGGCTTTGGTGGGGGACAAGGCTAAAGATTCTCACCCGCTTCTAAGCTTTCAGGTCTCAGTTAAAGTCACTGAGTAAGAGGGAACCCTACTGAGATATGGGGACAGTGGGGTCTCTTCCTCCCCCTGGAAGTCCAGGCAGTAGGTAGGTAAGACACCCAGGATCACCAAGTGATGGACAACCAAAGACAGTAGCTGTTACTAAGAGCACTTGCTCAGAGTGTGTGTGTGTGTGTGTGTGTGTGTGTGTGTGTATCCCCATATGTATATTTGTACCTTGATAGTCCCAGGATGAAGGCAGACCCTCATGTAGCTCATGGTAGAGCAGTGGTTCCCATTGGGGGACGGTTTTGCCACTCCAGGAAACATTTGGCAAAGTCTGGAGACCTTTTTGGTTATCGCAAATGGGCAGAAGATTGGGAGCTACTGGCTTTTGGTAGGTTGTGGCCAGTGATGCCGCTAAATACCATGCAGTGCACAGGACAGCCCCCACAATATCCCAAAATATCATTAGTGCCATGGTTGAGAAGCCCTGAGCTAGACTCTCACTAGCCTGCTCTGCCTAACAACTGAAAAGCTCTGCCGGTAACGTTCTTTCCCAAACTAGGATTTAGACGGCTTCCTATTTGATCTAAGAAAATCCCTGGCCAACCAGAATGAAGAGTGTCCAGTGTGTGTCTCTATGACGCCCACTAGGTAACCAGGTGCTGGTAGAATGGGTGGGTTTCAGGCGCCCCTCCTACTATGTTGCATATCGGGGTGGATTTGGGATACATCTGTTTAGCACGTGATATTTGTGGTTGTAGTTCAACTTCAAACAAATGCTCAGGTTATTGTTCCTAGAGAAACAGCGTGATGAACAGTGTAAGCCTGGGTCACCTCAAAAGTCCCTACGAGAGACCATTGATGTATATATATTCATTCAGCTCTGAGGCCACCAGCTCTGGGTGAGCTAGCCCTGGGTGAGACCAAAAGGGAGGGAGAAAAACCCATGGGAGTGAAGAAAAGGCAGGGGTGGGGTTTAGAGTAGGTGGTGTTAAGGAAAGCTTCATGACTCCTGTTACAGTGCATGGCGTGGGGTTTGAAGCCGAGAGACCCCAGCTCAAGTTCCATCATAAAGTTGGGCTAGTCGCTCGCCCTATGTTTACCTCCATTAGCTCATTTGAAAATTTGGGACAATCACCCCTACTTGTAATCGCAGGGTTGTTGCGAAGAGGAAACTGGTTTATGTGTGTGAAAATGCTTTGGAAACTGCCAGCATGGCCCAAATGTTATTCACTGAAGAAATGAGGACTTTAAAAAAAAAAAGTTTGGGGGCGCCTGGGTGGCTCAGTCGGTTAAGCCTCTGACTTCGGCTCAGGTCAGATCTCATGTTCGTGGGTTCGAGCCCCGCATCAGGCTCGGTGCTGACAGCTCAGAGCCTGGAGCCTGCTTCTGGTTCTGTGTCTCCTTCTCTCTGTCCCTCCCCCTCTCATGCTCTGTCTCTCTCTCTCTTTATCAAAAATAAATAAAACATTTTTTTAAAAAGTTTGTTTATTTAGTTTTGAGAGCCTGCGTGGGAGAGACGCGCGTGCACATGCGAGCAAGCAGAGGAGGGGCAGAGAGAAAATCCCAAGCAGGCTCCCAGCTGTTAGTGTGGAGCCCAACTTGGGGCTCGAACTCACAATCTGAGATCATGACCTGAGCTGAAATCAAGAGTCAGGTGCTTAACCAACTGAGCCACCCAGGCACCCTAGGAAATGAATTTCAACTCGTGATTCCAGTATTTGTCCAGTGTTTTTAATTTGTTGGAGGCATTGAAATTCCAGTTAGTTAGTCTACAAAGTGTAGACTCTGGGTAGGGAAAAAGACGGGTAGGGGTCGGTAGGGTCAGCAGAAGGCAGGGACAGGGATGATATTCCGTGGGGCCACAGGGATGCAGGGACAGGCAACAGAAGGCCCAGAATGGAGACTGCCTTTACTGATAGCACCCCCACGACCCCCTTTTGCTCCCGCCTCCCAAGGCCCCCACAGCCAGGCCTCACTGGCCCATCCCACCTGTTGTTGGCGCTACCTCACTGGCCCTTTGTAGATGTGTCCTAGGGCCATTATCCGTGCCTGTGGACATTGCTGTGAAAGTCCAGACCCTGTCCTCTCAGACCATTTTTGTGGTTGATGGAGAGCAGAGAGGCACTGCCCATCTTAATTTTCTGATCCTGTGCACATGACTCAAGGCCAACTCATGATTTCTTTTTCCCTAAAATTGAATGACCAAGCAAGGGATAACTCAGAGACATATTTCTGTCTCTCTATGAAACTCTTCCTGGAGCCATCATTTCCAATCGGAGGTGTAATTTTCAAAGTAACCTCAAGAATTCTGCATAGCTGTCTGCTGCCCGGAAGCACCGTGTCAGCGCTGCCACTAAGACAACACGTGTGCTTTGCCCTTGGCAAAGACTAATGGTTTGCTGACAAAAACACTAGCTGCCATTTATCAAATGTCTCCCATGTGCGAAGCATTGTATTCAATACTTGACGTTGTCCCCGACCCTCCTAACAGCCTGTAACGTTACCAACAGTAGCCTTACCTTACAGATGAAGAAACCGAGACTCAGAGTTGCTAAGGTGCTTGTACTGGGTTGCACAGCCTACACTGGCTGAGTGAGACCCTGAACCCATGGGCATTTGACTCCGGGCCCCAGAGGGGGCTCACCTGCCGCTGCTCACTGCCTCTCCACTCCTTCTTTTCCAGGCCCTTGCTGAGGACTGCCTGCCATGGTTGAGGAGAGACTTTTTTAAATTATTTTATTTTTTTATTTTAGGGAAAAAGAGTACAAGCAGGGGAGAGGGGCGCGGGGGGGAGAGAGAGAGACTCTCAAGCAGGCTCTATGCTCAGTGCAGAGCCTGATGCAGGGCTTGATCCCTTGAGCTTGAGCCTGAGATCACGACCTGAGCCGAAATCAAGACTTAGTGGTTCAATGGACTGAGCCACCCAGGCGCCCCAAGGAGAGGCTTTTTGTTTAAAGAAAGTGTCTGTGCATATGTGTGTATGTAGAGGATTTCCTGTTTGGTTTGGATTTTCTGCAATAATACAGGGTAAGGTACTAGATAATCTTTTCCAGGCTGAGAAACACTATAGCTAGAAGTTAAATCAGCACCGTTGAGTATGGACAGATATTACCCATGACCCTGTGAATGTCAGGCAGATGGTTTTTATTCATTTCTTCACCAGATACTTCGGGAGGCCATTTCCAAGGGAGTATTGTGTGTGATGCTGTAGGCGATGGGAATGAATGGGGCAGGGTCACCATGTGGGAGCCCTTGATGAGCCCTGCTTGTCCCACAGACTAGAGCAGGAACTTGACCGTCCATGATAGGTTCCTTGGACACTTTGGTTGGTTGTCCCGGTGTGCGCCCCCCACAAAATGACAGAGGGGGCTGGCGGTGGTAGTGGTGATTCTGTGTGTGCTCTCCCCTGCGATACTCATGTGGACACTGACCAGGAAGGAGCGTGTGCGCTTACAGCGACCCAGCAGTAGCCCTACCTGCCCGGCTCCTCCTCTGCTCACTTGGGGGTGCTCACCAGGCCTCGTCTCACCAGATGCCGTATGTTTTCTGTCCCCTTTGCAGTACCTGCAGATGAAATGGCCCCTCCTCGATGTCCCCTCCAGCGCCACAGTCAAGGACACCAGGTCACCATCCCCAGCACACTTGGTAAGTCTGTTTCCCCGTCAAGTGCCAAAGGGATCTTCTTGCTCCCCTCACCCCATGCCGTTGCGTGTCGTCCACCTTCCCAAAGCTGATGGGGTCTGGCGGTGTTGCCTCAGGTGACGAGCTGAGCAGTCCGGCGTGTGGCAGCGTTACCTGTGCACCTTTCCACCCCTTACACCTCAACACGCACGCACATGGCAGCTGGGATGTCGTGTGTCTAGAAATGCCGGCCCCGACCCTGGCTGGTTACCCTGGTCCTTCTCGCTGCCTTCAGAATCCCTCTGCCCCTCCACCTGGACGGCGGTGTCCCTTCTCTGTTGGAGCTCATTCCACACTGCTGCCTCTGCTCATCACTGCCGGCAACAACAGTTGAAGAGACCCTGAGCAAAGAAAAACCCCAGTAGGCAGCCGAGACCTTTGTGCCAAGCCCTGTGACAACTCAGGTCCCAAAGGAGGATCCGGATGATCCTGGGAGGTGGGAGCAATGGGGTCCAAGCAGGTCTCTCCTGCTCAGGGCTTGCAGTGGACTGAAATCGGTCAGAGATGGTCCTGGGATGTCTCATTCCCAGACTTTTCTTAGGAGCTTGGGGCCTCCCTAGCCTTAACACCCACACACCCCTCAAGCTAACTTGTGTTATGCGCTGCACAGGGAGCCTCTGTGTCAGGGTGCAGCTCGAAGGAACCCCACGGGCATTTTACAGACAGAGACCTGGGAAAACATGGTATCTTGAAAAGCATTATTATGGAGAATTTCACCTGTTCCCTTTACCCACACTCCTCCTATTACACAGGATTATTTTAAAATAAATCCCAGACATTTTAAGATACCCTGACAGTCCTTTTCCATTTAAAAACTGAGAGTCTTGATATATGGAGAAGATCAGTTAGGGCTCAGTGAGTCCGTATGATTTCCAGTAACTGAGTGGTTTACGGGGGCAGAGCCCTTGGACGTTTATAGAGCAATGTCATGTGTAGTCAGTCGTCAAATGACAGTCGCCGCCACCCACTGGGGAGACAAGTGGGAGAGCTGGTTCCCATCATCTCTAGGAGAGACCAGTGCCTGTGTAGGGAGCAGTGAGCAGGCAGCCATCTGGTTCAGGAGGCTCTGTGGCCGCCCTAGAAATAGGCCAGGGTGGGGTCTCTGGTCCCCCAGAGTCCTGTATGGGATGGCCTAGCACGAGGTCCCAATGCCCTCTAGTGGTCAGTCATGGTGGAGGACCTGGCTTCCCACATCCACCCAGCCCCAGACCTGGCTTGTCCCTTCCAGGCACAGCTGTCTCTTTAACTCTTTCAAATCTCTGCTCGCCCCCCACCCATCCTGTGGCACCCCCTGCCCACTCCAGCGGACCCTGAGATGACCTGTCTGTTCTTCCCTCCACATACCATCTCTCTGCATAGCGTATAAAATCTCCCATCAATTTTGTTAAATTTTTAAATTTATTCTGAAAGAGAGAGCAAGCGAGTGAGCAGGGGAGGAGCAGAGGGAGGGGCAGACTGAAGATCCCAAGCAAGCTCCAATGTTGTCAGCACAGAGCCTAACGTGGGGCTCGGACACCCAATCCGTGAGATCATGACTTGAGCTGAAATCAAGAGTAGGATGCCCAGCCGACTGAGCCGCCCAGGTACCCCTCCATCTACCTTTAGAGGAAGTGAGTTCCCTTTAAAACCAGCATGGGTGCTCATTGAGCTTCCCATCCTTCCTACTGCACAGAGTGATGCATCTCTGAAAAACAAAATTAAAAGCGTGTCCAGCCCTCCTCCTGGTGCAAGCTTTACCTTATGCCCCGTGTGGTGCCCACCACCGGCCTGTCCCACAAGAGCGGGACTGCCACCTCTGTCTCCGCACCCTCTGTTCTGCCAGTCCACCGCAGCCTGGCTTGGCGCAGCGACTGCGTCTCGTGTCTCTGTCCAAGCGTCTCCCTCCTTTCTCTCGAACCAGCTGGCATCGGCCAGTGTTTGCAGCTCTCTGCTTCCTGGGCTCGGGCTGTCATGACTCCGGCAGCCTGTATGCACCCACACTAACAGTTCCCGGCACTCTCTGCACTTCCATTCTCTTTCTGGACTGTTTTCCTCAAATAAGCTAAGGTCCCCATTCTCACTTATACCTCCGTGTGAGTGACAGGAAGATACCTGCCACTGCTAACCTCTCAGCAGGGTTCTGGGCCCGTAGCTCCACCAGCCAGACTCTCCCTCGTCCACTGCGGACAGTGCTCTGCAGACGCTGGCCCAGATCGGTGCGGGGGCTCCTTATTTGTTGGGGTGGAGAAGCGTGCCCTGTGGATACTACACTGTAACAAA
>NC_043703.1:125989673-126010086 GCF_006229205.1 Suricata suricatta
CTCTCTCTCTCTCTCTCTCCCCCTCTCCCCCTTCCCCCCCCCCCCCCCCTCCCCAGTTTAAAAAAAAAAAAAAAAAAAAAAGCAGAGGGGAGCCTGACTGGCCCAGTCAGTGGAGCATCTCAATCTTGTGGTTGTTAAGTTGAAGCCCCATGTTAAGTGTAGAGATGACGTAAAAAAAAATTAAGGCATAAACAGACCTCAAAAGCTTAAGGAACAATTTACAGGCAAAATCCTTAACAGTAACTTGAAATCCTACAGATTGGGAGAGGCCCCCATTCTCAGTTTTCAGGTTGGAGCATCTCATTCTGCCTTCTGAGATACATGTATGTGTGTAAGCGAAGCCTGACACACCTGGGGGGGGACCCTCTATGTTCTAGAAGGTGTTAGCACCGTGGGTTTGAATCCCAGTTCTGCCTCTTCCTGTCGGTGCAGCCTTGGCCACATTTCCTCATCTCTCATTGCTTCAGTTTTCTTGTCCAAAAAATGGAATCAGAAGAGGCCTTGATCTCAAGAGTCGTGTGCAAATGAGCCAGTGCATTGTAACGATTTTAGATTTGCACTTGGCATGAAGTAACCCTTCAGTAACTGTCAGCTCACTGCCGGCCCTATCACCACTGCTGTTACTAAAACAAGGAAAGAACAATTAAAATACTGTTTAATTACCAGATGAAGAGGTGATGAGGGCCTGCGTTGGGTGCCAGTTCGAATGCCCAGAGCACAAGGGTAAGAGAGGTAATGAGCCTATAGAATCTCACGCCTCCGCTCTCAAGGATATGATGTAATTGGTGGTGTTGGTATCTGAGGTTTTGAAGCTCCCCCGAAGATCCTAAGGGGCAGCCGGAATGGAGAAATCATTGCCCTGTTCGCAGAACAGAGGCTAAAGGGAAGAAGGAGCCAGAGCTGATCGCAGTTTGCTGGGGGCTGGCTTCTCCCGGCTGGAGGTGGAAGCAGGACTTGGAGGTTCCCGGAAGTAGTTGTGGAGGTTTGGACAGGGGTGTTTTTGTTAGAAAATTGAAAACACTTGATTATGAAGTTTCATTTAGAATCACGAGCAAAATATTTTAAGATGAGGTTGGCCCCGGGAGAAGGGCAAATGAAGGAAACAAGCTGCATACTTGGCAGAGATTTTAGTGAGTCATATCAAAGCTGCCTGTCAAGGAAATGGGTATAAACAAGCCATAGCCGGGCTAGGGTGGGGATGGAGTTCAGTGTTATTACTCTTTAGAGTAATGCCTTAAAAACAAGCTCTAAGAACCGAGTAGCTGTGATATTTTATATGTAACGATTTGTAGTATCTGACCGCTGTCATCTCCTTGCATGTAGACTGTCATCCAGACCCGTCACGGTGGCCCCGTGGGCCCCGTCTTTACCCACTTCTCTCCCTGGAGCACTGTGCCCAGCCACACAGAACAAAGGCACTTCCAGAACATAACCAACTCACACAGGAATCCCATCTGCTTTGCTCACATTCGTTTACCCAGCACCTGTCCTAACACCTAGTACAGAGCAGGCACTTCAGCACATTCGTGAATGAGTGGAAGAATAAATGACGGGGGAAAGGTTGATACCCCTCCTAATCCTCTCTCTCCCTCTTGCTCCATTCCCCATCTTCTCGTACAGGACTTTGGTTTTTTAACTAAATCTTGTTTTGAAACCCTAAACGTGATGCTGGTGTTGTGTGAAATGCTTGGGGAACTGCCAAAGTGTACACGAGACCTGTAATCCCACAGCCTACACACCTTTTGTTACACAGCATTTTGTTCCCTTCTGTGTTGTGGCTGCACCTGGAACTTGTTTCTAGAAGATGGCCAAAATGCTTCCTTGAAGTAGTAAACACCCCATTTTGTCGTTAAATATCGGCCGCTCTCAGAAGCAACTTGCCAAGCCTTGGTTCAGCTGTCGATTGTCAAGCCAGTGCCTGGAAGCCCGTCTTCGGAACAATGGCTGCCTCGCTGCTCCGCCTTTGAGCTGAGAGGCCTGACTTTGCTTAACATGCCAGTTCTCAACTTAAAACATTTATCGAGGGGGCACCTGGCTGCTCATGTGGTTAAGCATCTGACTCTTGATTTCGACTCAGGTCATGATCTCAGTTATTGAGACCAAGCCCCACATTGGGCTCTGCACTGACACTGTGCAGCCTGCTTGGGATTCTCTCTCTCTCTCTCTCTCTCTCTCTCTCTCTCTCTGCCTCTCTGCCCCTCCCCCACTCGCACGCTTGCAAATATGTGCTCTCTCTCTCAAAAATAAATAAATGTGGGGACGCCCGGGTGGCTCAGTCAGTTAAGCGTCTGGCTTCGGCTCAGGTCATGATCTCACGGTTAGTGGGTTCGAGCCCTGCATTGGGCTCTGTGCTGACAGCTCAGAGCCTGGAGCCTACTTCGGATTCTGTGTCTCCCTCTCTCTCTCTCTCTCTGATCCTCCCCTGTTTGTGCTGTCTCTCTCTGTCTCTCAAAAATAAAAATAAATTTTAAAATAAATAAATTAATAATAATAAACGTAAAAATATATACATTGAGGTTTCCCTTTTAAAATTGTGCATAGTTTCCCCATTTTCTTACCAGTACACCTGTTGTGGACCCAAAACACTTCAAAACTCGAAACTCACAAATAGCCTGTTGCTGCTCTGGTTTACCTCCAATATTGATTTCAATTTTTATTGTACAGGGGCGCCTAGGTGGCTCAGTCAGTCAAGCGTCTGATGTAGGCTCAGTTCATGATCTTGCGGTTTGTGAGTTTGAGCCGTGCATCAGGCTTTGTGTGGACAGCTCAGAGCCTGGAGCCTGATTTGGATTCTGTCTCCCTCTCTCTCTGACCCTCCCCTGCTCATGCTCTGTCTCTCTCTGTCTCTCAATAATAAATAAATGTTAAAAAAAAAATTTTCTTTCAGAAAAATGACAAGAATAATACAAGAACTCCCATATACTCTTTTTTTTTAAATGTTTATTTATTTTGAGAGTGAGCAAGCAGAGGAGGGGCAGAGAGAGAGAGAGATAATCCTAAACAGGCTCTGAGCTGTCCTTGCAGAGACCACTATGGGGCCCAAACTCACAAACCACAAGATCATGACCTGAGCCAAAATCAAGAGTCAGACACTTAACCTACTGAGCCACCCAGGCACCTTAGGAACTCCCATATACCTTTATCCAGATTCAGAAATTTTTGCCCCATGCTTTGTCTCTCTCTCTTTCTCTCTGTGTATGTGTTTTTGTATGTGTGTGTACACATACATATATACACATATACGTACAGATATTTTTTAACAACTTGAGAGTAAGTTGGAGACACTATGCCCCTTTACCCCTGAATACTTTGGATGGATTTCCTAAGAACAAAGATATCATCTTACAAATGCCACAGTACAGTTATCAAAACCAAGAAATGAACATTTCACATTACTCTCTAAGCCACAGTATATATTCAAATCTTGGCAAATATCCCAGTAGTGTCCTGGCCAGAGTTCAATCCAGGATCACACGTGGCATTTACCTGCCAAGGAGTTTGATCTAGCAGAGTTCCTCAGACTTTGTTTCCTGCCCCTGACGTTTTTTGAGAAGTACAGAGCAGCTCTTTTGTAGAATGTCCTTCTGCTAGAGCGTGTCTGTTTCCTCATGGTTAGGCTGTGGTCATGTGTCTTCAGCAAGAACACTACCGCACTGATGTTGTATCCTCCTCAGTGCCGCACATCGGGAGGCAGGCTCCCAGTGTCCATCTGTCCCCATAGCAGGGACGTCAGCTTCAGTCATTCGGTTATGGTGGTGTCTGCCAAGTGTTTCCACTGTGAACTGGCTCTTTCTCCGTTTGTAACTGATAAGTGCTCTCTGTAGGGAGAGGCTTTGCAGCCATGTGCGTGTCCTGTTTCTCATCAGCCTTCCACCCTCTAATCTGGGCAGGCATTGGGGATTACCTACCTCCATCCCTTACTAGTTTCTCTTATGGAGAAGTTAGCTTTGGGGGATTCTTAGTCTGTCTCCCAGCTCATGAATCTTACCGTTGAGCAGAGCAGTCATGTGACAAGTCCAGTCTGTGCACTGGTAACCCAGTGCACTGGATAGAAGATGACAGTGTGTAAGAGGGCGAAACTCTAAAACCAGTGAACAAATGTGTTCCTGCAAAAGACAACAAGCCAGCGGAAATGACAAAAGGCAAAGAGAACGAAGTGAAGCCAGGCTTTAGAAACATTTGAATTTATAGATTGGAAGAATTCACCTGAATTCTCCGAAGTAAATTAAAATTGACATTCATCTGTGCACATCCTGGCAATGACTTGAAATGCGAGGGTTTAATCTTTTTTCCTACAAGCAGGAAAAAAAGAGGTCTGTGTCAAAGAAACAGAAGTAAGATATTTTCTTTTGCCATTTTCTTTTTAAATTTTTTGTTTTTGGGGGTGTTTTTGTGTGTGTGTGTGTGTGTTGTTGGGTTTTGGGGTGTGTGTGTGTGTTGGTTTTTGTTGAGAGAGGTGGGAAGGAGAGGCAGGGGTCGGGGAGAGAATCCCAAGCAGGCTTCTCTCTGCCAGTGCAGAGCCCAATGTGGGGCTCAAACTCACAAATCATGAGATCATGACCTAAGCCAAAATCAAGAGTTGTATGCTTAACCGACTTGAGCCACCCCAAGCATCCCTCTTTTGCCATTTTTAATGCCAGCAAACACCAGGACAGGGAGGGAGAGTGCTGATAAGGAAAAAGATTTATCTCAAGAATTTTATGCACAGTCAATTTGCAAGGACCTCAAAAATGTAACATTGCTTAGAAGGACCTAAAACACATTCAGGTTCTCTAAACATGGTCTCTCACTCAGCTCCGCACAGAGACTCTTGGTTTATCTTTACGTCTTCCGTCCTGCAGCCCAACTGCCTGGTGCAGATGAGGCGCTCAGAAAGCATTTGTTAATACAGGAATATAGAACCTCATGTCCTCATTTCTTCTCTCTGCTCCAGTCCACTGGCCTCCCTGTGGTTCTCCACACATGCCGGCACACTGCCCACCTCAAAGCCACCACACTGTTGTTCCTTCTGGCAAAATGCTCTTCCCCTGTCTATCCACACATCTAGCCCCTCACTTCCTTCAGGTATTTATTCAAAATCCATTTTGATTGAGGCTTTCCCTGTTCAACCTGCGTCACAACTCACACACCCTTCTCCCTTGACTCAGTTTTTCTCCTTAGCATTTCTTACTGTCTGTTATTATGGATTTTATGTTGCTTCTTGTCCATCTCTCCAATGAGAATAGAAGTACCATGAGAATAGATGTTTCTGCCTAAGTAGATGAGTCTCTTGTACATTCACAAGACCTGGAGCCAGCAATAGCTGACATATAGTAGACACAGTATAAATACTTGTGCTCTCGCTCTCATGCCCCCTCTCTCTGGTAGTGAAACAAGAAAGGAATTTATTTTGTTGCTCTTATTGTTGTGATTGGTGTTTTCTGTAGAGCCAGTTAAGCAATTCATCCATGTCATCAGAGACCCAGATTTTTCCATCTCTGCTCTATCGACCTCCAACCCTTTGGCTGCCCAAGTCAGTGCTTGCAGTGTAGACAGTCTCCACAAACAATTATCCAATACATAAAAGTTTGGATTTCCACTTCTCTCAGTAGAGGAAAGTTTCATATAGGATAAAATGACAGAGTGGCAGAGAGCTTACATTTTGCCTTTCAAGTAGTATTTGTTAGAGATAGGTGTGTGTGTGTGTGTGTGTGTGTGTGTGTGTGTGTGTGTATGTACAGAGAGAGAATTGGTTTTCCCCCATATAGTTACCTATATGGCCCTGGTTCTATTATATATAAATCTTTCAATCTTATTTTATGCACTAGCAACCGGCCAGCTCCCTCTTGAATATTTTACTAATTTTAGGAAAGATATGGGAGTAATTTAGAGACAGGTGGCCAGAAAATAGGGAGGAGTCCAGAAATGGTAGCCTATGAGGGAAACAAAGAGAAGACCTCCAAGAACAAGGTATTTACCTTCCAACGCTTGAGTTCTCTTCAGAAAGAGAGGGAATACTTATTTTAAGTGGCATGCCAATCTACAGGGACAGGAAAGAAACACGTAAGTAATTTAAGGAAGGGTTTCCTAGGGCCCGTGGTAGGATGCAGGCAAAAAAAGTTGTCCTCTGTCCACACTTGAGCAGTGGACCCAGTTGGCTGTCTCCAAAAAGTTGTGTAGACACAGGATGTTCCATTGAGATACAGGGAGAGGTAGAAACACTCACTGAGGAAGAAGTTTGTCGTCACTATATGGAATATGAGGGGGACCAGTAGCAGGAATTTCACCTATTTGTTGGTTCTCAGCAAATAACAGTTTACCTGAGCCCAGCTACATGGATTTTCAAATTACCGAGTATTTTTTTAAGTTTATTTATTTACTTTGAGAGAGAGCAAGCATGAGTTGGGTAGGGGCTGAGAGAGAGGAAGACAGAATTCCAAGCAGGCTCTGTGCTGACAGAGGGCTTGAACTCACAAACCATGAGATCACGACCTGAGCTGAATTCAAGAGTTGGATGCTTAATGAACTGAACCACCCAGGCGCCCTACAAATTACTGACTTTTTTTTTTTAATTAAAAAACTTTTTTAATGTTTTTTACTTATTTTTGAGAGACAGAGGCAGTGCGAGCAGGGGAGGGTCAGAGAGAGAGACACACACACACAGAATCCAAAGCAGGCTCCAGGCTCTGAGCTCTAAGCAGAGAGCCCAACCCAGGCCTCAAACCCATGAACCATGAGATCATGACCTGAGCCGAAGCTGGACGCTTAACCGACTGAGCCACCAGGCGACCCCAAATTACTGAGTTTTAACTGAAATAACCCAGGAGGAAATGTAAAAGTAGCTTTGAAAGATTCCTGCAGTAACCTTAGATTGAAAATACTACTACTAAGAGCACAAACCAAAAAACAAACAAACAAAACATGGCAGAACTGACCCTTTTCATTGATTAAATTGTGTGGTCAAAAAAATTTTAGAGGGGCACCTGGGTGGCTCAATTGGTTAAGCATCCAACTTTAGCTCAGGTCATGATTTCACAGTTCGTGAGTTCAAGCCCCACATCAGGCTCTGTGCTGACAGCTTGGAGCATGGAGCCTGCTTCCGATTCTGTGTCTCCCTCTCTCTCTGGCCCTCCCCTGCTCCCTCGCTCGCTCACACTCTCTCTCTCTCTCAAAAGTAAATAAACATTAAAAAAATTTTTGAGACCCCTGGCCGAGCTGACCATCTGTCACAGCTAGAACTGAAGTAACATTGAACTTTGCAGCTGGAGCCAGCAAGTCCTTGGAAATCCTTTTTTTGGCAGTTGACTGTTCTCAGCAGAGAGCCCTGTGTTGGGAGAAACTGGTCGTTTTCTGACCTCTGTGACCATGTCACCTCCTCTTCCCCTTGTATGGCATTACAGTGCTGTGAAAATAGGCTGATATTTTGGCAGTTATTCCAGTTTCCTCCTCCTGCCCCAAGCCCTGTGGTTAAGCATGGTCCCTTTACTCTTTTCTCTTTACTCATTTCTGACCCCCACAGAGAAGGTTGTTTACATCAGTAAACTGACAAAGGGATATAGATAGAATAGTGTTCTTAAATACATAAAATCAGATGCAGTTAGCAACCCATCAGAACTCAGGATCTTTCCTGGGCAGGCTGTTGGCCAGTCTGTGGCTGCTTTATGAGCGGTATCACAAAGCCAAGGCTCATCTTTGCCTGATCTACAAAACCTTATCCTTTTGATCTCTGAAATCAGAATCAGGAGGAAAAGAGAATAGTGAATGAAAAGCCGGAGCCAGGAAGGTCTGTGGAGGCCTCCAATGACCAGTTGAAGGAGAGGGGCCTTGTGGAGGGAGGATTTCTCTGGCTGTGCTGGAGCTGTGTGGTGTTAGCTTTATTTAAGTTTGAATTTAAGTCCTGAATGGTGGGTGAGGAAGCATTGCTTCCTCAAGGACCTGGAGTTTAAAGAACTTTGGCTTGGACCAACTCTAGAACAGACTAAAACATTCAGGAAGCACTTGAACTGGAAAACGGTTGGGTCTGCATGTCTGCAGAAGGATTCAGGTCCGCAATGGCTGTGAAATGCTCTTCCTCAGGCAAATCTGAGCTCGGCTACCGGCTGAGTGAACCCCATGCCTTCGCCTGAGCGTGTTGTTTGTACTGAGGTTTTCCCACAGGGAGGTGCAGCATGGTTCCTGCTGAGGAGAGAAAAGAGCGGGAACTTTTACTGGAATGGTAGCTCCCAAGGAGAACCTTCCCTGGGTAGGTGTTTCTCAATTACCAGGCCCAGGAGCCACATCTCCCAGACTGATCAAGGAAAAATTTACCCTCCTTTCTCTTTCTGTGAACCCACCACCTCCCAGTCCATTTTCTGGACAATGATGCCACCTAATGGGAACTGATAACTCTCAAGAGCATTTAAGTGAGGATGCCTACCCTTTTTAATATAACTCACATGTCTCTGCTTTGTACTTTGCTACCTGTTCCGTGCTGTTTGACAGCTTCTGATTTGGCCAGACACCAGTACATAGGAAGTCAGGATTTTGTAATACTGTTAAGTATTTTTAGATGGCTATTTATACATATATCAAATAATCACACTGTACACTTCAAATAGATTGCAGTTTTACTTGTCAGTTATACCTCAGAAAAGCTGAAAGAACATTAATTTTAAGATAGTTACAAATAGTGTAAATTAATGTAAATAAAAAAACAGATGTACACAAAGTAGAAATGGAGATATACTAAAATGATAATAGGGGCTGGATTAGGCTAGTGTGCTTGTGTTTTCTAAATGCTTAATAGTACAGTTTGTATTTCTTTTTCTTTTTTGTGTGTTCATCATAAGTGTACTTTTTTATATAGATAGTAGTTAAAGTAAACAAAGTAATTAAAGAAAAACAAAGTCACCCATAACTCCACCATGCCAACATACCTACTGTTTACATTTTGGTGTGTTTCTAGTCTTTTTTTTCTTTTCTTTAACATAGCGTTTATGTATTTTTTTAATTGTAAACGTTCTATGTAATTCTCTTATCATTTACTATTACATTAGTAATAATTCTGTTGCTTTTATGATACTAAAAATCATCCCTTAGACAGTCCTGTTTCCAGGAAATCCTAATGCACCACTTAAATACATTAGGTTCCAAGAAATCTGACCTTAAAATAATTTTTATACTCCTATTTGTGCTGTATGTTCATGTACATGGGGATACTTCAAAAGCCAGTAAGGGAACAGGAAAAAAATAAGGAAATAATTTTAGAATTTATAGGCAATGTCAATTGAGCCCACTGGGGTTGAGAGGTAATAGGAAGTGGTTCCAGATGCACAGCACCTGGTCATGCGCCTGCGCCACCTAGTGGTTTGGTTATGAGCAGTCTGAATTCTCTGCCTGGCATCTGCAGGTCTGGGAGCTGAATTCTGGTTAGGGACCTCGCTCCAGTATTCTGCCTCTAGTCTCCGCTTAGCCTACTGCAAATAGAGCAAGACGACCTGTCAGCACACGGATATGCAGACATACAATCTAGGTTTGCATTATGAGCAAATAAGACCATGAGAAAGAAAGAAAAAGGGCTCCCAGAATCTATGAAATGAAATATTTAAATGGGAAGTCAGCAGTTTGGAAACGTAGCCCCTGGGCTACCTCCAAATCATCATCCATTCTGCAGATCTCTTTTCAGAACAAATCTCTTCTCCCTTTGCAACTCATTTCCCTTATTTTACAGGAAAATGTATGTCAGTCCTTTTTGACAGAGACATATGTTTTAATTGGGCTCTTGGGGAGGAAGGCAGGTAAAACCAGAGAAACACTCTGGTTTGTTAGAGCTATAAAGGGCTGACATGAATCCAGTTCTGCCATTTAGTAGCTCTGTGTCCTGGGCTAAGCCACTTAATCTTTCTGGGCTGTTTCTTCATCCCTTGAATGGGCATAATCACAGCTTCTCTGCTAGGTTATAAGGAATAGATGTATTGCCTAGCCCTGTGCTTTTAGTGAGGGGCTCAATAAATTGTAGCTCCTTTTTTTTTTTTTTCATAATAAAACCCCTTATTGTTAACTCAGATTGGTTAAAACAAGTTAATTCAGTTCACCAATGCTAGGACACACATGGTTTTCCTGTTTTAAATCTCTGAAATCAAGATGTGTCAATGGCATGCCAGTGTTTCTTCCCTTCTTAATAGTTTTATAAAATAATAGTACTTCTTGCATTTACTGGTGGTTTTAAAGAAAACGGGGTAATTAGATTAGCTAGGTTGGAGTGCTACAAGAAGACCTGTTTTTTAAGTGCTCTTGGCTTGTGTCTGGAAAGCCTGAACATGACAGCTGGTTCCATGAAGTCTGATGGTGACAATTCCCCACTGGTCTGTTCCCAGTCTCAGACCTGAACTTGTGAGCTACTATTTCTTTGAAATTTATTTGGAAAGCATGTGTTGAACCTTTTAAACTTCACTGAAATTACACAGAGCACAGCTGATAATTCAGTAGCTTATATATAGCAATTAGCACCACCCAGCATACATGGAGTAAATGTTGTTTTAAAGGTGTGTTGGAGGGTGGGTATAATCTCTCTTCTAATTCTGTTGGGTCTTGCCCTGCTGTGTAGACTGCTACTTTCTTTCCAGGACTGTCTGTGGGCTAGATGGGCTGTTGTATGGAAAATACCTGACACGTACTGGACACAGTAAATAACAGAAGATTGTATTCTGTCTCCTTGGTAACCATGCCTAGTCTTTTTCTCTGTGTCTTTCAGTCTAATAAAGTTCCTGTTGTTCAGCCCCCGCATCACATGCACCCATTGACGCCCCTCATCACCTACAGCAACGACCACTTCTCCCCTGGCTCCCCTCCCACACACCTCTCCCCAGAGATCGACCCAAAGACAGGTGAGTCGTCTGCCACCCAGGCAGAGCTCCGGTGGGGCCGGCTTGTCTTCTCGGGGAACATAATGGCCCTGGAATCAGGCATCCCTGGGTTCAGAGCATGTCTTCAATCCCAAGAGCCCATAACCCTACCCACTGACATTAGCCCTTTCAATTCTCTCATCCACCTCCTGTGTCCCTTCCACATCATCGAGGCATTGTGAGGATTAAAAGAAATTTCTATGAGGCAATGTACAGGGCCTGGCTCCACAGTAAGGAGATGGCACTATTCTGCCATTGACTCTTTACTTTAGACTCCCTTAATACTTTGGGGGTGGAATGCTGGAAGTGAGATGGGGAATCTTTTTCATTGACCTTGAACTCTGGAAGCTCTGGCTCTCTAAACCAGGACTGTTGCCTTACACTGAACATTTTCAAATAGAGTAATCAGTCTAGCCAGACATCTAAGTATAGCCAGAAAGCAGTAAGGCTCTGCTGGCCTTTTCTTTTCTTTTTTGAATTGCTCACCAGAACTGTCCACCTTAGGGAAACATAATAGCCTCATCAAATTCCCAGAGTTGTGGTGGCTCAAAGCATTTTTGGAGCCCCTCTTTGAGGAAACCACAGTTACTGTAAGTTACAAATAATGAGGAGGAGAAAAGTGGACCAGAAATACAAAGTGCACTTCTCTGTGAACGAGGAAGGTTTTCTAAAGAGGTAGTTTGTGGACAACTCTGGGCGATGGCTGGGGTGTCTCAGTCCAGCATTTCCAGCCCCTTTCTTGGATGACTCCTGTGTCAGCAGCTGGAAATTACTCCTGCTGACAGAGGTGGGATCCATGTAGCCAGCGAGAAGCTGTGTTGGTCCTGCCTTCCTTGAACATGTTCCTTGACTGGCCAGCAGAGTTGGGGAGATGACAGAGGGCAAGGACACTGAAAGGCCTTCCATGCTCCAGCACACTCAGGGACATGGGGCAAGGGACTTCCTGTGTGGTGTTATTTTAAGGTGCTTTGGTAGGGCCAGGGAACGGTCTGACACGTGTCTCTTTGAAGCAGGAATCCCCCGGCCCCCTCACCCAGCTGAGCTGTCTCCATATTACCCGCTGTCTCCCGGAGCTGTCGGACAAATCCCCCATCCCCTAGGCTGGCTCGTCCCACAGTAAGGAAACTTTCTTACCGTCCTTCCTTCCTCGTGCTGCGCCCTGCCTCCTGTGCCTCCAGCGTGTCGCGGGGGATCAGTGTGCAGCGCCCCCACCTCCGACAGTGGGGCTGTCTCATCAAAGCCCACAGCTCAGATCTCCCTGCTCTAGCTCGGGCAGCTGGCTCCCCACTTACTTCCTACTTCCTGCCCTTTATCTATCACCCTGTCTTCCCAGCCCCCTCTCCTTCCCTGTCCTGAACAGTCCCATTGTAGCCAATATGTTGACCAGACTTCCTTGCTCCCGGCCTTTACAGGCAAGGACAGCCCATGTACTCCCTTCCTCCTGGTGGCTTCCGGCACCCCTACCCTGCCCTCGCCATGAACGCCTCAATGTCCAGGTGAGTCCCGGGACTGGGGCTGTAAGCATGAAGGTCCCTTGCAGAGAACGGTCCTCTACTAGTGTCCTTGTCATTTGTGACGGTGAAAAGCTTTCTCTAAGCCTTAACCTGGGAGGCACAGGCTCACCTTCCTCCCCACCCATCTCTGCTAAGGCGCCTCATCCATACCGTCCGGTTGGAATGGAGACCGCACACTTGGCTCATCTTTTCCCGTCTCTCTAAGGGAAGAATTTCAAAGCCCCAGTACTCAGGCTCCCCACATACCCCCCTCCACATGCTGGGCTGTGTGGCACTGAAGCCAGAGACTGGAGAAGCTTAGTGTTTTCTGAATTGATATCAGGAGAGGGAAGAGTAAAGGGGGCTTCTGTCTCAGGGGCCGGATCTACCTGACAATGGTACCTGTGGTCACAGAGGAGGTGGAATCCACAGCACATGCCCTTCTTTTCCCATTGTGGACATTGGCGTCTGACCTGCTAAATCTTCTTTTGCGCTTTCAGCCTACCTGCGTCCAGTACCACGGACAGGAGGCCTGTGTGTTTGTGCGGGAAGGGGAGGTTTGTTAGGTGTTTCCCAAACCTGGTTCTGTCGGGGCAGTGAATGGGCTTCCCTTCCTCGAAGTCTGCCATTGCAGAGGAATTTACACAGCTCTGCCATAAAGGCAGCCAGCCACTGTGTCTTCTGCTGGGTGACACACATTCAGCCTGAACCCCTGTGTTGTCACTTGTCTCCCCCTGATGCACAGCCTGGTTTCCAGTCGGTTCTCTCCTCACATGGTGGCTCCGGCCCATCCTGGTCTGCCCACCTCAGGGATTCCCCACCCCGCCATCGTCTCCCCCATCGTCAAGCAGGAGCCAGCACCCCCCAGCCTGAGCCCCGCCGTGAGCGCGTGAGTATCAGGCAACCTGCTTGGGATGGTGGCCACTCTCTGAGTGGCAGATGCCATTTATTTTTCTCCCTGGTGGCATTTAGCAGGTAGCCAGCAGCCTCCCTCGGCCATACCTTTGACTCTGTGTGTTCCCATCCTCTCAGCCATCTTTTCTCACAGTAAGGAGAGTTTTACAGGCAGGATTTAGAGGCTGAAAGAGGACCTGAGAAGGCTCTTGGCTTCTTCCCTGCCACCCTCCCCACCCAGACACATGAAAATGTGAGCCCTAAAGGGAGGGTTTTCTCCAGGTCCATAGCTGACTGGTAGCAGAGTTGGGACTACCAGCAAGGCCCGCGCTGTGTCCACTGAACCATAAAGACGGCAGGAAAGGCAAAAGTCAGCGCCTCATGGCAGGAGACTCCCCCTCTTGCTTCTGCCCAAAGCGCCCTGCCCCCTCTCCACTCTGTCACCTATGACAGGGGCCTCTCGCCAGCCCCTCTGCTCCTTCCTCAGGAGACATTCACAGACTATGGCCTGGGGTCGTCCCAAGGCTGCAAGCTACTGTGGGAGACGTCAGGCTACAAGCAGCCGTGCCACCTTGAAGGGATGGATTGCGGGTCGGATGACCGGATGACCACTGACTCAGGCTAACCTACAGCTTTGTGACTCCCCAGGAAATCACCAGTCACAGTGAAAAAGGAGGAAGAGAAGAAACCCCACGTGAAGAAGCCTCTTAATGCCTTCATGTTATATATGAAGGAGATGAGGGCCAAGGTGGTGGCTGAGTGCACCCTGAAGGAGAGTGCGGCCATTAACCAAATCCTGGGAAGAAAGGTACGACCCGCCGTTCCCCTCCAGGTTGCGTGAAAGGCGTCCCCCGCATTCCCTGCTGCCCGTCATCTCTGACCCTCTCTCCGCAGTGGCACAACCTGTCCCGAGAAGAACAGGCCAAGTACTATGAACTGGCCCGGAAGGAGCGGCAACTTCACTCCCAGCTCTACCCGACCTGGTCAGCCCGGGACAACTACGTAAGTGCCCCCTCTGCCCAATGGCAGCACCTGCGAGAGGAGGCGGGGAGGGGGCAGGGCGGGGCTATGTTTATAGAGGACTCTCAAGGCCAGGAAGAAGGCTATACCGCTCTAGAAATAAGGAAGGCAGTTTAATTCTCATGAGGTCAACAAGGTTTTGGTGTCCTAAGGACCAAGGTAAATTTGTACCCTCTCCTTTGAGGTGCATTTAGCCTTCAAGTCCATAATTAAGGGCACAGGGCGAGTGGTGTTCTGACTCTGATGGTGAGGGTGTCACTAGTCAAGGGTTCTGAACCTGGGGCTTGGAGAACAATGTCTGAGCCTCAGCTGGCATTTTTTTTTTAATATTTATTTTTAAAAGAGAGAGTGCGAGCAGGGGAGAGGCAGAGAGGGAGACAGAGACTCCAAACCAGGCTCTGCTCTGTCAAGCACAATGCCCAATGTAGGGCTCGAACCCACAAGTTGTGAGATCATGACCTGAGCTGGACGCTCAACCGACTGAGCCACCTCAGCTGGCCTTTCTAGTAACTCTTTGAAACTAGACAGATTTTTGTATGTCTGTTCTTAATTTGCTTTTTTTTTTTTCCCTTTTCTGGTGAGAGGCTTCAAAGCTGTCTTAGATTTTTACTGGGGCCTGAGTCCCCTCAGAAAAGGTCAAGAGCCACGCTGGAGCAGTGCCCAAGGGCACTGAAGGGTGAGGCCTTCCAAGAAAGCCAGGACATTGGGTTGGAAGAACCAAATGGGAAGGGAGGGCACATTCCAGGAAGGCTCATCCTCCCTCCTCAGAGGCTCCTATGGGGAGTGTGACCTGAGTGACTCCCTCCTCCACCCCCAGCTTCTCACCCAGGGTCAAGGGCAGTATGGGTAATATCTTCTCTCCTCCATCTTGTATATGGGAATCCCCCTAAAGAGCTGTCCCTGCTTACCTCTTTCTGTGGCCATAATTTTCAGGGTAAGAAAAAGAAGAGGAAGAGAGAGAAGCAGCTGTCCCAGACACAGTCCCAGCAGCAAGTCCAGGAGGCAGAGGGTGAGTCCCAAGGAGGGCGCTGGCTCGTCACAGTGGCGCCTCCTTGTGCATCATTCCTGAGTCTCTGAAGGGTACTGTTTCATAACAGCTGTCATTTTCAGGGCCTCTGCCTCTTGGGATCCTCTTGCATACCCAGGTGGGTGTTATTATTATCCCCTTTTTAGAGATGGCAGATGAAGAGGGTCGGAGAAGTTGGGTCTTCCCAGTCATTCCTCTTGTTAAATGGCGGAGGCAGGATTTGATCCCAGCACTTTCCCACTTTGAAGCGTAGGCACTTTTCATTTCAACTGAGTTGTATCTTATTTGAGGGTTCTCAAATCAATGTATAAGGTAAACATTGGAGATATTTGAAATGACCTTTGGAATTCCCTACGGAAGGGGGCGCAGTAGAGCCTGACATACCACATCGACGTTTGTGAATCCAATAGAAGCAGGTTTCTTGCAAGATTTGGTTAGACGAACGCCAATAGAGTTTGCTTGGTATAGGGGCCACTTTGTGCCGAAATGATGTGCTCTGTCTTCCCACAGTATGATCACACCTGGCACAGATGCTCACATGGTGACAGGCTAGGTGTCCTTGAATGCAGCTTCCTAGTCTTGAAAGCCTCGGATGTAACTTGAGGCCCTCCCTTCCCTCCCACTAAGCATCCTTGCATTCCGCCTCACCCACTGCCACTAACTGCTCAGCCTCTTGTGTGTTTTTCCCCCATAGGTGCTCTGGCCTCCAAAAGCAAGAAGCCATGCGTTCAGTACCTGCCCCCCGAGAAGTCCTGTGACAGCCCTGCCTCCTCCCACGGCAGCATGCTCGACTCCCCGGCTACCCCCTCGGCAGCCTTGGCGTCACCAGCTGCCCCTGCTGCGACCCACTCGGAGCAAGCCCAGCCCTTGTCCCTCACCACCAAGCCGGAGAGCCGGGCCCAGCTGGCTCTCCACTCGGCCGCCTTCCTGTCAGCCAAGGCGACAGCCACCTCCTCTGGCCAGATGGGCAGCCAGCCCCCGCTCCTCTCCCGGCCCCTCCCCCTCGGGTCCCTGCCCACAGCTCTGCTGACTTCTCCCCCCTCCTTCCCGGCCGCGCTCCATGCCCACCAGGCCCTCCCGGTCCTCCAGGCCCAGCCTCTTTCCTTGGTTACCAAGTCTGCCCACTGAGTTGCCCCCTGACCTATGCAGGCTGTCAAGTGACACGTCGAGTAGTAATGATTCAGAAGAAACAAACAAAAACAAAAAAAGAAAAAAAAAGGAAACTTTATTGGTCAATATTTGACCACTCTGGACTGTTCTGTAAAGTGACTGGTAACAACAGCACTTTACGTTTTGTAGATGTAACCAGTAGCTGATCTTAAGGCTTTTTTAAAAAATGAAACAAAACAACAAAAAAAATTCTGTAAGAGAAAGAGAACTGAAAAGTAGTGTGTTATTCTTCCTGTATGCGCAGTGGTGGATGGGCCTGGGCAGAAGACCCCCTTCTCTCTACCTCTTTCACTTTCTGCCCTGCTCCCTGTTCTCATGGCTCCCTCGTGCCCCCCTTCCCCTCCCAGTCCGCATGTTGGCCATCGCTGGACCTCTAGCTTGCTGCCTCTTCATCTAGATCCCATTCCTGGACATTCTCTTTTCCCTCGCCAAGTTTTTCTCCTTTGCTCGACTCTGTGGGCTCTTGCCTTCACCTTCGTCCTCTGCCCAGTGTAAGGCTGTCATCACGTGAGAAGCCACCTTTGCCTGATTTGTCTCCACCAGCATCCCTTTTTCCTCAGTGGGCCCTAACCCAATAACCTCCAGCTTTTGGTGGGAAAAGAGGTCCTCTGAAATGGTTCTTCCCCCACATTTAAAGGGATTCAAGGTGCCTGCCACTTCCTCGGTGAAGAAGTCTCTGTGCCACCCCCTCACCAGTCCAGACCTCATCTCATGGTCCCAGAGTGGCAGACAAGACCTGGCCTCAAGGCCTGGCTCTTGTCCCCTGGGTCAGTGCTAGCACAATCTGCCAAAGGTCGAAACTCCCTCATCCCTCCCCCCCATCACCTCACATGCTTCTTCTGTGTGTATTTCTTTTTGTTTTTATGGGGTTTTTTGGAGCAATTTAAACTTCCAGTTGTTTATTTTCACAAAAGAAAATAAAATTGCAGTTGCAAGACCTTTTCTGAGTACTTTAGTCCTTCTGTTGAATCAAGCCCCCATCTTCATACCAGGCCCTGCGCTAGATTTTGCAAGGCCCAGGGAGGGGAGAATATAAAACCACGGCCAATAGGAAAATGCAACCCAACTTTCAGCCTCAAATGAGGCTGAAACTGAGATCCAAAGAGAGGAATCTTTATTTTCCTGTATCTTAGAATTGCCAAGGTGTAATGGGAGTCCTTTTGTTGTTTTGCATGGTACCTAGCACCACCATTAATTTTTTGTCTAATGGCTTTATTGAGCTGTAATTTACATAACATGCAATTTACCCATTTAAAGTATACAATTCAGTGGGTTTTTTAAGTTCAAGGTTGTATATCCATCATCACAGTCATTTTTAGAACATTTCACCGCCTCAAAAAGGAACCCCAAACCCTTAGGAAGTCACCCCCAATTCCTCCCCTCACACCCCGCAGTCCCAGACAACTGCTTCTCTAGTTTCTGTCTCTAGATTTATCTATTTTGGACATGCCATTTTTTTCTAAGTTTATTGATTTATTTGGAGAAAGAGCGCAAGCCGGTGAGGCACAGAGAGAAGGAAAGACAATCCCATGCAGGCTCTTCACCATCAACACAGAGCCCAATGTGGGGCTCAAACTCACAAACTGTGAGATCATGACCTGAGCCAAGATCAACAGTCCAGTGCTTAACCGACTGAACTACCCAGGTGCCTCTTTTTAAATGGACAATTTAATGGTGTTAAAGTACATTCACAACATCATGCAACCATAACCACTGCCAATTTCCAGAACTATTTCATCATCCAAAACACAAACTACCTATTAAACATTAACTTCCTACTCTCCCTTCCCCCCAGACTTCACAGACCTCTAATCTACTTTCTATTTATGAACTTCCTATTCTCAGTATCTCATATAAGTAGAATCCTACAGTATTTGTCCATTTGTGTCTGGCTTATTTCACTTAGCTTAATGCTTTCAAGATTCATCTACATTGTGGCATGTATCAGAATTTGATTCCCTTTTATAGCTGAATAACCCATTAAGTATATACACTACATTTTGTTTATCCACTCACCTACTGACAAGTACATGGGTTTTTTTATACCTTTTGGCTATTGTGAACTGCTCTGCACATATGAGTATGTTTGAGTCCCTGTGTTCAGTTCTTTAAAGTATATACCTAGGAGTAGAATTGCTGGGTCATTCGGTAATTCTATGTTTTAACTTTTTGAGGAATTGCCAAACTGTTTTCCATAGCAGGTGTACCAATTTACATTCCAGCCAGCAGTATTATGAGGGTCCAATTTCTCCACATCCTCACCAACACATTTTTTCTTTGTTTATTACAGCCATCCTGGTAGGTATGAAGTGGTATCTCAATGTGATTTTGATGTATATTTAACTAATACTAATAATGTTGAGCATTTCTTCATATGCTTATTAGACAGTTGTCCTGCACTATTCTATTTATTGAAAAGACTACTGTCTTAGCACCCTTATTGAAAATCAGCTGACCATAAATGTAGAGGCTTATTTCTGGACTCTACTGAATTCTGTCCAACTCAACTATATGTCTTTATGCCAGTACCACACTGTCCAAATTACTGTAGCTCTGTGGTACATTTTATTTATGTTTTTAATGTTTATTTTTGAGGGAGAGCAAGCGAGAAAGTGGGGGAAGGGCAGAGAGAGGGGCACTGAGGATCCAAAGTGGGCTCTGTCCTGAGAGCTGACAGCCAGCCTTATGTGGAGCACCAACTCATGAACTGCAAGATTATGACCCTAGCTGAAGTCTGATGCTTAACCAACTGAGCCAGCCAAGTGCCCCTGTAGTAAGTTTTGAAGTGGGTAAGTATTGGGGCACCTGGCTGGCTCAGTTGGTAGAACATGTGACTCTTGATCTTGGGGTTGTGAGTTCAAACCCCACATTGAGCAAAGAGGTTTCAAAAGTTGAGAAGCTTGAGGCCTCTAACTCTGCTCTTTTCTAGGCCTGTTTTAGCTATTCTAGGTATCTTGCATTTCCATGAATTCACCTTGTCATTTTCCATTAAGAAGACAGCTGAGGTTTTAATAGGGATTGTGTTAGTAGATCAATTTAAGGACCATAGCCATCTTAACAAAATTAAGTTTTCCAATCCATGAACATGGGATGTTTTTCCATTTATTTAGGTCTTTGGTTTCTTTCAGTAATGTTTTATAGATTTCAGAGTTTAAGTTTTGCACTTCTTTTTTGAGGGGGGCGGGCACAAGTGAACGAGGATGGGGAGAGGGAGAGAGAGCAAGAGAGAGAGAGAGACAGAAGCAGGGCTCACCCTAAGCTGGGCTCATGTTCATTCTAAGCAGGGCTCAAGCCCACCCAATATAAGACTCTTAACTCATGAACCATGAGATCATGACCTGAGCCAAAGTCAGACATTTAAGCAACTGAGCCAGCCAGGCACCCCAAGTTTTGCACTTCTTTTGTTCTTTTTGATACTATTGTAAATGGAATTGTTTCTCTTTTTTTAATTTAAAAAAATTTTTTTATGTTTAGTATTGAGACAGAGAAACAGAGCATTAGTGGGGGAGGGACAGAGAGAGAAGGAGACACAGATTCTGAACCAGCCTCCAGGCTCTGAGCTGTCAGTACAGAGCCCAGTGCGGGGCTTGAGCCCAATGCAGGGCTAGAACCCACAAACTGCATAATCATGACCTGAGCTGAAGTCAGACGCTTAACTGACTAAACCAACCAGACGTCCCTGGAATTGTTTCTTAAGTGGTTTTTATTTTTAGATTGTCTATTACGAATGTATAGAAATGCAGTTGATTTTTATATATTGGTCTCACATAACCTTGCTCAACTTATTTTAATAAATTTTTAGAAAATTCTCAGGATTTTTACATGCAAGACCATATCATCTGCAAATAGAGATTGTTGCACTTCTTTCCAATTTGGATGACTTTTATTTCTTTTTCCTGCCAAGCCATCCTGGCTATTTCCAATACAGAAGTGAAATGGTTAGAACA
>NC_043703.1:126010186-126018544 GCF_006229205.1 Suricata suricatta
AAATTAGGTGATTAACTAGTTGTTACTTAACCTTCTAATTTCTGTATAAGTCTAATTACATGAAACAGAAGTTGGTGTATTGATTTTTTACTTTGCTTTTCTGTTTTGAGTGTCATTGCAACTACTGTATTGTAAAGGATGGAAAATAATTGCATATGTTAAAAAAATATGAAACTTTATAAAGTAAAAAAAATAATAATAAAAAAATAAAAATTAAAAAAAATATTAAACTACAGGCTAGGAATTAAGATCATAATCTTTGGAAGCAGACACACTTTGGTTCCAATTGTGACCCTGCCTCTTACATAAAAGACTATGTAACACTGGCTGGACAAGTCACTTAATTTCTCTAAGCCTACACATCTCATCTGAAGTAGAAATAATAATAGCTAACTCATAAGGATATTGTGGGGATTAAATAAAATCAAGTATATGTAAATAAAATAAAAAAAGAAATGGTTAGAACAGACACCACTGTCTGTTCCTTATCTTAGAGGGAAAGCTTCTAGTCTTTTACCACTACAAAGTTAGTTGCGAGATTTTTGTACAATGCCCCCTTTCAGGTTGAGAAAGTTCCCTTTTTTCTTTTAAGTTTATATATTTATTTTGAGAGAGAGAGAGAGAGAGCAAGCAAACAGGGGAGAGGCAGATAGGGGAAGAGACAGGATCCCAAGGTGCTGGGGCATGACATGGGGTTTGAACTCGAACCATGAGATCATGACCTGAGCCAAAACTAAGACTCAGACATTTAACTGACTGAGCCACCCAGGTGCCCTAAGAAAGTTTCCTTCTTTTTACAGTTTGTTAACTTTTTCATTATGAAGAGGTGCAAGGAAAATTTAAGATTTATTAAAAGTCCCTGCTACCATTCCCTTAACAAAAATTGGTATGAGGAGTTAGCGGTGAAATCTGTCTCCTCTAATCCTACTTCAGTTAGAAGCTGTGCCTGAAAAAGACCAACACAACTGAACTAGGTGCCACAACACACTTGCGGTGCATAACACCGGCCAGGCCTTCTGTGCCACTCATCGGCTATTATACTTGACCTTGATCAGCTCCTCTCCAAATCCCCTCAACAACTCCACTTTACCATTATCAAACCCCCAAATTAATCCCCACCTTCCCACTTTTTTAAATCAGTTTTTATTTTTAAATATTTTATTATTTTTTTAAATGTTTAAGAGAGAGAGTGTGTGTGTGTGAGTCCAGGAGAGGCAGAAAGAGAGGGAGACACAGAATCTGAAGCAGCTCCAGGCTCTGAGCTGTCAGCACAGAGTCCGACGTGGGGCCTGAACTCATGAACTGCAAAATCATGACTTCAGCTGAAATCAGACACTCAACTGACTGAGCCACCCAGGAACCCTTTATTTTTTTTTAATGTATGTTTATTTTAGAGAGAGAGAAACGGGGGCGGGGGGGGGGGAACAGGTAGGGACCGAGAGAGAAAGGAGGACAGAGGATCCAAACTGGGCTCTGCTGACAGGAGAGGGCCTGATGTGGGCTTGGACCCAGAAACCATGAGATCATGATCTGAGCTGAAATCAGACACTCAAATGACTGAGCCACCCAGGAGGCCTCCACCTTCCCACTCCTGAAGACGGCTGTGCCTCTTAAAATATCGAGAAAATTGAGGCCAGCTAAAATGCTTTTTTTGATCTCCCATATCCCTACCTAAATCTCCACTTACCCTCTAACCATTTTAACAGCCCTTCCATAGGTCTTAGAGTCAACCTGTGGTTCAACCCAAGGTCAACTACTCTTGCTACACCCTGGACCCAACCTTTCATCTCTGTACCTGGTTCATCTTTGTACCTTGTAATCTTGGCCACTCTGTCTAATGAGCTCTTCCCCTTAATCAATAAAAGAGTTCAATCCTCTTACATACCTAAAACTCTCTGTTTCACATGCAAACTTCCAGAAAAGGGTCATTGCTACTTGCCTTCTATTCACTACTTCTCCCCCACTGCACCCAGGTTTTGCCCTCAACACTCTACTGTAATATCTAATTCTAACTCCTATCTTACTTCAACTTTGTGCTGTATTTTATTCTGTTGATTTCACTCTTCTCATAGAAACACTATGACAACTGGGAGCCCTCAAAGGATGGTGAGTAAAGACTGAAAAACAAGATGAGAGCATCCCAGAAGATCAGGTAATGATTAGCTGTAGTATCAAAGCTCCAAAGAGGACCTGTAAGGTAAGTATTGCACGTATGGTTTTGTAACTTGCTTTATTTTCAGTTAACAATCTATCAAATGCACACAGATACCTATTAAAAGGGAGAACTGACAAAATATTCATGATAATAGCTCAAATTACAAGATATTTTTATTTTCTTACTCTGGCTTATCTTTATTTTTAAAATTTTTATATAATGAACATACTAATTATAATAATAACTTTGAGGAGTCTTAATTATATGCTAGATACTATATTAAAATACTCCATATGAATTATCTAGTTCTCAATGCTTTTATTCCCATTTCATAATGAAGAAATCAATCCTTAACGTAATTGGGTAGGGGCACCTGGGTGGCTCAGTTGGTTAGGGCTCCGACTTTAGCTCAGGTCATGATCTCACATTCCTGGGTTCGAGCCCACATCAGGCTCTGTGCTGACAGCTCAGGCTCAGCACAGAGCCTGGAGCCTGTCTTCAGATTCTGTGTCTCCCTCTCTCTCTGGCCCTCCCCCTCTCATGCTCTGTCTCTGTCTCAAAAATAAATAAAACATTAAAATAATAGACAAATAATGTAATTGGGTAAATTGCCCAACATCATGTAAATAATCTGTGAAATAAATATTAAAGAATAACAGTTAGGGACTATTTTTCTCCTACCAAATTGGCCGGTGAACACTCGCTGCTATCCAAGGTTGCATAAGACAGCGGCACGACCTTCAGCAAGTTACGTGTTCTCCTTGAGGGTCTCTCTCATCTTAAAATGCACCTAACCAACACCTGATAATAAATAAGTTACTACCAGTAGAGCACTGAGAATAATCTAGATCTCCAATAATAAGGGACTGTTCATAAAAATTATGGTAAACGCCTAAATTATTTTTTATGAAACCATTAACAATGGTGGTTTTTGGACAATATTTAATTAGGAAAATGGCTCCTATATCTACCTTTGAACTTTGTACTACATTTCCAACTAACCTGTCTTATAGGCATCTTAAATTTTTTTAATGTTTATTTTTGAGAGAGAGAGAGAGAGAGAGAGAGAACGAGCAGAGGAGGGGCAGAAAGAAAGGGAGACATGAAGCAGGTTCCAGGCTCTGAGCTGTCAGCACAGAGCCTGACGCGGGGCTTGAGCTCACGAACTGCGAGACCATGACCTGAGCCAAAGTTGGATGCTTAACCGACTGAGCCACCCAAGCGCCCCTTATAGGCATCTTAAACACACCAACAGAAGCAAATTCATTTTCTATGCCCTAGCCCCACCAAATCTGGCTTACCACACTTTCTTCACCATCACCTCTTTCCCCCAGAGCCAGTCCATCTCCAAGGACTGCTGGTATTACTTCCCAAACTTCTGCGGAGTCTAATCACTTCTCCCTCCATTCTCCCCGTCCCTGTGCTAGTCCTGCTTGAACTGCTGTAACAGTCAGCTGATTAACTCTGCTCTTCTCCCTCTACCCCAAGAGTAGATTCTTCACCCTGCCTCCAGATTGATCCTCGAAAATTTCCAACTCGAATTTTATCTTTCCCCACTTAAACCTCTTTAACGGATTCTCATTACTGTTAAAATAAAACATAACCCCCTAGGCACGGCCCACAAACTCTGCATGATTTGGACACTGCTCTTCTGCCTCCTAATGTGGAGACCAGACTGAGCTTAACAACTGCATTCCCTTCCTTACACACACACTCCTGCCAAGCCAATATCCTGCCACATTAGCCAAATATTTGTGTGAGGGAGGTGAAGAGAGTTTTCTTTTTTTCTTTTTAGTTTACTTATTTATTTTAACTGAGAGATAGAGAGTATAAGGACAAGCAGAGGAGGGGCAGAGAGAGAGAGGGAGAGGGAATCTTAACCAGGCTCTGTCAGCTCAGAGCCCAGTGCAGAGCTACATCTCATGAACCGAGAGATCATGACCTGAGTTGAAACCAAGAGCTAGGCGCTTAACCAACTAAGTCACCCAGGCATCCCGAGAACTTTCTTTTAGAAAAAGATTCATTGGACACTTGGGCAGCTCAGTCAGTTAAGCTTCTGACTTCAACTTAGGTCATCATCTCACAGTTTGTGAGCTCACAGCACAGAGCCTGCTTCAGATCCTCTGTCTCCATCTCTCTCTGCTTGCGCACATGTGCTCTCTCTCTCAAAAATAAACAAACAAAAACTAAAAAAATGAAAGTAGTTTTTTTGGGGGGGGATCTTTATTTATTTACTTTTAAGAAAGACAGTGCACATGTGCACAAGGAGAGGAGGGTCAAGGAAAGAAGGAAAGAAGGGGAGAGAATCCCAAGCAGGCTCTGTGCCTGCCTGACATGGGGCTCTGTGTTCACGAACTGTGAGATCATTACCTGAGCCGAAGTCATGAGTCGCAAGTTTAACCAACTGAGCCACCTAAAAGCCCCCTAAAGTAGTTTTTAAAAAACTACTGGCGCCTGGGTAGCTCAGTTGGTTAAGTGTCCAACTTCCTCTCAGGTCATAATCTTGTGGTTCATGAGTTCAAGCCTCACATCAGGCTCTGTGCTGACAGCTCAGAGCCTGGAGCCTGCTTCTGATTCTGTATCTTCCTCTTCCCACCCCCACCCCCCACCCTCCTCATGCTCTGTCTCTCTCTCTCTCTCACTGTGTCTCCCAAAAATAAATAAACGTTAAAATATATATATATATATATATATATATATATATATATATATATATCACTATGACCTACCGTGGCCAGGGCCAGAAAGTGGAGAAGGTGATGGTGTAGCCCATCAACCTCATCTTCAGATACTTGCAAAACAGATCTCAGATTCAGGCATGGCTTTGTGAGCAAGTGAACTTGTGGACCACTGGTTTTGATGAGTACGTGAACCTCGTTATCAGATGATGCAGAAGGGATTCATTCTAAAACAAAGTGGAGAACACAACTGGGTCAGATCATCTTAAAAGGAGATAGTATTGTCTTGCTCCAAAGTGTCTCCAACTAGAAATGATCAATGAAGTGAGAAATTCTTGAGAAAGCCATGTAGTTTGCTTTTTAGAGGTCCTTTGTTGGGAGTAGTTCTAAAACATTTGTTCCTATCATTTTGATTACCTTATGTTATTACCAGATGACAATAAATGCTGTGGGATTGTTTTTTTAAAAAAAGATATTGATTAATTTAGGGACACCTGGCTGTCTCAGTTGGAAGAGCATGTGACTTTTGATCTTGGGGTCATGTGAATTCAAGTCCCACGTTGGGTGTAGAGGTGTAGAGAGTACTTAAATAAAAGCTTTTAAGAAATCTTTTAAAAACAGACTCATTTAGGGATGATGGTCACAGAGAGGGGCATTTGTGGGGAAGAGCACTGGGTGTTATATGGAAACCAACTTGGTAATAAACTATTTAAATTTTTTAAAAAAGTAACCTCTTGAAAAAATAGAAAAAATGTGTATGTCCTTAAAAGTATTATTAAAATTTGTATGATAAATATTTAAATAAATATTTTAAAAATAAAAAAAGATTCATTTATCAATTTACCTCTTTTAGCTAGAACAGTCACATTTCTGAAATAATTTGGTGAAAGATTTCTTACTTCTCTGTGATTCTTATTCTCTCCTCAGTAATGAGTGTGGGTGTGTGAAAGAGATTTTCTTAAAACAGAAAAACCTTGGGGCTCCTGGGTGGCTCAGTCAGCTAAGCATCTGACTTTGGCTCCAGTTATGATCTCATGGTTTGTGAGTTCGAGCCCCGCTTCAGGCTCTATGCTGACACCTCAGAGCCTAGAGCCTGCTTTGGATTCTGTGTCTCCCTCTCTCTGCTCCTCCCCCGCTCATGCTCTGTCTCTCTCTCTCTCTCTAAAATAAACAAACATTTAAAAAAGTTTTTTTAAAAACAAAAACATTGAGAAGCATAATAAAGGGTTTTTAAATGACAAAGTACTTGGTCCTGAAACTTTATTTATGCCACGTACTGTTCCTTGAAATTCTGAAGAATTTCAGCTAGAACTACATGGCATATAATCTCAAGACTATATTCAACAGACTATAGAGTAGTGTTATTTCCACTGGTGGTTGCATTTCAACCTTAATTAACTGGAGTATTTTCTGATGTACTTTTATGTCTCACAAAAACTAATGTCCTGGACAACTCCCAGACCATGTTCTCCTAAATCTGGCTCTACTCCAGCCCCATCTCCTGCCATTTTCCTTACTCTCTGTTATCTGGCAATCCTGTCCTCATCTTACACAAAATGTCATGTTCCCATCTGCCTCCAGGCCTTTGCACACACTGTACCCTCAGCCAGGAGAGCTCACCCTTTTCCCTTCAACTTCACCTGGGACATACCTACACACTTTGGTCCTCAGCTCAAAGGTCCCTTTTGCAACAGAGATCACAGTTTCTGCACTTTGCTTTCTTGGCATTTCTTAGAATGCATACTCACACTCACACCATTTGCATACACAGTTGATTAATATTTGTGTTCCCCAGTAGGTTACATGCTCCATTAAGTTAGGGCCCATCATTTTTAAAATCACTGTCTACAAAGCACCTAGCCTGGCAAATGTTTATAAAAGGATTTAAAACAGCAATTAACCTATTAATTGATCTGTACATTTACAGATAATAACACTTTAAACAATGGGATACAAAACGATTTACCCAGTAAAACCATCTTGGAGGAAAACTAATATGAATAAAAAACACACCAATTAAGACAGAAAAGAAAATGAATGCTTTGGTATTTGTTTAAAAAAACCACACACACAAACACGAGATGGGAACACAACAAACTAAGGCAAGTGATAACCTGCAGAATGGTAGGGAGCAAGAACGTTCTAATGTATACCTCTTTAATATCCCATTTTTATTTCTGAACCATTAGAATGTATTACCTAATCAAAAATATTAATGTTTGCCAACACAGAAAATACACTGAAACTTTAATAGTGATTATCCCGGAAGAGCGGGACAAAGATTTTGTTTTCTATTTCTATAGGTTCACTAAATTTTCTACAACGAATATGAATAACTTTCATGACCAGAAAAACGATGTACTTTTTAGAAAAGATCTCTGGGGACCTCGGAGAGCAGTTTCCGTGGGGTCGGGAAACAGAGGGGCTGGGATAGGAAGACCTCATTCCCCGCTACCAAGGTGGCAGGATGGCTTTGTTTCCAGATAGGACACACCGGAGTACAGCACTTTCGTGTGCTATGGCGAAAGAACCACGAGAAAGGGAATTAAAAATGTGAGTTTCGGTTGGAGGCGAGAGGGCCGAGCCCCAGTGACGTCACTCCCGTGGGACCATCAGCGGGGCAGGGAGCTCTTACTCCACCTGTATCGTCTCGGAAGTACAAGGAGAAAGAAGGAAAAGGAGAGTGCGTTTGTAGCGGCTGCTGCGCAGCAAAGATACCTGAAAAAGAAGGAAACCGTTAGATGCCTGCACTGAGGAAAGGTGCCACATCCGAGCGAAAGTGGGGAACCACCGACCATTCCAGCCTTTGCCTAAACCCCTCCCTTCGCTAGGACGTGCGACGGAAGACTCGCGCAGGAAGGGGCGGGGCCACTAGCACTAACAGCGCGCATGCGCGGGTATCGCGAGAGCAGGAGAGGGCGGAAGCACAGTTAGTGCAGGATGCGGTTCCTGGTTGCGTTGATCCTGCTGAGCGTCGTGGTGGCGGGTAAGACGCCCCCCGCCCCGACCCCAAATTATCCCACTCTCACCCCTAGGCCTAGCATCCTCACCGCGCCCGGGTCGCTTTCTGAGCTTGCTACTTCCCTGCTGTAGCCACCACTCCACTTGCCATTAACCACCTCCCCCGTTATCCAGTTGCCTCGGTTTCATCTAGCTTTGAGGGCTCCCTTCTCCTGGCCTTCCTCTCTTCAGGGGCAACTGGTTTCTCTGTTTCAGTAGCCCTACAGCCAGGAAAGTCTAGCGAGTCGCAACCGCGGGCCACGGGAGACGGCTCCGGCAAGGACAATGCCCAGCCCCAGACCACGGGAGACGGCTCCAGCAGGGAGAATGCCCAGCTCCAGACCATGGGAGACGGCTCCAGCAAGGAGAATGCCCAGCCCCAGACCATGGGAGACGGCTCCGGCAAGGAGAATGCCCAGCCCCAGACCCCGGGAGACGGCTCCGGTAAGGTGAATGCCCAGTCCCAGTCCGCGGGAGACGGCTCCGGCAAGGAGAATGCCCAGCCACAGACCATGGGAGACGGCT
>NC_043703.1:126018644-126215382 GCF_006229205.1 Suricata suricatta
AGCCCCAGACCCCGGGAGACGGCTCTGGCAAGGAGAATGCCCAGCCCCAGACCCCGGGAGACGGCTCCAGCAAGGAGAATGCCCAGCCCCAGACCCCGGGAGACGGCTCCGGCAAGGAGAATGCCCAGCCCCAGACCCCGGGAGACGGCTCCGGCAAGGAGAATGCCAAGCCCCAGACCCCGGGAGACGGCTCCGGCAAGGAGAATGCCCAGCCCCAGACCCCGGGAGACGGCTCTAACACAGTAAAGTCCCAGCCACAGCCCACAGAAGATAGCTCTAACAAGGTGAAGTCCCAGGTGCAGTCCACAAAAGATGGCTCTATCAAGGTGGAGTCTCAGCCACAGTCCGTGGGAAACAGCCTCGATAAGGTAAAGACCCAGCCCCAGCCCACGGGGGACGACACTAGCAAGGAGAAGCTGCAGCAGCAGTCCTTGAACTCCAACAAGCTGGTCTCCAACCCCTCCTCTGATAACAAGGAGCCCTCCAATTCTGACTTAAACATACCAGCTGACAAAGATGCCTCTCTGCATGCTTCTAGAAGTGAATCTGGGGAGAAAATATTACTGGACTCTGACCCCACCTCTCTGCAGCAGGAGAGAAAAGATAAGTCTTCAGAGCTTACAGAAGACATGGGGCCCAAGAAGGCTGAGGAAGGTGATGCAGAGCCTGAAGAAGGTTCACCGCCCCAAGAAGAGAAAGAGATGCCCGGCCTTGCCTCCAGTGAGAACCGTGAAGGGACACTTCTGGAGTCCATGGGTAGGGAGAAAGATGACCTTTATAAGGACAGTCTCGGAAGTGCCAGCGCAGAGAGCAGCCACTTCTTTGCATATCTGGTGACTGCAGCCATACTTGTTGCTGTCCTCTACATTGCCTATCACAACAAGCGGAAGGTGAGTCAAGGGTTCCCTGAAGACAAGGAGTGGGATGTCCTCCACCCTGAAAGTTTGGCATGTGGGCCAGTATCTCTCCCTCATCTGCCTGTGAGCACTGGGGATTTTAAGACACACTTCAGTTTATCCTCAGACCCTGCTAGGGCTCTCTACTCTCATTTTATACATCGTTTGTTTTAGCGTCAGATTCCTTTGAGCGCCATCTGCTGCTAAGTAAGGACATTATTGTGATCAGACCTGAATCGGGGTCTCCTTCCATAATCCTAAACTTAGGTCCTTGACAGCCTTAGAGAACCTTAGTATTTACAAACCTGGCAGTTTGTAAACACAGCACTGTCTTCCTGTTTCCACTCTGAAGATGATGATTTCCAGTTTTCTTTCACAAGCTTTTATCTTCCATCTGCAGTGGCAGAAAGAGTGGTTACATAGTCTTTGACATCAGCAGCCGAGAGCCCAGGGCCTGTCTTCTACAGTCAGTCGAGTTTCTGATTAGAGGAATGGCCAGAAATCGCGTGGAGGCACTCATCTTTTACCACTTTGGCAGTGTTTGGTGTTGAGCAATATCTGTCCTTTAGCAACCGCTCTGATGACAAAACGATTGCATTTCTTACTGTGTCCTAAGAATTTCGTGGTTTCTACAGCCTGGTTAAAAGTGGAGAGTTCAATCCATAATGTCAAAATGCCTATGGCTGTGAGGAATGAGGAAAGACATTTAACAAAGGCGTTCCTTATTCTGCGTCCAGAGATAAACCTTAGGTGTGAAAGTGGTAAGGTTCAAATGAAGCAAGGTGTGGGGCGCCTGGGTGGCTCAGTCGGTTAAGCGTCCAGCTCTTGGTTTTGGCTCAGGTCATGATCTCACGGTTGGTGAGTTCAAGCTCTACATTGGGCTCCATACTGACAATGTGGAGCCTGCTTTGGGATTCTCTCTCTCTCTCTCTCTCTCTCTGATCCTCCCCTGCTTGCATGCTCATTTGCTCTCTCTCTCTCAAAATAAATAAATAAACTAAAAACAACAGCAATAAAATGAAGCAGGGTGTGGGGTGAAAAAGTACATTTACAGATAAGAAATAATTATTGCAGGGCGCCTGGGTAGCTCAGTCGGTTAAGTGTCCGCCTTCGGCTCAGGGTATGATCTTGCAGTCTGTGAGTTCAAGCCCCACATCAGGCTCTGTGCTGACAGCTCGGAGCCTGGATCCTGCTTCGGATTTTGTGTCTCCCTTTTTCTATGTCCCTCACCTGCTCATGCTTTGTCTGTCTGTCTGTCTCTCTCTCTCTCTCTCTCTCTCAAAAATGAATAAATGTTTAAAAAAATTAAAATAAAATAATTACTGCATGTGAGTCAAAAAGGAGTGTCTTATCCTAGAGCTCTCTGGGAAGAGTTGGCAGATCTTTGTACTCTTGAGTAAATCACAGACTCCCACAACCTACAGCCCAGAACAGTCTTCCTCTATCTGTTACTTCCTACTTAATAGTATAAAAAATTCTGAGGTGACTGGAGGCCCTCTTCTCCTTAAAATTGTTATAAAGAGGCCTCTTTGTGGGTATACTACTCTTTCACTGTCAGGGTCATTAACAAATGTATACTACCAGGGGATTACCTCTGATTTCAGAGACTAAACTATGTCATTGTAGAGTCACTTGTTAATTTCATTTTCCTTTCCCTAGATTATTGCTTTTGTGCTAGAAGGAAAAAGGTCTAAAGTCACTCAACGGCCAAAGGCCAGCGATTACCAGCGTTTGGACCAGAAGGTAAGGAAGGAGGCCCCAGGTCTGTGGGAGGGATAGGGAATCTCAGATAGGCCCAGCAGTGCACTTACATTTGACATGATGGCAACAGTGGATTCTGGGGTGCTGCCGCCATCAGCCCACCCCTTGCAGACCACAAAGTAGAAACATCCATATGTGCACATCAGCTCCCTCCCTTGCCAGAAGAGGAAATTCAGGCCCAGAAACCTGATTCCCCACCCCCCCACCCCCCCAGAAGTTCCCACTACAAATCTGTGGCAAAATCAAGACCTGATGGCAACTTCCTAGGCACCTGTCCTGTGCTTTTTGCGCTGAACCAGCACTTCACAAATTTTAGTAGGCACATGGATCACCCTGGGAATTGTGATGAAAAATCTGAATGATTACATATGGGTGGAAAGGTAGAATGCTTCTACCTTTCTGGAAAGTTCCCCAGTGACATCCCATGCTGTGGAGCCATGCTTAAGTAGCAGATCATTCAGCTGTACTCCCCAAATACAAATGAGTCCAGACACATGTAGGTCTCCACTTCTAGAGATCAGCAGGGCTGATCTGTGGACTAGATTTCTTGAGTGCAGCCAACTCATGCCTGCTTGGAAGCAAAGCATCCTCCTCCCCCCCCCCCCCCCCCCCCCCCCCCCAGTGTAGGAGCTGAGCGGGATTCTCCCCAAAAGCAGCATGAGTGGGAACAGGCTATTTAAACTGCCTTGCTGCCCGCTTGCTCCCCTCCTTCCCCTTCTGTGAACAGTCAGTCAGGACATCGATAAAAACTAGTGGGTAGCTTGACTGTCAGTTTTCCCGAGCCCCTCTACAGGGAACACAGTTCACAGTAGAAGTCACACCAGCAACAGCTCCGAAAACCTTAGCTAACTAGCCCAGTAGGTCAGCTTCATAATCTAGCCCTGGCCTAGAACCTTTCCAGATAATTGACTTTAGGGATTTCTTTCTCTTTCATTTTTTATTCTAATTAAAATGCACATGTAAACAATTCCACACAACACAGAAATACTACAAACCAGAAGCAAAGATTCCCATATTCCTGTCACCAAGTGTGTATCTTTCTAGCCTGTGTTTGATTCCAGGCTGACTTTTAAAATAATTTTACGTGCTTTTATTTTACTGATTGCTCTCTGTATGTTGGAGGAGCAGCTTGTCTTAGTTCTGATTTTTCCCCCCTGAACTGCAATTCATATAAGATCTTGTTTTCCCCTAGATTCATAGCAGTGAAGTGTAGTCCCTGGAAGGAGATTAATGTTACCAATGAATTGTGTTGCTCTCGTTTCAGATTTGATTTCTGTGTTCTTGAGAACTTTGTCCTCCCTGCTGATTTGTTTTTAAATCAAGAGAAATGAAGAAAAATAGTACTGTGACCTAAAAGACACCCCCCCCCCAGGGTTTGGTGGCAAATCTGGGTTGGCAGAGGCGGGGGTATTGCTTTGATTTTTGCACCTGCACTTTGGTGACCGTGTACTCCTGTGTCCCCATCACCTATGCTGGTGTCTTCCATCCTTTCCTCCTCTGAGTGTGAGTAGAGGGAGCATGTGGGAAGCCGGCTGTGACCAAAGGGAGATCCCAGCCCCCAGGCAGGCGGCCGCTGCTGACTGCCGTCCCTTGGGCCTTGACCCTTTCATGGTTACCCCTTGCAAATAGCATTGCACCACCACTATTTATCTCTGCGGACCCCAAGAGAGAACTAGGTTGAAAACTGAACCTAGGAGAAAATTCAACTGCAGGTTGAGGTGCTTTTATACCAAGGCCTCATCTGGGGGAGGGGGTGGGGGGAATGTGCCCTACAAAAGATGTAGAAGATGAATGCTGACAGGCAAAGGGCTACTTCGAATACCTAATTCTCTGCAAACGCTTCAGCAACAAACCAAAACAGCTTTTGAAAAGTGCTTCATTGCCTGCAAGTCCAAACTGTCTAGTATAAGTTCTTCACACTTTCCTTATATTACTTAAGACAAAGTGAGTCAACTTTCATTTGGTTGTACTGAGCATAAACCTGAACTTGGGGATTCGGGGAGTAAAGCTGTAAAGCCACAGTTCCCATCACAGATTTTTAAAAATATAGTTATGATTATTGAAATACTGTGTTCGTCTATACTCTTGATCGTAACAGGAACTTTTTAAAATAGGGTAAGCTCATACCTTGCATGAGAAAATGTGCAAGAGGGTTTTGGTTTTGATCTGCATTATTTTCCTAGGGCTTTTATAAAGGTTTCCCATAAACTCTGGCCTTTGTTGCCTAAAATAGACAAATTAGACTTGTAGTCAGAAACTAACTGTACTATCTCTTTTACCTTAATCTAGTTACTATTTCACTGTCTGATATAGGATGCCAAGGGTAACTGGTCAAGACTCTCCTTCCAGCCCATGTCAGGGGTTATTAAAATTTAAGAAATTCAGAGAGTTCCCCTGGGGTAACTGAGGGTAGTGTTTTGGATAATGCTGTGGTTTGAAGTTTTACTTAAATCCGTTCTAGTTGTGCTACCTACTATAGAGAGCTTAAAGAGAGTTGTGCAGAGAAAAATGGATTTGGAATAGCTGATCTCAGGGAAACACAAAGAATGTGGGAAGTGAGGGCTGGGATGAGTTCTGTGCTGTTGAGGATGTCAGTCTGCAGAAGGGACCGTCCCGTTGGCACATTACCTCGCACCTTGCTTAAAACAGCATGGCTTTGAGTTGGGACTTAGGGAGACAAGGAATGAGTGAACACTCTTGTCGTCATGCTCTCTTCCCGTGCATCAGTCTTGCAGTACTTTCCTCTGAGGGATCTTCCGTCAGGCTCTCCCAGAATTCTGGAAAACCACGGTTCCCTTTTGCCTGCCTTTCCTCCTCCTCTAATGTTTTCTGTTTCTCCATCTACACTAACTCCTGCCTTCATACGTGCCCAGATTTCCCGTTCCTGTCCGTCCTGTTTGTGACTCCTTCCCTTTGTAACCTTTATGCACTCGCTCTGGTCCTGGTCTTCCTACCGGCAGTTTTCCCAGAGGTTCAGATCGCCAAAAGTAATGGCTTGTTCTCAAAGCCTAGTCTTGTCCTGAATAGAACTGGACATTATTGACCATCCAAATCGAAATCCCCCTCTTCTGGTTTCTGTGACTGACTGTCCTGGCTCCTAAGAACTTTGCTTTACCCTGTACTGGCAGGGGAACAGAGCCCGCGAAGGCTGGTTTCACTCTTCCTTCATCTTTCCAGAAACTCATCCATCCTTCATTCTCTCCGTGAGTGAGTCCCACATGTTTATCCTCGGCCTAGTTCCCGAAGACCCAAATCCTGTTGTGTGCTGTTTCAGTTTGCTCTGTTGGCACTAGAAACTGAAGTTCTCTCTTCTCCCCATTAAGCTGCCCATCTCAGCTGCCCATTTTAATTGTCTCAGCTCCAAACTATAGTCTTTTTTTTACCATTTTTTTGTTACAACAGACCTATCCATTGAAAAAAAACATTTCCAGTATAATCTTTCTTTCCATTTCCCTTGCTTTCCTGTCATCACACACCATCACCATTTCACTTCTCTCCTGAAATCCCAACCCCTCCAAGAGCCATCCTAACTGGTTCTCCTGCCCATCTTCTCTCATGTGCAGATTGATCTTTCCAAAATCCTTGCCCTGATCTAAAGTTTCTGTCTACCTCTTGTGGCTTAGAGAATCTAGCTTTTATAGACTATAGTGTCCGTGACTCTGTAGCTTGGCACTTGCTTGCCGGTCTTTCTCTGCATCCTCTCTAGGCCAAAGGCTCCTCTTGTCAGGCCCATCTTGGCCTCTTTGCTTTTTTGTTGTTGCTGTGCCCACCATTCCCTGGCTGCCCTGGTGCTTCTTCTGTTAGGGCACACTCCCTTCCCTTCTCTCACTTGCCTCCTGCTCAGGTTTTCCCACGCACCTTCTTAACGCCCCCACCACACGTGATTATCGGCTCTTTCCATTCTACTCTAATGCCAATCACAAATGTTGTTACTCCAGCAAAAAAGAGCAGACGTTATCTGATGTCTGTGTCTGGTCTCTCCTCCCCAAAACGAAGCTACTTGCAGGAGTGCCCTTAGCACCATCTGCAAGGCTGCCTAGTGTTGTGACGTCTCCTAGGTACTTCAGGAGTTCAGTGTCTTCTTGCAGAGACGTTTTCCTTGTTCAGTATATCGGAATGCGACTTACCTGAGGTCTCACACAGCTCTTCCTAGCTACTCCCTGCTATCCCTTTACTGATGGATTTTGTTTCTAAAGAGGGGAGCAGAAAGAAAGATCGGTTTGAGGAACCAAGAGGGTTGGCACCAAGGGGATGTGTAAGGATTCTGTGGAGTCCGCATAGTTCCATTTCTTGAGCATCCGAAAAGTATCATTCCTTGTGCTAAAAGAGTGCAATAGAATTTCAGCTTCGCTATAGAAATTACACTGAAAAAAATCTCTCCCACCAGTGGAAAACTTTTTCCCAGTAGTTGTCCTTCTGAAGATACACTGTTGACAGCATGTGTTTCTAGACGTGATGTGGATGAGGGTGAGCTGGGTTGAGGGCATCTCTCAAGCCAGGGCTGGGGCGGGGGTGGGGGGCAGGGAAGAGGTGGGCAGTGACACCCCTGGGGCCATGAGACGCACCACTGTCAAGACAGCTGTGTATTTCCTTTCCTCCCCCAGCTTTTGGTTGAAAGTTGATTTCTAATAGGAGGAATCTGCTTCAGTCATGGATGTCAGTCGAGGGGTTTGTTTTCCTGCTACAGATCACTGAGTAGACTTATTTAAAGAATCCACTTCTGGACTCGGGGAGCTGAGGCCAGTCTATTCTAGAAAGGCTACAACAACTTGGAAAGACCTGACAGCTGGCTGTATGGATGCTGAGGTTTCTTTTCCCATGATGGCTTTTAAACAGATGCTTGGTAGTAGAATTATAAACCCCTAGAATTCCCCTGATGGTGATTGTCATTTTTTTCTCTCCTTCATGTCCTTTAAATCCAAAAAAGGAAGCCTGCTTCTTGTTTCTACAGGGTAACTTGATGCAGAATGCTGTGTTATGTGTGTGTGATGAAAGCTAGCACGCTTTGCACATGTTTGGAATCGAACACGGGGCAGAGAGAATCTTGAACACCAGACACCAGGTCCTGGTGTTCTGCCAGCTGTCTTCTGAAAAGTCTTGCTGAGAAGGTTGTCTTTGACATTATCTTGCTTCAGGAAGAATCCTGGGAAAAGATTTTCAGGTCCCATTTATTCATCCAGAGAAAGACTGACTCTCAACTCACCTAGTTCCACAAGACACCTGTGATTTTCCTAAATGTGCCAGTTGAGAAACTCCTCCGGAATAGTGTTGGGTCTGAGCTGTGTCGTTTCAAGCTGCCAACAAAGCCAGCCTACTCACACTCTTAGATATTCCTTTAATTCAGAAGTTTCTTGTGTCAAATAAATGATTGTTGAAGTTGTCTCCCTTTTTTGTTTACCCAATTAGTAGAGTGCCACTGTTTTTGCAATGTTTTATATTTTCAGCTTTTTTAACTTAACTATATAATTACTTAATTTTATTTTTTTAAAGCTTGTTTGGTCTAATGATAAGTATTTTTCAGTACGTAATGTTTTCCTGAGCTTCTCTGAATGCCGTTTCGATGTAGTTTTGTATCGTTGCACAGAAACCAAAATAAATTTCAAATATTAAAGCTATAAAATCATTAAATTTATTAAAGTGGCAATAAAATGGACAGAAATAAGGCCTAATAAGTGAAAGGTCATTTTTTTTAACCTTCAGCCTTTGTTCACTGTTCATCCAGTCCCTAGGTAGGCAACTGCAAACAAAAACACCCCCCGTGGCCTCGGCACACAGGTTCTATAGGTTTCCATGCCCTGATCCTGACTGATTTCCAGCCCCACTCCTCCCCACCAGGCAGTGCGTGTTCTAAGTCTAGGAGATAGCTGGGTTATTTCTCTTACACTCAGTTAAGCACTCTGTGCTTGTCATCTGCTGTAACCTTGGCCTGGAATGTTCTTTCAGTCTGCTTCAATCCCTGAAAAGTCACCTTTCCAGTCCAGTGCCCTAACTGCTAACGTTACCCTTTGCTGTGGAGTTTTGGAAAATAAACTTGAGGCTCAGGTACTGAGCTCCATGAGGGTATCTTGGTGCTGACCTAATAAAGACCCAGTGTCACCTTGGAATTAAGGAAGACAAACCTAGGGCCTGGCTGCATATGAATTGGGTATTCTAACATACACTTTGCTAATGTCTTTACCCCCAACCCCACGACCACACTGAGACTATCATACAAATTTCCCCAACCTTTGAAAGAGACACTGGAAGCAGCAAAAATGGCTTCTCCGAGGACCTCTGAACCCAGGGAACTCCAACAAAACCATGCCTAGTTTTTGACAAACACCTTTAGGCACCCTTTTATGACAGTAGTGTGGTACTCCTTGAGTGAAGCAGGGGCCTCAGGACAATGGCCCAAGCTGCTTCAACTGACCAGGATTTTGGAGGGTTCTGCCCACCTGACCAAGGGACTACTCAGTTGGGAGGCGATGGGAGCGCAGTGTGCAAAGCCCTGCTTGACCAAACAGGCTGTCCAAGTCACTGGCCCACCCCGGGCCTTCTAGCAGGGACAGCAGTGTTAGCTATGAGCTGAAAGATGCACAGCTTGAGAACTGTGATTGAAGATCTGTGACCTGTGTGTCAGACCTCTTGAGAAATCAGAAACGGATCAGAGTGCCTTACGTGAGGAAAGAACCAGTATAGAGAGACATTATAGCTAAGTCAAGGGTTGTGCCATAGCAGCAACCAAACTCCTCAGATTCCTCCCCGGCCGAACTAATTCTTCTGTGCCTGGATCCTTGAGCTGAGCTTCTTAAGGTCTAGATACAAGTTCCGCCTCAGGATGGTGCTGCTGCAAAGCAGGGCTGCTTGCAAGGTTCCCACCAACCCACAGATGAAGACATCCTGGCCTACGAGACAAGAGCACAGACCCATGAGCATCTTCCCCAAGTTGGGGGCGGGGAGCAAGGGCTCTCATGTTCATCCCTCCAAGCTAGGCCACCCACAGATGACTTTACATCAGAACCAGGGTCCATAGCCTGCTGGGGCAGCCCATGCCCATGTGGAAGGCTGCAGGGGACAACAGCACCTGAGGACAGAACAGAGTGCTCCGGGTGACCGGGAGGCCCAGGGTTATGGGCCCTGGAGAAATGGGGCAGCCAGCGTACCTGTCAAGTAGAGGTTGGGAATGGGGCTTTGGGCCCTCAGGGAGGCTATCACATGAGGATGTAGGCGCTCCAGGTCACGGGTGGCCCCATAGCAGGCACCCCGGGGAGAACCCAGATAGAACCGGTGGGTTAGTGGGGACCCTCCAACCGCACTCTCCACCTGAGGAGACAAAAGACAGTCAAAGGGTGGGAGTGGAGCCTGGTGAAATCCTCGTTTCCTCCCTGTTCTGCGCTCAACTGAACTACCTCCCTGCATGGGTTTCCTGCCCTTCCCTGGTGCTTAGTTATTTCAGGGCTTTATTTCCCTCCCCAAAACAAAGAGCAGAAATGGCACCAAGAGGTTTGTTGCCACCACCACACAGTCCGCCCGCCTACCTTCCCCTCCAGCTGTGGGAAACAGCCTCATGACAACTGACAGGCTTCAACAAAGGAGTGTTTGAGGGTCTCATAGGCGCTGCCCCGCTTTCCCTCTGCCGTGTCCTGCCACTTTTCAAACCACTCATAGCAGGTGGGCACCATCACGACCATTGTGGACCGGCCTCGGGACAGAGCTGGGGTTACTAATGCCAGGCCCCTTCCCCGCTTCAACTCCCACCCACACCCCTGTACCAAAAGCCTCACCTGGGAACCGGTCCTCCCAAGTGGGATCCTTGGCTGATGAGGGAGCAATGACGAGGACAGGGATGTGCGCCGCAGCCTCTTCTGGGGGCATCGAGACATAGTCCTCCATCCTGAGGGTGAGGGGTGTGGCTGCTGATCCCAGGCCTTGCTCCTCACTGCCACTGCCCCCAGGACAGGCCAGCCCCCAGGACCTCCCACAGGGATGAAACTGAGGCCCACTCCACATCTGCTGCAGATTCTCCAGCATCAAGGAAGGAAGCAAGAGCCCTGTGGGCTCTGGGCCCCTGCTGACACCCTCCCCCCACCAGGCACACACACGCCTTACGCCTTGTTGAGGTCTGTGTCAAAATAGACAAAATAGTTGGTGGAATGTAGACCCAACCCCTCCTTGGTGCCTCGCAGGCCAATGAAAATAAAGAAGGTGCTCAAGCCAGGCCGCCCCATCTCTAGCTGCTGCCTCACACCTGCCAAAGTGTAGACGGGCGCTTGTAGACCACGGCCGGGAGAACGTGCTTGCTTTACCTGCAGCCTTACCTTCGGCGAACGGCCTTGCACCGGGGCCATCTTCACAACTGTTATTTCAACACTAATATAGCAGTGTTTGCAGGGACCTGCTCTTCTCCAGCTTCTCCCTGGCAAGAACACACCCTCGGGCTCCCACTCTTCTGCCCACCCCCCACTTCTGCTCTAAGTGCCCTTAAAGCCCAGGAGGTGCAGCTTCTGTAAGGTGGCTCAAGTGCCTGCAATCTTCCCCTAATGGCTTTAAGTTACCAGCAGATCACTGGACCCCACACTATACAGACCACACATATGAACGGTAGTTTGGTATAAGCCTTGGTTTCCATATTACATTTAATACAAGCCACCTAATGAGCATATATACATAATTCCTTTTTTTCCCCAATGGATTGAAAATTTTCTTTTTTTTAAATAGTTTATTGTCAAATTGGTTTCCATACAAAAGCCAGTGCTCTTCCCCACAAGTGCCCTCCTCCATCACCACCACCTCTTTTCCCCCCCGCACCCTTCCCCTTCAACCCTCAGTTCATTTTCAGATTTAATAGTCTCTCAAGTTTTGCGTCCCTCTCTCCCCGCAACTGTCTTTCCCTCTTCCCCTCCCCCTGGTCCTCCGTTAGGTTTCTCCTGTTCTCCTGTTTATACATAATTCCTAATGTGCTGAACAGGCCATACAAGACCTCAAAATGGTAAGCAATTCAGACGAGTAAATGCCAACAGCGTTACTGCCAGCTGGCACTTTGGGTTCAGGTAGGGGAGAAGGGAAGGAGAGTACTTTGGAAGCAGTCAAGAGCCTCTGTGACAGCCAACTGATGCCGCCCGCAGCTGAGCAACCGGGCTTCCCCACCTCTGGACAAATGACCCCCAGACCAGTCTTCTGGAAATGGCTCCCACAGAATCTTTTCCTTTGTTCCCACTCCCAGGACCACCACCTGCCTCAGGGGTAACTGGCCACTGGCTGCTGTGCTTAATTTACCTTGTTAAAAGCGTACTTGCTGAGGACCTGAAATGTGCTGAATCCTCTGCTAGGCTTTGGGGACACTACAAGGAATCAGATACGATGCCTGTCTACTGGAAACGAGGCTTTCGGGAAAGAAGCTGGCTTTCCTAATGGGGGCTACAAAGAACCGAGTGCTATGTGTAGGGTGACCATAGGATTTATCATCCAAAACAGGCACCTTATGGGAGTGAAAGGAGGCGGAAAAGCAATTACAATAGGACCACAAACAGAAGCCTGACAGACCACTGGGCCACGGGGGCGCAATCAGGGTGGAAGGGGAACGTGGGTTTCCACAGCCACAGGAAGGGATGGCGGCTGCCCTGAAGCCATAGGACCCCCTTCTCGCCTGGGTCCCGGCATCCGGGGGTAATCTCACTGCCGGCTTCCCCTCTCCAGGTAGGATGGGGGTGGTCATGGAGAAAACAGGGGGCCCAGGAGTGAAACCATCTAAGTCTCCAGAGGCCCTTAAGAACAGCAACTACCTCATGAGCCCCTCCTTTCCTTTCCCTTTTTCTCCAACTAGAAGGATGTGATCCAGGAACCACATACCTGGCAGAAAAATAGAACGTTGGGTCCCACACAATTGCTGTGTGTAAGACACACAACAATTATATCCAGGCTTTTTTCCCCATGCCAGCCTTAGCTTCCCTTACTAATATGGTCAGTCTTCCCCACTGACCTCTCCAAACCGTGCCCAGGAACCTCCTCAACACTCAGCAGTAGAAGAAAGAAAAGTGCTCCTATTAGAGGCTCCCTCTGCCTGACCACCCCACCTCCGCACAACCCCAACCAGCACAGCCTGCCCCAAAGGCCACCAGACAGCTGGTCTCAACTCTGAGAGGTAGACAGACCCAAGGCAGGTGGAAACAAAGGAGTCCCTGCGTCTGGGGGGGTCTCCTGAGGGAAGCATCATGGCTGCCACTGCCTGAAACTTTCTCAAACTGGGATTCATCTGAGGCAACATCCAACGCCACCTAAGGGGGCCAATTGGTTTTTCAGCCAGGTGGGGCTGGTGCCATTAGATTAGATACAGAGAAGCAGTGAACACTGTAACTAGTGAAGGGAGGGCAAGCTAAACATGGAACTCCTGACAGGGTGACCTTGGAGGGGGCAGGGCCAGGGGAGGGGCACTGGGACCCATCAGAGCCAGGGTTCAGAGATCCTGTGAGGCAGGGAGGCAGGAAGTACCAAAGGCAAAGTCTTCCAGTTGCCCTGCCACTAGCCAGGCTGCTGCACCCCACTTGGCTCACACAGCGTGAGGGAGGACAGACCTTCTCTGGCAACAGATGCTGGCTGAGACCCAGCTGAGGCCCACGTTGCTCAGTCCAGATGGGGCCAAGGACCCAGGCTTTCAAGTCAGATCTGCCTGTGTTCTCATCTCAGCTTTGCTGCTTTCACCTGAGTGGCCTTGGGAAGTCACTTCAGCTGTGTGGCTCTCATTTCTCCTCCCACCGCATGAACATTAGGATGATGACATCTGTCTCCCAGGTGACAGTGAGACCACGCACCATGACAAGGGTAAAGCCTCCCACACAGACTTAGCAAGGAAGGGCTCACCCATAGATATGCCTACTGCTCCCTCAACCCCCAAAGCCAGGCTTTTATTATGTTTGGACACAGCCTATCAGAAGAGAAGACTGCACTGGGTGTTATTTTTATCTGGGCCCCAGATTTCAAGCACAAGCCCAGAGCTCAAGGGACAGAAGCCAGAAGGGCACTCCTGCAGCCTCAGCCCCAGTAAGGAGCTGGTTCCTGAAAGTGGCAAAAAAAAGTAGGACCTTGGGTCCCAAACAGAGCACATGACAATCATAGCAAGACTTTCTTCTCCATACCGGCCTTAGCTTCCTTTACTGATCAGGCTTTCCCACTCAAACTAAGTGAAGAATTTAGGGGAAAAAAGTAGGATTTATATTGCAAGCCCAAGAAATGTTCCTTTAGGACGCTACCCACCATCATTAACTATTAGATGATTTAAGATCTGGGGAAACTGGAAACAGGCAATGGAGACTCAAAAGAGGAGAGGGCAAAGTGGGTGAGGTTACAGGGGATGGGGGTAAATATGCCAAGAGCAGAATGAGAGATAAAGACCAAGGGGTCTTTGGGGGTGATTCAATACAAAGGGGGCTTTCCAACCCCCAGACACAGAGGCCTTGCTGGGAACAGATGCTAGAGACAACGTGCTCATGCTCACCTGTTGTGCTCAAGGACAGTCACAGAGCAGTCAAGGGAAGACGGGGCACTGCTGGGAGCTCAGAAGAGCAAAGCAGCCTAGCGTTTTACCTGGCAGATAGCGGGCATTCTCTGGCAGTAGGTGCTTGTAGGTATTGAAGAGTCCTGCATTGGAGATCACAATGGGGCAATAGATGTTCACCAGCTCCTGACCCTTCTTCACAGTGACACCTGCCAGCACAAGAGCTTGGTTGAGGTCCTGTGCCTCCAGGAGGAAGAGAAAGGCCCAGATTTTATACCAACCTCTCCCAGCCTACACTTCATTGTCTTAGACCTGGGCATCCAGCCCACCTGTGGTCAGGCAGGTGGGCCCCAGGCCAAACTGCAAAGCAAGTGAACCATCTTCAAGCACTCTCTGCCTATCCCCACAGTCGCCTGTGCACTTACCTTCCCTAGCTCTCTCCCCCTGCCATGTGGGCGCCCTTTTCTGCAGCCAAACCCTACAACCTCCACATGAACTGTGACAAAGCTCCTGCGCTACAGCCCTTCCACTGGAATCCCAGGCCTTCTTCACTGCTGCCACACTTCTATTTCCAAAAATACTCAGAGACCCTCCAATGACACCACAACCTCTGTAAGATAAACTCTGAAGCCTTGAACCAGCCTTCCGAGATCTAGTCCCTTCTGTGTCTACAGCCTTGTCTCTGGCCACACTCACTAAACTATCAGGTGAGACCATGTCAAACAGCTGATATTCAACCGCTTTGACCTATGAAAATGGTAGTGTCTTTGGGTTCAGCCTACTTCCAGATGCCTAAAAATAGTCAGCTCTTTCATGCATCCGTGCCTTCGCACATTCTGTTTCTCCTGCCTGGAACAACATCCCAAAAGCTAGGGCTAGCTTCTTCTCAACTTTTATGAGCGGGCTCAAGCACCTCTGCCCTCCTTCTTGCATCCTTAGTCTGTCCCTTGGTATGACACTTTCATCTCAGTGATCTTCCCTATGATTGGAAACTTCTTGAATTACAGATTTTCTTTATAGCCATCTTATCTTTTTATCTCCATCTTTTATCACCTAGCACGTGAAAAATACAAGTAATATTCTGAACTGAATTTAAACCCACCTTGCTTTGCTGATCTCCTCTGGCTGAAAGGAGAGCTTGCTTGTGGACGTCAGAGAAAAATCTCACACAACCTTGGCCCATCTCTCCCTTATCACCCAGCAACTTCTTAGTCTCTTCTACAAATACATTCTCAGAGATCGCTGATGACCTTTCCTCCCTTGACGTTTTTGTGCAGTGTGCCATCCACACACTTTCTCCTTTCTCCTTAAACGACTCTTCTGGTGGATTCACTGTCACACCAGCCCTCTTCTTTCAAGCCTCTCTGTCTCCTTCCCTGATGTTTCTTTAAGCACCTCCTAAACATGGATGGCCTATTCTCTTTACCAGAGTCCTTCCCTGCATACAGCTCCTCACAGAATTCATCCACGGTGGGATTTTGGTATTCTGGGCAGGCGGCAGTAAAGACCCAAGCCAGGATGACGAGATTCTGGACTCCACTCTGCCTTTTACAGGTTGAGGGCAAGGCCTCTTGCCGGCCTCTACAATGCCCTCTGGAGTGCCCAGGTAATTTATTTATCCCATTAAACACTAAACAAGCATGTACTGAGCCTCTGTTGTGTGTTAATAGAGCCTGAGCGGCTCAGTCAGTTCAGAGTCTGGCTCTTGACTTCCGCTCAGGTCATGATCTCACAGTTCGTGGGTTCAAGCCCCACAGCGGGCTCTGTGCTGGTGGTGTAGAACCTGCTTGGATTCTCTCCCTCTCCCTTTCTCTCCTCACCACTCCCCTGTGCTCTCTCTAAATAAATAAATAAATAAATAAATAAATAAATAAACTTAAAAAAAAAAGACGATCATGGGTTACTGGATCACTGTTTTTACCTATTGAATAAATGATTAAATACTGTTCTTTGGGGACCATGCAATCCTTTATCCCTCCTGAGTCCTTTCTACCTCCAGACTAATTGCTCTCCCTGAGCCCCTGCTCTGGGAAGTTTCAGCCTTGAACTCTCTGCAAGGAGGCTGGTTCTTCTGCACCTTGTGCTTGTCTCTCTCTGTACCCCAGGTCTCCCCCACCCTGGCCCAGGAGCCGTGAAGCACAACGCGGGTCTCTCACCACAGGCTTTCCCGGCTGAGTCCAGTATCACACTCTGCACAGCGGCACCAGTCAGGACAGCGCCCCCGGCCCGCTGAATCACAGGGATGGTGTGGAAAGCGAGCTCACCGCCACCCCCTCGGGGATAAAAGGCCCCTTTCATGTAGTGGTTAGTCACCAGAGCATGCATGGAGAAGGCACAGTGCCTGGGGGTCACACCTACAGAAGAAAGGAAGGGGTCATGAGGCAAGAGCAGGCGATAGCAGCATTTAAAGAGGAACACAGATCCCTGTCAAAAATCATGCAAGCCTCAGTCTACCCATCCCAGGATCCAAATGATCCCCAGGGCTAAGGGCAGCCAAAGGGCCTGGCTATTTCCATCCAAACACAGGGTACCTTACAGATCCTGGAGCCAGTGGGAATGTCCTCCCTCAAAGTGCCATGCTGCCGAGACAAGGGAGGACATGGCTGGTTGAAAAAGAAAACCATCCGGGGCGCAGCACAGGGAATTGTTACCGGGGGGTCCAGCAGGTAGGTGGACAGACTTCTCACCCACAAGCTCCAGAGGGCCCTGGGTTTATACCGCTCCACTGCCGTCAGTCAGTCAAGCAGCTTCAGGAAGAGAGACTGAGAGCCAAGAGGGCAAAACCTCCTCCTCTAGGAGCCGCCCAGGACTCCAGGCCAGTACCCACCATAAGTGGGGAAGATGTAGCTGAGCATGGCCCGGAGCTCCGGGGAGGCCGGCAGCTGCCACAGGACCTCATCCAGGCTCTGGGTGGAAGTCCGAAGAAACACAGAGAAAGGGGTCAACAGCCTCCACTTGCTGAGCAGCTTAGCTACGCGCAATGGGAGGATCTTCAACAAGACGGCAAGGATGACTCCGTGGGACGACTCCTGAGGAAAAAAATTCGCAGTGAGGAACCCCTGTAACGGAATCACCATTCCAACAGCCTGCGCACCAGCCCAGCACCAGGGCCCAGCAACACGGAGCCCTGGATGAACTTGGATTTCTAAAAATCTGTACTCTGAAGTTTTCCCATTCCACATTCAGATGAGTCCTTTTCTGTGTTTCAGTGTCCTGCCCGAATCCCTTTTGAAAAATTTCATCTGGTCTCAAATGAAATTTTTAAAAAAGGTGTGATCTGACCACATAGAAGCCAGCTTAGTCCAAAAGGAGAACACAGTGCCCCCCCCACCCCCGCCAGAGGCCAGAGTGACAGTGGCTGCTGTCAAGTCCAGGCTCCAGAGAAAGGGCCCAGCTGGGCAGAGGCCAGCTAGGGTAGGGCTAAGTTCAGGGGCAGACTTTACTGGTCCTCCATTCCCACCTTACCCACCAGTCATTGCACTAATGAAGGTCAGCCTTATTGGGAATAAATCGGGGGTGAGGGTAGGGGGAGTCCTCAGCACATCCATGTTACCTCAACCAGCTTTATATATTTGTCAATGGCAGCTTCTTCCTGGGGAAACTTCGCCTTGAGGCCCTGAACATAAGCTTTCTTCCCACTGTACATGGGGAACTCCTTTCGACCACTGGGCCCTTCTAACACCATGATGTCAAAGGGAGAGGACAAGGCAACCCATTCCAGCTGCCCCTCGGTGATCTGGTCCAGGATAAAACGGCTCATCTTGCCCTCGTGCATGTGCCCGACATAGTGGATTCCTGTTGGGAGACAGAAAAACAAGGTGTCCTAGGGATAAGGGGGCTAATCCCTGGAAAGATAGATAAAGGAGCAAAGTGAAAGAGGTGGTCCTGCACGGCTGAGTCTATGCTGGGAGAGCACCACCCACCCTCTCTATGGGGAGGAGCTGTGGCAGAAACCACCAGATCTCTGCCCAGTTCCGCTCCCAGCAGTGATGGCTGTCAGACAAAGAAAGTGGTGCCCAGAGAGAAGATCTGGCCTTCAAAACAAGAGAAATGTCCAGTGTCGTCCTGCCATGGCTGCTCCAAGCCCCTTAAAAATATGGCCACGCTCCCAATCCCTTCCCACAGAAGCCTCACCTGTGTCAAACTCCAGGCCATTATTTCCAAAAGTATGGCAAGAGCCCCCTGCCTTGATATGTTGCTCCAGGACCAGAACTCGCTTGCCAGCTTTGGCCAGAATCGCAGCTGTAGCCAGGCCCCCAAAGCCACTGCCAATCACCACCACATCCAGCTTCTTTGGCACTTGGTTCACCGAGAAAGCTGCAGCAGCGGGAAGAGATGGAAGGTGAGCTTCTCAGGCAGGGGCAGCAAAAGAGCAAAGAAGTGAAAACCAAAACTCATACTGTGTGAGAATACTCAAGTGGAATTTGGCATGGAGCAACCAACTAAAATATCTCAAACATTTCACCTGGGAAATACTCAAGATTAGTACTCAAGATTAAAGACAGTGATGTGGTCTCACTGGAACTGATTTAACTAAAGCCAGTATGTGCCCAGGGGTTTTCTCTACTTTTAAAGAAAACCAACAAAACATAAACAAAACCAGAAAGTTGACAATAATAACACAGGCGGCGAAACTTAAGTGCAATAGAGAGCTAGGGAAGAAATAAAACGAGGAAACAGGGAACAGAGGGGAGTGCCGTGGGCAAGCTGCTGGATCATGGAATTGTCCATTCACAAGTCAGTTATCTTTGGAAAATACCGGCTCTGTAGTCACCAGTGGAGCAATCTTGTTTCTATAATGGTTCTTCAAGATCCTGAAGCAGAGGCTGGAGCAGGACAGAGCTGAGAGACCAGAGCACCACCCCTTCATATCGGAGAAGTCTAGAGGCAGAACTAAAGGACCAGCACCTAAACAAGATAAAATGTACAGCAAGCAATGTCACGTGGGTGCTTCCAACACAAGGTCTGTTCTTTATTTTATTTTTTAATGTTTTATTTATTCTTGAGAGAAAGAGCATTATCAGGGGAGGGGCAGAGGGAAAGGGAGACACAGAATCAGAAGCAGACTCCAGGCTCTGAGCTGTCAGCACAGAGCCCGACGTGGGGCTCGAACTCATGAACCACAAAACCATGCCCTGAGCCGAAGCCACATGCTTAACTAAATGAGCCACGCAGGCGCCCCCAAGATCTGTTCTTTAAGGATCATTCTTGAAGAACTCAAGGTGCAAAAGAACTTGGGAAACTTTTAACTTTTCAAACATTTTTAGAAAAACTTCTGGTGAAAAAACACATTTTATATCACAACCCAGAATATAAATAAATACATAATATAAATAACTGAAGTTTTGCAATAACTGAAATAGAAGTTTCACAGAACCATGTATGATGACTCTGATATTTTCTGTTCTACCACATTTTGAAACACAACCTACTAAATCAAGTTCATGATCCACTAATAGATCACACAACCTGGTTGCAAAACATTAGTCATCTCATTAAAAAAAATTTTTTTTTTCTGTTTTTTATTTATTTTTGATAGACAGAGATAGCACGAGCAGGGGAGAGTCAGAGAGAGAGGGAGACACAGAATCCGAAACAGGCTCCAGGCTCTGAGCTAGCTGTCAGCACACAGCCAGACGGGGGCTTGAACCCATGAACCATGAGGTTATGACCTGAGCCACAGCTGGACGCTTAACCAACTGAACCACCCAGGTGCCCCAGTCATCTCATGTTTATTTTTTTTTATTTTTAATTAAAAAAAAATTTTTTTTTGTTTTCTTTATTTTTGATACTGAGAGAGACAGAGCATGAGAGGGGGAGGGGCAGAGAGAGAAGGAGACACAGAACTGGAAGCAGGCTCCAGGCTCTGAGCTAGCTGTCAGCACAGAGCCCGATGCGGGGCTCGAACCCACGAACGTGAGATCTGACCTGAGCCGAAGCCGGAGGCTTAACCGACTGAGCCACCCAGGCGCCCCCAGTCATCTCATTTTTAGACCAACCCAAGAGAAGTGGAGTGACATGCTAATAACGGCTATGCAGTAAATCAGTGACAGAATCCAAGCTAAAACCCTGATCTCAGAAGTTCAGACTAAGAGTCCTTCCACTTAAAACAGTATTGTCTCCATCTGAGTCACAAGACGTGTCACACAGAATTCTAAAATTTATAAGTGGGAGAGACCTTGGAAATCAAAGAGGAGATCTAATTTTTTTCCTTAAAGCAGCACAACTCTTCCTTATAAGGAACCCCAAAGTATATTCTTTTTTTATTATTCTTTTTTTTATTTATTTCTGAGAAAGACAGTGTGAGCAGGGGAGGGGCAGAGAAAGAGAGAGGGAGACACAGAATCTGAAGCAGGCTCTAGGCTCTGAGCTGTCAGCACAGAGCCTGATGCGGGGCTCGAACCCACGAACTGCAAGATCATGACCTGGGCCGAACTCAGACCCTCAACCCTCTGGGCCACCCAGGTACCCCCCAATGTATATTCTAAAGATGATAGTGGAGATACTCTGGGTGGCCAAAGAGCAGCTCTCAGACTGAGGCACCCCCTGCTGAGCCTCTCCCAAAGTTTTAGAACCAACCATAAGAGTTGGGACAAGGCATATCCATTCGAATTTCTTGGTGGGCAAAATACAATTTCCCACGTGGGTTGGAAGAGATGTGCAGCCCCTCCATGCCCTTGAACCATGGGGAAGGGTAAGGAGAAAAGTTAAGGTCCTATAACCAAGTAGGGGAAAGGTCTCTTGTCTATCCTGCATGGGGGTCATGGACCTGTTCCTGGCTATGCCATTTGGTGAGGGAGCACGAGGCAGACTGAGGGGCAAAGCACAAGCAAGCACCCCCAACCCCGCCCCAGGAGGGATTTGTGTGATATTCCTTGGACACTCTTGGCTCCCCAAGAACAAAGGAAAAGGGTTTAAGTGCTTGCCATGGTGATGTGGGAAACTAAGGCATATGAAAAATTAAATTCCCTTACTGCCTAGAGCCCATTGACAAGTTCTTCAAACTGGCAGAGACCTCCCTCTCAGAGCTCAGCTGCCTCGATGATGGCACTTTGCAAGGGGCAAAAGAGAATCTTGGCTTAATATTATCCCAACTTCAAGGATCCCGTAAGTCAACTTGCTTTATCTCAACAGCCCCAAGATACATGCTGGCAATCATACTCCAAGCTTATGGCCCCCTATATACATCTAAAGGGTCGCATGACTGAGGTTTTATTAAATGGTAATAAGTCACATTTCCCTAGCAATAGCTAGCCCCTCAAGGTCCTAGAAACCTTGCTTCCAAAATACCTTAGAGACTTCTCTATCCCTGACTAACCACCACCCCCAACCTGACGGTATATAATGAGCTGTCACAACCCCAGCACAGCTCTTCCTGTCCATGGGTCCTGTCCCCAGGCCTTAATAAAATCACCTTTTTGCACCAAAGATGTCCTCAAGAATTTTTTCTTGGCCCCAGGCTCAGTACCAGCCCACCATCACCTCAAAACTTCATCACCATGACCTTGGCATGACGAGGGCTGGACCCCGCCGCCCGTGGGGCCACTATGGAGGGGAGGCGGGGGAGGCTTCCTGGGCAAAGGCTCTCACTGGTAGCGGACACTAAAGCGGGGCGGCTCCACGTTCAAGGAAGCCCTCTCAGCACTTTACATATGGGGAAACTGAGGCCCAGGTGGGCAGCGTCTTGCCCTGTTGGAATCGGAACGCAAACCTGCGAGGCAGCTCAAGTGCAGCCTTGGAACCTAAGGTCCCTTCTCGCTGACCTTGCTTGAGAACCTTTTTCCTGGCCTCCTTGTCAGTCACCAGCGGTGCGGGGGGCCGCCTGGCGTCCTTGGAGAAGGGGTTCGGGGAGCTGCCTGCGAACGGCAGCAGGTGCCCTTTGCAGAGGACCGCCAGCAGCGGCAAGACCAGCAGCAGCAGCAGCAGCGAAAGCCACACGGCGCCGGCGGGGCCCAATGTCGGAGTCCGCAGTCACGGTGCCCAGTCTGTGCCGCCGTGCCTCCGCAGCGCGTTTTTGTCCTTCCCGGGCCGGGTGCGGAGGCGGCATCGACCTTTGATCAGCCAGGACCTTTCTGGCCTGGAGCCAAGAGTCCGACGCGCACTGGCCCTCCGGGCAGCTCATACTCCCGCAGCATGGAGTTTTCTAGGCTGCTGGGAGGAGGGGCGCTCCAGGCTCGGAGGCTGAGCCGCGACGCCGTGCGCACGCGCGGGAAGGGACGGCGGGGAGCTGACTGAGACTGGAAGGCCCGGGAGCCCTGGGCCGCGGCCTGCGACCCCCCGACTCTGCCGAGGAGGTGTGGAGTGGAGATGGTCGTCCCGGACCTAGACGAGCTGGGAGCTGCAGGCCCGAGAGAGACCCCCGCCCGGGACCCAGGAAGCCTGGGTTGTGGTCCGCGCTCTGCCGAGGGCTCGCCAAATGACCCGAGGCAAGTTGCTTAGCTGTTCTCAGCATCAGGTGACGAGGAGGTTTCCGTCTGGAATCCACAAAGCCCCAGTCTGCCGAGGTTCCTTGATGGAGTGAGATCTACTGAGATCGCGAATCACCGCCGGCGAGCACCCAGCCCTGTGCCTCCCCCCTCCCCCCGCGAGGGCCAATCGTTCCTTCCGCGACCGCGGCACCCCCCTGGATGGCGTTGCCTGCGGCGGGGGCCTGGAGGCGCCCCCATGGCTTTGGCTAGGTCCCCACAGCACCTACGCTCCTTCCGTGGGGTACTGAGGGTCCGGTTGCTGCCAACGGCAAGCGTGATGATCAAAGTACTGTCAGATCTACATGGTCATTTATATTTAAAGTATGGACCCAGTTTCTGTTAATACCTATTCAGAGAGTTAAAGCTCAGCAGGAAGTTTGAAAATCATCTCCTTACTGTATAGTTCCTTGCCTAAAGTGGGTGTGCCATAAAGCCTTAATTTGAAAAGGACACAAGGCCATTTCCTTGGGCCCAACTATAAAGAACTTGCCTAAGGTTGATGGGAGTGGTTCTGTAACTTCCATTACTTGCTTATTTGACAGAATTTTTGCTCTTTTCTATCTCTGATACAGGTAGTAACTTGTCCGGGTTGAAGCCCCCAGAGCTCCAGCCAGACCTGAGGCACTAGCAGGTGTGTAAAGCTGGTCATGCTTCTACGCTGCTTGATTTATTTCACACACACAGAAGAGGCTTCTTGATATCACTCTTAGCATACCTGCCTGTCACCTTCCCAGGACTGGCTGATGTGTGAGTGTTTTGTTATATGGTGTCATGGAGGTCAAGGAGAAGGAAAAGGAAAGGGAACCAGATATTGAGGCCGCAAAGGATACAACGAGAGAGAGCTAGTTCCAGAGGTACCGTGACCACCAAACACTGTCCTCCCCGCTAAATTACAGTGACCCAAATGTCCAGCCTAATAGGAGATATTCACATTCTTGATGCTAGGAATCAGCCCATCCTACCACTCGGCAAAGATTCTAGTATGTTACGGGCAGCCAGTTCTTAAGGAATCTGAATCATGTTCCCACAGTGGGGAGCTGACTTCAAAGAGAGGCCACCCTCCTTCCGAAGTTACCCAGGTCTGTGAAACGTGATTGTCAGTGGTGTGTGGGCTCTCTGCCCACTTATGATCCAGATTGTTGTAACTGGCATCCATGATGTCTGGTTCTTCCAGGGTAAGTTGTGGGCCTGCAAGCCCCCTTCCCAAGGTGGGCTCATAGAGTCACTGCCTTAGAGTTAGCCCCACTGGCTAAGCAGCTACGACCTGTACCATATTGGTGTTCACTGAGGAAGGCTAGGCAATGTGTTGCTTTTGATTTTCTATCATCATAGGAACCAGGCCTAGTATTATAAGCCCCCAGACCCAACATGTGTCTGAGACTTAAGCAAAGCCTAAGGACTTCACTCACCAGGTGCCCCCAAGTCCCAGTAACTTCATTATTAGAGCTGTCCCCAGCATTTACCAGTGCTGCTTCTGCCTTCTGGACCCTTGAGAATCCGAACCTCAGACTCCTACAGCATCCCCTTCTTTTCACCCTTGGTGTGGATAGTAAGAGTTAGGCATTTGACCAAAGCAGCTGATTTATTCAGAATGTTTATTGCTGAAAGATTTTTAAAGTCAATTTTACCTTACAAAGGCTTTACTGAATGATGAAACTGGCTTTCTTTTTTATTTTTTTATTTTTTAACAGGGCTGAGACTTCAGAGACCTCAGGGACTTCTTTCAAAACTCCCAGAAACCTCCCACACCCTGGTGATGGCACATAGGGACTGTTTTCCTACTCTTAGTCTGAATGACTGCCAAGAAGGAAGGCAAAGGCAGAACAGTTGGGTCTCTGGCTTTCCCCATACTTCTAATATTTATTAAACTCCTTTCTGAGCCCAAGGATAAAGCTCATTAATGAATGACTTTGAGTCATGAATGAAAACTCTTGCTCTTTCCATGAGAAAGAATTAAGAGACGGACAGGTAAGCAAGCACTTCTATTTAGGAAAGAAGGTGTTGGTTGGGGATATATTGTTAATAGTGATAACACAGAGGATATATCACGAACTTTAGAGATGTTATAGGAAAAGCCTCATTATGATGCTCTTTGTTCTGTTAGGCGAAGCTTCTATTTATTCACCTCTGGGTCACTTGCCTTTGCTAGTAGCTTATGTTCTAAGTGGGTTGTGGGATTTTGTTTTGGATTTGTTTGGATGAGAGAAGAATTTCAATGAGGAATCCCACAAGGTATGTGTGATTCATCAGTTTGCTTACTTTATTGACCCTTTGCCAAACACATGCTTTGGCTTGATTATCCTCGGGACTGTGAGTCCAGGGTGATGACTTGTGAGCCTGGGAGCTGAGCCTGCCTCCCTTACCTTTCTCCCTACCTTGTCCAGAAATGGTCTTACTTGGACCCTGTGGGATTTATTGGCCTCTGGGACAAAGCCTTTGCTTTGGGATCTCAGGAAGGTTTTCTTCACTGTACTACAGAGAGAAGTCTTTGGCCACTGGGAGGGACTGAACTGGAGAGGGAAAGGAAGGATGAAATGAATCCTGAGTACACAGACCCCTACAGGGAGTTGTTCAGCGTAGTGAATCATCACATATTTCTGTTGTGTCTAATACTATCTTAATGGGTGTCAGAAATAGGAAAAAATTATAAGAAAAGATTCCTTCGCTCAAAGCAGCAGAGTATGATTTAAAGATAGACTGTGTTGGGGGAAGTAAAAATTCTAAGTATCGGGCACCTGGGTAGTTCAGTCAATTGAATGTCTGACTTCAGATCAGGTCACCATCTTACGGTGGTTTGTGATTGTGCTGACAGCAGTGAGCCTGCTTCAGATCCTTTTGTCCCCTTCTCTCTGTCTGCCCCTCCCCCCTTGCACTCTCTCTCTCAGAAATAAACATTTAAAACAAAACAAGACAAAACAAAACAAAAAACCCTCTAGGTACAATTTCAGCATACTCACAAAAGAGAAGTGGAGTCACAAGACTTACTACTTACCCCAGAAACGAGGCAGGGGTGAGTGTGCAGAGAGGGCAGTGAGCCAAGGTAAGGGTGCTCCTCAGTCCCAGATCACAAACAAGCATCCCTTTACTCATAAGGTGAAGGTCATTGACTTTTCTTGGGCTCGACTCTAAGTAATTATTTTAAAAGATGCCCCAGAAAAAGCAAAGCAGGCACTCGTCACAAATATCCTAAGCCCAGGTCCCTGTCTAAATGTCCAGACTCTGGCTGTGAACAGGTTTGCGATACTGTCAACCCTGAGGAAGCAACTCAGAAGAGCTGTTTTCTCATCATGTGGGCCTTTTGCAGGGAGCTTGTGCTGGCTGCAGTGCTGAGAGAAGGCGAGAGACCCTTGTAATGTAGCCCCAGTGGGTAAGATGGGCCACCTTGAGGAGACACAGCTGATCATAAAGGGACCAGAGGCCACAGAAAAGGTGGTGGTAGGGGTGTATTCCGGAGGAAAACCACAGGACCCAAGATTGGAGGTGAGAGGAACCACAACAAGTGTGTTCACAGGACTGAAGTGGCAATAATAGTGAGAAGGCATCAGGGCACCTGGGTGGCTCAGTTGGCTGAGCAACTGACTCTTGATTTCGGCTCAGGTCATGATCTCATAATCCGTGAGTTCAAGCCCTACATAGGGCTATGTGCTGACAGCTCAGAGCCTGGAGCCTGCTTTGGATTCTGTGTCTCCATCTCTCTCTGTTCTCCCTCCCCCTCAAAAATAAGTAAAGATTTACATTTTTTTAAATAAATAAACATTGTAAAAAAAATTAGTGAGGGGGCATCATGAGACCAGTGACGGAGGAGTTTGTTCAGCTGCAGTGTGTGTTGGCATCCATTCTTGTGTCCTGTCCTGGTCATAAAGAAACCAAAGCTCTGTTTAAGGAAGAGTAGTTGGCAAAAGTATGTGGGAGGGATTAGAGTAACAGAATAAGCTGGAATTCTGGGACCTTGACATAAGCACTGTTTTTTTTTTTTACTAGTTATTTTCTTTTAATTGGTTTCTTTTATTTATTTTAGAGAAAATAGTGCATTCCCATGGTTCAGACTCCAAAAAGTACAGAGGATGTATCTATAGTAAAAAAAAAAAAACTGCCTTCTACTCTACTCTTGTGCCCCAGCCACCCATGTCACTGGAGGCCATGTCACTGCTTCCTTGGGTGTAATTCTGGACATAGTCTCAGCAGAGCCAATCAAATGTATTTGTGTAGTTTCTGAAAATACACATGGTAAAATAATGTATATACTCTGCCCTTTGCTTTTCCCACTAGATCGATCAGGTGGATTGTTCCATATTGTCCACAAAATACTTTCTTCTTCTTTTTTATGGCTATATTGGATCTCATTGAGTTAATATGCTTTCATGTGTTTAGTTAGTCCTCCAGTGAGGTTTCGGGGGTTTTCTAGCCTTTTGCTATTACCAACAGTGCTACCGTGAAACGTGCTGTAAGCATGTCATTTTGCACACAGACGAGTATATCTGTTGGGTAGATTCCTAGCATGCAGGTGCAGACCCAAAATGTACAAAGTATATCTGATTTTGTCAGGCATTGTCAAACTGTAGCGTGGGAACTGTTTACCCTTCAGAGTGTCCTAACACTTGGTTTGCTAGCCAACACAGTGTGTTAGCACACTTTTTGATATTTGCTAATATGGTAAGTAAAAAATATCCATCTCAGAGTGGATTTTTAAATTTTTTTTGTTATAATGTTTATTTTTGAGAAAGAGAGATGGAGCGCAAGTGGGGAGGGACAGAGAGACAGAGAGAGAGAGACAGAATCTGAAGCAGGCTCTAGGCTCTGAGCTGTCAGCACAGAGCCCAACACAGGGCTCAAACTCATGAACTGCAAAATCATGACTTGAGCTAAAGTCAGATGCTTAACCCAGGCACTCCAATCTCAGAGTAGTTTTATTTGACATTTCTCTTATTTTTTTATGTTTATTTATTTTGAGAGAATGAGAGAACAGGCAGGGGAGGGGCAGAGAGAGAGTGAGAGAGAGACTTCTAAGCAACTTCTGCTCACTAACCATCAGATCATGACCTGAGCCAAAATCAAGAGTCAGATACATAACTGACTGAGCCACCCAGGCGCCCCCCGACCTTTCTCTTATGAGTGCGATTGAGCATTTTTTTGTATGTTTCAGAACTATTTGTGTTTCCTTTTCTGTGAGCTGCCCACATCCATGCCCATTTTTCTACAAGTTTGGGTTTCTTTTCCTGACTAATTTGTAGGATTTGATTTCCAACATTAGGAAAATTAGCCCTGTCTTGGTTATCTGAATGGCAAAAGATGGTCAAGTAGTGGTTTTTGTTTTGTTTTGTTTTGTTTTGTTTTGTTTTTAAGCTCTGATGAGGCAAGGTTTAGCTGAGCAGAATGGCCAAAGGTAAGGGAACTGCCTCACTGAACTTTACTTACTCAGAGCCCTAAGACGTTCCACGGAGCCAGGAAATCTGAGATAGCATTAATTAAGCTTTTTGCAGTTTTTCTTAAGACTAGATTAAGCAAGTTTCCCTTACAGTGTTCCTTACAGAGTGTTCTCAGGAGTTCAGCTATTTTCATGGGTGTGGTATTGGGAAGAAGTGTGACATTTAAGGTGTCAACTTCGGAGGACTGATATGTGCCCAAGAGGCTGACCCTGCTTTGTCTTACAGGTTGAGAGTGTGTGTACTGGGTGTCCTCCACCATATGACAAAGACAGCAGTGTTCTTCAGGCTTTCAGAGGGACTCCTGTACGTATCACCCATGCCCAGGACCTCCTGCCCATACATGCTTCTGTTGCATGCCCGTCTGTGGTGCCAGGCACCAGGGACACAGGACAGCACAAACCTTGCCTCCAGGAGCTCACACTTGGGAGCGGAGGTGTGGGGCACAAACTTGCAAAACAGCTTTTAGCCAGCAAAATAGTTGCTCTAGTGAAGCAGACTAAAGTGCAGTGGGAATACCAAAGGCACACCACAGTCTCAGTTGAGTGGTGTGAACTTTTGTTTACTATTCAAGGAGAGCGTATGCTTGCCTGCATATCACCCAACTTGTACATCAGAGTTGGAGTTTTCTGTGTGCTTCTCTTTTAAGATTGGCTTCAATCAACTGATGCTTCTGATGTCCGGTTCCAAGGGTGGGGGATGGTTGTGTGGACGGAGTGGTGTGGACTTACCCCCACACTAAAGGTCAGCTGCCCCTACAGATCTCAGAGTTGAAGAACAATGGCATCCTCCGGGCCCTGACAGCTGAAGCGATTGGATGGGAGCCAGGTGGTAAGGTCCCCTTCAGGGCCCTTGGAGCCTGGGTGGGATCCACGTTCAGAGCTCCCCATGTCTACTTTTCATCATTTGTACTTCTTTCACTACTTGTCCTATAGAATTTTATAGATTTATCATTTTTCAAGGAAAATTAGAATCAACACTGGATTAGGAGTCAAAACGCTTGAGTCCTAATGTTGCTCTGCTAGTGGCTTAGTGTGTCCTTTTGGGCAAATCGTATCATCTTTGTGTCTACAGCGGGGCTGTCAATGCCTCCATTATCCTCAGAGCGACATGGTGACAATGAAATGATTTGGTGCATGTGAAAGGCCTGAGAAAAAGGCCTATTTTATCTACTTTATGTGATTCTCTCATATGCTGTATTTAAAGCTCACTTCACTTGCTGATTTATGATACGGAAATGCCTACTCATCAGTTGAGAAATACCAGTTCTGGAGTCCCATAACTCTGGGTTAAGTGCTGCCGGTCTCGCCCACCAGCTGTCAGATCTAGAGCGATGTTTCTTAACCTTCTGACCTTTACTGGCTTCACCTATAAGCTGGCTGTGTGACAGGAATTGTGTAAGGAATAACTGAACTATGTAAGGTACAGTACTTAGCACACAGACTATATAAATCTTAGTAAGTGTTCACTGATTTGTATTGTCATCTTTAAATTCCACAAACTGAAAATATAATCTCCAAACATACAGGGCTTGCTAAAAATATTCTAATGTAGAAAAATTATTTGGAGATCTATGAAGTTTCTTCTAATAGGATTTTATCAGGGCATCTGGGTGGCTCAGTCAGTTGAGCATCTGACTTCAGCTCAAGTCTTGATCTCATGGTTCATGAGTTTGAGCCTGCTTCAGACCTTCTGTCCCCCTCTTTCTGCACCTGCTCCGCTTGTACTCTCTCTTAAAAATAAATAAACATGTAAAAAATAAAAAGAATTTTGGGGCACCTGAGGGGCTCAGTCAGTTAAGCATCCAACTTCAGCTCAGGTTATGATCTCATGATTCGTGAGTTTGAGCCCCAGGTCAGGTTCTGTGCTGACAGCTCGGATCCTGGAGCCTGTTTTCGATTCTGTGTCTCCTCTCTCTCTCTGCCCCTCCCTAGCTCATGCTCACTCTCTCTCTAAAATAAGTAAACAGTAAAAAATATTTTTAAAAAAGTTTATCTTCGCTGTATGATGACAAACCTAACATTTATTAGACATTTTGCTTTAAATGCCAAAATATTTTATATTTCAGTATAATTAGCATTTATATGCCAGATATTTTTAATTGTATTGAATGATTACAACTTTCTTCCAGATTACTCTCAGCTCATTTAAATTGATAGGTTCATGAGGCTTTTGGCTGGCTCAATTGTAGAGCGTAGGACTCTTGATCTTGAGGTCATGAGTTTGAGCTTCACGTGGGGTGTAGAGATTACTTTTAAAAAAATAAAATTTGGGGGGCACCTGGGGGACTCAGTTAGTTAAGTGTCTGACTCTTGATTTCAGGTCAGGTCATGATCTCACGATCTGTGAGTTCGAGTCCGTGTTGGGCTCTGCACTGAGTGCGGAGCCTTCTTGAGATTTTGCCTCCTCCTCTTAGTGCCCCTCCCCTGCTTGCTCATGCGCACGCTCTCTCTCTCTCTAAAAATAAATTTTAAAAAATAAATAAACTTAAAAAGACAGGAACTTCTTTAAATACATAAACAAACATTGAAAAAATAAAATCTTTAAAAGATAGATAGATAGATAGAGCTAAACAAGCTTACTAACTCAGCAGTGCTGTTTCCTGTGTAAGTGAAAGAGAGCCCAAATAAAGGAGGCAGTTGAAAGAGGAAGAAAGATCAAGAACATTTACTCTCCTGAAGGTTTGTTTGTGTTTTGCCTCCACTTTTTTCTGTTAGTCAGGGGGGCCCTGGTATTTACATCAGGATCATCTTTGGACGGAGGAAGTGTCCCTGGCTCCAAGAGGCAGGGGATGGGGTGCTCTTGCATGCCTTGGACATTTGTCCCCAGTGTTTAGGCACCAGAGTGCAGCTGCTGCCTGGGCCCGTATACTTCTGTTGACTTACCTGCGATCTCAGCAGATTTGCACACCTTGCTTCTCCTCCTGACTCACAAGCTTCTGTCAGGTTCCTTGTAGGTGAGGGTGTTTGGGGTGAGAAGTTGACCAAGTTGCTTGGTATGAGGGCCTGTGGGGTGAAGAGTCCATGAAGCTGGGCATTGGTGAGGGTGAGGGGGGACGAGACCCTCGTCGGCGCCATCCTGAGTGGTCCCTGCTGCCGCTCTGCTCTCCTCTTTGTTCAGCTGCTTTCTCCCTCCTTTTCATCTCGCAGCGTGCTAGAAGGAAGTTTCATTTTCTTCACCACCCAAGGTCAGGCACTCTGTATCCTGGCAAAGTTATCTAGCTTGGAGGCCTTGAGGCTCGGGGTCCCAGTGCACCCCAGAGCAGGGCTGGCAAGATTGAATATCCTAGAAATCCAGACCCATGTCCCCTGCTGCCACTGCCCACCGTCCCCCAGACCTGAACCCAGAACGGTCAGTAACTCTAGCTGACACACACCGAGTACTGCTCTTAGGGCCACGTCCTGCCCTGAGAAGCCCTCATGGCAGTGCAGGAACAAAGCACATGGTTAGTGCCTCACCCGTGGGAGCACTGCCGGGAGCAGGGGGGATGAAGGGCTCGCCGGCCTGCGGCCTCAGGAGTGTGCTCTCAGCAACAGCCCTCCGTGGCTTCCCAGCAGCTTTTTTTTCCTCGACATCTGTTACCGGTTTGAGTTTCCGGTAGCATTTTATTCATTTTATTTTATTTACAAGTATGCTTTCAAAACCGTTTATTGTCCTGTGCTACTCTCGGTCAAGACTGCATGGCCGAGAGGTCTGCCCCCTCACTTTTACCACTGGAGATGGAAGCTGGAGGGGCCGTGATTTGGGGTCTTGGACTCAAGTCTCCGTTTGCTCCATTATCTGTCCATTTCTTCTCTCACAAATGGGGAAACATCTGCAGCAGGGCATGCCACCAGCAGTCTGGGCCAGAGAGTGACAGTTGTGGTTTGGAGAAAAGCCTATCGAGGCTGCATGGAGGCCATAGGGAACGGCTCTTGCTTCTTTCAATCATTCCGCAAGCATCTATTGAACGCCTGCCTCGGGTCAGGCACTGAGCTAGGTTCTAGAGAACCCTGTCGCCAGGTAGCTCCTGGTGTTGTGGGAGAGCCCGTTACAGCTCTGATGAGCCCTGGGTATTAGGAACCTATAGAAGAGTGGCTCCCAGTCCAGACTTCATGAGGTCAAAGAAGGCATGTGGGTGAGGGCTGGTGTCACAGTTATCTGGGGTACTGACTGTCCGAAGTGGGGGAGGTCTGTGCAGAGGCACTGCAGGTGGGAGGCGTGGAGGGACTCTATGTGCCCAACGGCACAGCTAGAGATGCAAGAAAGACCCAGATTGTGAAAGTATTTAGATGTTGTGCTGAAGAGTATAGATTTTTATCTTGAGGATTATGGAGAATCCCTTGAGGGTTTTGAGCAGGGGCTGACATCATATCTGCCTTTTCGAACGTTCACTCAGGCAACCGTGGGGAGAGCGTATCTGAAGGCAGCAAGACCCAAGGCAGGCAGCCACGGCCAGGGCTGCAGCAGCAATCTGGACACACCTACATCTCAGAGGGTCTTTTCTTCTCTCTATTACAGCTGTGAGTGTGGAGGTGCTCAGAGCCCAAGAAGAATGGGAAGCTGTGGACACCATCCAGACAGAGACAGGTAACCTCAGGGATGGCACTGTCCCTGCACAACCCCACCACTAGTAAGGGTGCCATCCACATGTGTGCCTAACATTTTTGTGACCCTGAGATTAGGAGACAATTCTCATTTTAGCTCCTGGACATAGAATAAAGTATCTTTCCAAATCCAGAGATGATGACATTCTCCCTCTGGAGGAAATGGGCAGAATGCCACAGGGAAAGGGCTCCCATCTACTCAGACCTGAGAGAAGGTAGGGAGGACCTTGACTTGGGTCAGTGTCTGCAGGGTGGTGAGGCCGGGCAGAAGGATGGAGGCCGGCAGCCAGGGGCCCTGACTAAGGTTGTTCACTGTACAAGGAAGTCTCTGGAGAAGCCATCTGCTGGAGGGCTCTGAGGGCTGGGCAAAATGGTCTCATTTCCTTTTCTGACAGGTTCAGAGGGTAGAACTGGAACGCATACCTGGCTTGAGCTCTCCTGGAGCTCCTGAAAAGTCATTACAATGGACTGTGTCTGTCACCTGTATCTGCTAACTGACAAGTTAACTCCCTGTGGATGGTTCAAAGGACGGAGAAGGGGTCGTTCATATACAGGGTGTGAGAAGGGCAAAGTCGCAGTTAGGAAAGGCCCCTAAACAGACAGGGGCACCTACTCCAGGCAGTGACTTGCCTCCTCATAGATGAGTGGAATTTAAGGATCCCCCTGCAGGGCAGATCTGTCCCTACTCAACCGCAGAGGTCGGCCTAGCAAGGCTCTGAACAGCGGGTCTAAAAAGGGAGCTGGCCCAGCAGGTGATGGCAGCCCCTTGAAGGAGGATTGGTTTTAGCTGTAGGTATCTGACGTTGGCAACTGAAGGCCAGCACTTGGCTTAGAGGTGACAACCAGAGGGCCGTAGGTAAATGCTCGCTGACAGAATGACTACCATTATCAATCCTGGACTGTCTTCCTTTTTGCTACAGGTCAGGCCAGCTCAGACCAGCCGGGGCAGCTAATCTCCTTCAGTGAGGCCCTGCAGCACTTCCAGACTGTGGACCTCTCTTCCTTCAAGGTACGAAGTAAGGAGGTTTGGGGTCTCAGGAAAAGGACCTTCTTCCTAGGGGCCAGGATTCTTTCCCACACTGGGCAAGCAAGATAGAAGCTTCCAGTTGAGGACCCTACCTCACCTAAGAAATCTTAGAGCACAGCATCAGGGGTAGCTAAGGACCCATGCTTCATCGAGGACCCCAGTGACCTTTTTGGGACCATGCCCCCAGAGTGCTTGTGGCCCTGTCATACAGAAGTCTGTGTAATGGCTCCTTGTTCTTCCTCTGGAACCAAATGCTAGATAGTTCCTTAGGGAAGCAAGGCATCCTGTCTAGAACGCGGAGAAATTCTTGGCCATTGCAGGAAAATATTCTCTTCCCTGGGAATTACTTCTCCTTCCTGGGAACCAGAAGTAATTTGAGAATTTTAAAAATATATGAGGTTGGAAAAAGAAGAAACATTGAGGTAAATAAAAACTCGTGGGCTTTCTGGGGCAACTGGAGGGACTATGAGTAACTTTAAGAGAAGCTGCAAAGACAAGAGTCAGGTTGGATTTTAGGACCCAGAGAGCCACAAGCTCCCCAAATCCGCACTCTTAAGACCTGCTGCGGTGGCCCTGGAGCCATGAGCCAGCATGACCTTCTGAAGGAGGTGCTGGTGGTGGTATGGACAGAATGCTCCAGCCACCCCTCAGGCGTCCAGCTCCAAAAAAGTCCCCACCAAACGCCCCTCTCTACTGGCTCCCTCACCCTGGAAGTTGAGACGACCTGCAACACTTTATACTTTATGTCCTTTCCAGAAAGAGACAGACCGACAAAAGGTAAAGCAGCCCTGCCGGGAAACCTGGCCTGGCTTGTGTCAGAGCAAAGCGGGGCCCCCCCGCACCAGCCATCTGTAGCCTCCTTGGCAGTCAGTGAAATAGGTAGCTCTGGAGAAGCCCGGAGGAGCAAACGCAGACAATGGGCTAATAATGCCTGTATTGGGGGACATCTCTTTTCTATTTGCAAAACTTCTGGGGGCCAGAGAGCCTGTCTACAGAGGTTGAGCAGGCATTTCACAGCTCCTGCCCCCTTTCACTGGCTCACAGACCAGCCAGTTAGTGGCAGAGCTACTTCTTTCTGCAACAACTGTCCCTGTGCTGATCCTGAAGGCCAGTTTGTTAAGCAGGTGAACTCAGAGGGGCACCTGAGGGGCTCTGTTGGTTGAGTGTCCATCTCTCCATTTCAGCTCAGGTCATGATCCCAGAGTTGTGGGATTGAGCCCCGAATCGGGCTCTGCACTGAGCATGGATCCTGCCTGTGATTCTCTCTTTCCGTCTGCCCCTCTCCCCTGCTCATGCTATCCCTCACTTGCCCTAAAATTAAAAAAAAAAAAAAAAAAAGGCAAGTGAACTCAGCCCTTTGCCCATTGCCTGCAATTTTCTCCCCAGAAAAAAATCCAGCCAACCATCCGGAGGACTGGGCTCGCCGCCCTCCGGCACTGCCTCTTCGGGCCTCCGAAGCTCCACCAGGGCCTCCGGGAAGAAAGGGACTTGGTCCTGACCATTGCTCAGTGTGAGTGCAAGGGCTCCATCTGTGGTCCGGCAGAGAGCACTGTTTGCCCACCTGTTGTTGAGGCTAAGCCAGAGGTCTTTACTGCACCACGTTGTGGGGGTGAGCGGGAGCTGTGGGATGAGAATGTGGGAGAACACAGTGACCTGAGCACAGTCCAGGTCTATCTCGTGCAAACCATTTTCTGAGAAGCCCTCAGTCATCCCTGCAGAGGCCAGCAATCTGATGGGGAAGGGGCATTGTTTTGGGGTAGGTGGCCTGGATAACCAAGACCCAATGCATGGGCGAGTCCTCCAGACCATCTATAAGAAGCTGACTGGCTCCAAGTTTGACTGTGCCCTCTACGGAGCCCACTGGGAAGATCTGGGCTTTCAGGGTAAGAGACAGGAATGGTTTGTCTTTTCCTTGACCCCTGATTCCACCACTAGAGTCAGAGCCCAGACAGTCCTCTTCCTATCATGCCAATGCTCTGAGGCCAGATATCTGGAGGGAAGCATTCCAGGAAGAGGGTACAGGAAATGCAAGGGCCCTGAGGTGAGCATGTTCACTATGCTTGAGAAACCGCAAGGAGTGTGGCGGAAGCAAAAAGATCACTTGTGGCCTTGTAGGCCACTGTCAAACATTTACTCTAAGTGAGACAGAAAGCATCAGGGTGATAGGGTTTATAATCTAGTGTTTTCTTTTTCCTCTTTCCTTTTACTGCAGATGAAAATTTGCTTTATATTAATTTTTGAGTGAAACAAAATGATTTCAGCTGTTTTTAGATTATACAGCTCTTTTTTTCAGAATCATATCAAGTTACATTTATATGGAATAGGAAAATGTCTTCATTTAAAAAGGAAATTTTAGGGACACCTGGGTGGCTCAGTTGTTTAAACATCCCTGCTCTTGATTTCAGATCAGGTCATGATCTCATAGTTCATGGGTTCGAGCCCTTGGGATTCTCTCTCCCTGTTTCTGCCCCTTCCCTACTTGTGTGTACGCATGCTCTCTCTCTCTCTCTCTCTCTCTCTCTCTGAAAATCAATAAGTAAACATAAATAAATAAATAAATAGGAAATTTTATGTACCCGTAATAAATTGGTCAATTGGCATTAACAACATGTTTAAATTCCTTTATCCTCCGTCATCTACAATATAATTATCTTAAAATTTTCCTCCATATGCAGTGAGAATCATGTCAGTGTTACAATTTTTGTTTCAACCATCAAACAATTTTATCTTTTTTAATTTTTAAAAAAATTTTTAATGTTTATTTAATTTTGAGAGACAGTGACAGAGGAGGAGTGGGGGAGGGACAGAGAGAGAAGAAGACATGGAATCTGAAGCAGGCTCCAGGCTCTGAGCTGTCAGTACAGAGCCCGATACAGGGCTCGAACCCATGAACTGTGAGATCATGACCTGAGCCAAAGTCAGCTGCTTAACCCACTGATCCACCCAGATGTCCCAAACAATTTTAAAAACATTTACCCATATGTTTATTCTTTCCATTGCTCTGTTTTTCTTTTTTGATATTCTGAGATTTCTCCTTTTATCATTTCCTTTCATTTTCAAGAACTTCTTTTAGCCATTTTCTAAAGTACGCCGGCTGGTGATAAATTAGTTTCAGGTATATAATACAGTATTTCCACAATTCCGTATGTTAGTGCTCATCAAGATAAATGTACTCTTTTTTTCTGTATTTATTTTGAGAGAGACAGAGAGCATGAGCAGGGGAGGGAAGAGAGAGAGAAAGAGAGAAAGAAGAGAGAATCCCAAGCAGGCTCCTTGCTAGCAGTGCAGAACCCTACATGGGGCTCAAACTCACTCACAGAACTGTGAAATCATAACCAGAGCCGAAACCAAGAGTCAGACAATTGACTGAGCCACCCAGGCACGCCGTTTGGTCCTGCCAGTGCCACTGGCTAAGAGGGGCACAGGTACCAATTTAATGACTCATTACAGGAGTCCCTGTAGACTTCTACATCATCTACAATGTAGACTTCATTGATATTGCAAGGGTACGGGGGCGCAGTCCCAGCTCCCCAGTTTGCTGACAGTACCTTGGAGAAACTAAGGGGCACTTGTTACAGTCAGGCAGGGGCGGATGTCTAGACTCCGCACGTGGCCTACAGCAAAGGTAGTCAAGTCCTTGAAGCCCATGGGAGGGGGGACCTCATTTGGCATTGCTCGCCGTCACCCTCCATGTCCTCATCTCTGTTACAGGAGCGAATCCGGCCACAGACCTGAGAGGAGCAGGCTTCCTTGCCCTCCTGCACCTGCTCTACCTGGTGATGGACTCAAAGACTTTGCTGATGGCCCAGGAGATTTTCCGCCTGTCTCGTCACCATATCCAGGTGGGGCTTTGCTCAGGAGCCAGAAGAAAGGGCTGTGGAGCCAGGGTCTGGGTGCTCAGTGCTCCTGAAATCAGGAGAGCTTCATGGGGGGCTGTCTCTAGTGGCTGGGGCTCTCAGGATGATGGGGGCCAAACCAGGACCAGGCTTCCCCCGCCAGCCTGACCTGTGCTGGGATCTGAGCTTCACTGCTTGTTAGCCTGGGTCTCAAGCAAGTGTTTCAACTCCTCAGAGCCTTGGTTGTTCTCATCCATAGAATGGAAATCACAGACACTTCAGCTGGATAGTTGGGAAAATTAAATAAGATAGTATACAAAAGCACGAGGCACAGCTGTGATATTAACATGTCAACTCACTGCCCTCCCTGAGGAAATCCCTTCAGCAGTATTAGTGGGCTCTCCTGACCCTGAAGGAGCAGAGTTAGGCTTTATGTGCCCCAGAGGAGGGGCTTTGCCTGTGAGGGTCAAGTGACACATGGTCTTACTGACAGGCCAGAAGTGGCTTCTGTTGCCCTCGGTCTGTCCCAGCCTTCTTTGGGGTTGGGTTTCATGGTTTTCCCAAGTAGTAAAAGGTGGTAGTTCCACCACATTGTTTTGGTTTGTTTTATTGTTTTTAAAGATTTTACTTTAAAATAATCTCTGCACCCAATGTGGGGCTCAAATTCACAACTCTAAGATAGGAGTCACACGCTCCGGGTGCCATCCAGGTGCCCCATCCCACCGTTTTAGAAAAAACAGTTTGACCTGTTTCCTGCCATTCATCTATGCCAGATGCATGGGACCTGTAATTCATCCACTAAACAAAACAAGTTTAAGTTACATATTTATTTATTTTGAGAGAGAGAGCAGGAGAGAGGCAGAGGGGGAGGGAGAGAGAGAATCTTAAGCAGGCTCCGTGCTGCCACTGCAGAGCCTGACTTGGGGCTCACACTCAAGAAGTGTGAGATCATGACCCGAGCCCAAATCAAGAGATGCTTCTCTGATTGAGCCCCCGAGGGACCCCCACTAAACCAATTTTTCTTAAGCATTCCCTATGCTAGTTATTGTGCTTAGTGCTTGGGATGCATCCGTGAACAAAGCAAAGAGCCTTCTAGCACAGAAGATACTAACACATAAATGAATGACCGAGTATGCCCAAAGGTGATGAGTAGTAAGGAGAAAGAACAAGTAGGGCCAGGTTAGGGTGCTCAGGGTAGCTCTCATGAGAGAGTGGGACTTAAGACTTTGAAGGAAGAGACGATGTTGGCCCTGTTGGTATCTGGGGGAGAGCATTCCATGCAGAGGAGCAGCAAGAGAGAAAGAGAAAGAAAGAAAAAAAGAAAGAGGGAGGGAGGAAGAAAGGAAGAAGAGCCAGCATATTTTTCTGATGGATTGATTATGGGTATGAGAAAAAGAGGTTTTTAGTCTGAGCAACTGGAAAGGTAGAGTGGCCATCAACTGAAATGGAAAAGAAAGAGCAAGGTTGGGGGGTTCAGTTTGCCATAAAATTTTTATTTTATTTTTTAAATGTTCATTCACTTATTTTGAGAGAGAGCAGAAGTGGGGCAGAGGCAGAGAGAGAGGGAGTGAATCCTAAGCAGGCTCCCTCCAGAGTCTGACACGGGGCTTGATGTCACAAATCTTGAGAGATTTGTCATGATCTCACGTTCGAGCCCTGCATCAAGCTCTGTGCTGACATCTTGGAGTCTGGAGCCTGCTTTGTATTCTGTGTCTCCCTCTCTCTCTATCCCTCCCCTGCTCGTGCTCTGTCTCTTCTCAAAGGTAAATAAACACTTAAAAAATATTTTTTAAGTCAAAGGAGGGGGCAATCCTATACAAGTATATATGGTAATGAAAAAGGCAATACACGAAGGTATAAATGCGTTGTTGCTGACCTCAGCCACTCACATTGAGATGAGGATAATTATGAACATTTGTTAGCAGCTCCTAGGCTATGCTTAGTATTTTGCATATGTGGTCTAATTGCTTGTAACAGTAACTCTGTGAGCATGTTGTGGACTAGATAATAGAAAACATGAACCGTAGGTAATAAAACCTAGCTCATAACTTTTTTGTAATGACCAGTGACTCGATTCCACCCAGCATGGCCCCTGTGTCAAGGTCCCCAGGACCCTCCAGGTTCTATGATTCACTAGGGGGACTCCCAGGACGTGGTCTGCAGTCACACTCGCAGCCCTGATTTAGTCTAGTGGAAGCAAAGTCAGCACAGGGAAGGAGTGTCTGGGACAAATCCACAGGAAACTGGGCATGAGCTTCCTTCTCCTGGTAGAACCCTATGGGACACACTGATTCCTCCAGGCTCGAATCATGCGGCATAGGAAATGTTGTCAGCCGGGGCAGCTCCCTAGAGATTCAGTACCCAAGGTTTTATGGGGGGCAGTCGTGCACGCACCCTCTGTGTAGCACACAACAAAATTGCAGAGTCACAGAGAAAAAGCAGATTTTCAGCATAAACCACATTGTTTGTCCAAACAATTGGGCACATGAGTCATCCTGAGGGAACGGTGGAAACCCTCCCCAAATCCAAGTTCCCAGGTGCCAGCCAAATGCCACCCTTGCAGGCAGGGTTTCCCAAGGACAGCAGTTTCGGGCCTGGTGTGTTAACTCTTCCCTGTGCAGTACCCAAACATTTCCTTTTTGGTTTTAAGAAGCAGAAAGCTAAGTCTCCTAGGGTTCTGGTGGCCTTCCTAAGGACACACAGCCAGCAGGCAGCCAGGCCAAGGTCTGGAACCCAGATGTCATGGAAGGCCCTGAGAAAAATCTTTGCAGAGCTAGAAGACCCTCTACAGTTCAGTGCTGTCAGAACTTTCTGCAGTGAAGGGAATGTTCTATATTGGCACCGCTCAATACAGTAGCTACCAAGCACAGGTCCTATTGAGTGCTCTATGTATAGTGAATAGGACTAAGGACTTCCGTTTTGTTTTGTTTTTCAAAAACATTTTGAGTTTACTTATTTGAGAGGAAGAGAGAGAGAGAGAGAGAGAGAATAGGGAATAGGGGAGGGGCAGAGAGGGAGAGAGAGAATTCTAAGCAGGCTCCCACTGTCAGCACAGAGCCCCACTTAGGACTTCATCTCACAACCGTGAGATCATGACCTATTCCAAGATCAAGAGTGACACGCTTCACAGATTGAGCCACCCAGGCGTCCCAAGAGTTCAGTTATTTTCAACTAAAGAGTTTAATTTTTTTTAAGTTTATTTATTTAATTTGAAAAAGAGAGAACCAGCAGGGGAGGAGCAGAGAGAGAGAGTGAGATAGAGGATCTGAAGCAGGCTCTGTGCTGACAGCAGAGAGCCAAATACGGGGCTCAAACTCATGAACCGTGAGATCATGATCTAAGTCAAAGTCGAACACTTAACCGGCTTAGCTACCCAGATGTTCCAAGGAGTTGACTTCTTAATTTTGTTTAGTTTTTAACTAATTTATATACTTTTTTAGTTTATTTACTTATTTTGAGAGAGAGAACACAAGTCGGGGAGGGGTAGAGAGAGAGAGGGTACAGAGCCCACTGCGGGGCTGGAACTCACAAACTGAGATCAAGACTTGAGCTAAAGTTGGACACTTAACCGACTTAGCCACCCAGGCACCCCTAATTTTTAACTAATTTAAGTGGTTCTATGTGGCTACCTGCTACCATACTAGGCAGCACACAGTTCTGCATCGTAATGTAATGGCTTTTTCTTCTTAGGGGAAGCAGATAGGATAAAGAGACTTTGGCTCTTGTTCCCAACTAAGGAGTGTACTGACCTGTGTGTGCCTCTCAGGGGGTGTCCTTGGGTATGTGCAACAGTGGAAACTAACATGGAAAGAGCCGGCTGCCCCTGACCCTGTGCCCGCTCCATTCCAGCAATTCCCCTTCTGTCTGATGTCCGTGAATATCACCCGCATCGCAATCCAGGCCTTAAGGGAGGAATGTCTCTCCAGGTGAGTCCCCCCACCGGTCACCCCCAGCTGGCTGAGGAGGGCAACCCAGCAGAGCGCTGTTCCCTCCCACCCCTGCCCCATTCTCCCAGCCCTCCCCTCTCCTGGAGCCTCAGCAGAGTCCAGTCCCAATGGCTCCCTGGGGGAATAGAGGGCGGGAGGCACCTGGCTGTCAGCTTGGCTGCTGCAGAGCAGGTCACCCTCCTTGTGCTGTAGGGAGTGTAACCGGCAGCAGAAAGTGATCCCAGTGGTGAACAGCTTCTATGCCGCCACCTTCCTCCGCCTCGCACACGTGTGGAGGACTCAGCAGAAGACCATCACAGACTCTGGCTTTGTCCTCAAAGGTGTGCTATTTCTTCTTGGGGAGCTCTGAACTCCTAGGGTCCCCAGCTTCAGGGACCCCAGGATAGTTGCTAGACTGGTTTGAGTTACAGTTCCCTCCCCCATCGCCCTGTTCACACTTTCTCAAACTCCAGCTTCCCAAAGTCTCCATCAGCCCACCCTCTGGAGCCTGCTGGTCATCCTTTCTCTCCACCTCTCCTCCCCTTCTGACTTCAGATCCTATTTACTGAACCAAAAGCTGGGCCCAACTGTTGGACTGACCATTCAAAGTCAAGACTGTCCTGGCCAAGGTAGAATGTGTAGTTCCTGTGGCTTACCTGGTCCGTCAGCCTCCCCTCTCTGGAGAACTCTCCACCTTGGACTCTTTCACCCTTCTCTCCACAGGGTCTGGGCTGGCGGTGCCCCCCAGAGGTGCTAGGCCTGGACTGGTGTGCAGTGCAAAGTGCCCTCAAGCCTTTTTTCATTCCTCTGTTCCAGACTTGGAAGCATTGGCCAAGAAAAGCCCGAGGCGGCTGCTCAAAACCCTGGAAATCTACCTGGCTGGAGTGTCAAAGGGACAGGCCTTATTGGGAACACAGAAGTGCTATGGGCCTCAAGCCCCTCACTCCAAGGATCTCACCTTCACAGGCGTGTGTGACCTGCCACTCCATTCATCCACAGGCACCGGCTGATCTGACCAACCAGACGCCAACAGCGAGACCTAACTGCTGAGCCACAGGGCCTGTGGGAAGGGCACAGGCCACATTATGCGGAGTGTGCGCTGGCTGCGCCTGCTTGGGGAAGCCATGGACCTCGGCCACGTGTGACATTAGGGGTAGTTAGACTCGTGCCACTCCCTGCAGACCTGTGTCAGAGCAATGAACTTGCCACAATTGGAATTGGGCTAGTTTAGAGCTAGTTTCCAGGTAATCCCAGTGAGTGAATGGATTATGAGGCGGGAAAGCCCTCCCTGACCGTTCTGCATATCCACACATCTAAAGATACGCCCGCACGGAAGCTCCAGAATTCTGACCCCAGGGGCAGCAGGCTTTCAGGCCTCACATGCCCACAGGACAGGACCCTGTGGCTAGCATTTGAAGGGAGTAACAGTGGCAGCAGCCAATAGGGGGCAGCATGAACCAGAGCAAGAGGCCTTCCTTTCCCTCCTCCGCCGGTTGCTCCGGGGCCCCTGGGGGTTTCTGGCCTTGCATTTAGCCCACCCGGGTCTCCCCATGCTTCAGTTCCGCTGTTGAGGGTACGAAAGCTTTCAGCTGGGTGTCTCCATTGCTTTCATTCCCCACTGCCCACCAGCTGGGCACCCCCACAGGGTGCACAAACCCCACCCCGTGAAGGTGCGCGGTTCCCACCAGGGATTGTTTTCTGGCCTGGATGAAGGAGGAAATTCACATTCTGGCAGTTTTTGAATAAAAGACTTGTCCTAGGCCCAGGGCCCAGAGTGTTTCCCTCCAGGACAAGTCTGGTTAGAGCCAGGTACTCCAGCTCAGGGAAGGCACCGGTCCTGGGCTCCAGGAGGGAAGGCTGCTCTGCCTTGGCCAAACACCTGCTGAGGGCATAGGTATCCATCCCGCACTTACAGACCCAGAGACTGGCCAGTGGGCCAGGTGGCCGAGCTGCCTGCAGGTTGCTGTGAGACATCCACGTGTTTTTCCTGTGTGTGCTTCTGGGAAGCTGGTAGCTCTGTGGCTCCCTTCCTCCAGGCTGCAGTATCCTTAGCTGGGCAGCAGGGGGCAACCGAGACACTGCTCTCCAGTCCTCTGTACTCCCTCCAGTAGACCCATTGAAGACCACTGTCCAGGCCTTGCAGGCCTCTCGTAATCTAACCCCCTGGAACTGGGGCCCATCATAGAGGTGGGGATGACAGCTGGCCACTAGGCAGGAAACTGGGCAGGGAACTCCCCACTGCTCTCAACAGGATGCCTCAACTCACACAGCACTGTCTTGACCAGACCTGAACTAATCTTTCGTCTGTATTTTTTCCTCCCGTCTGGGTGCTTAGCTGGCCTGCAGGGGTGGCAGGGAGCTTTACTGGGCTCGGTAGAGGCAGAGCACAGAAAGGAGATAGCTCAGCCCCCACTTAAGCATCAGGTTCCGTAGTTCCTTCCCTGTGCTGGCTCTCAGGCCGGAAGCCTCAGACCTTGGGACGTTACCAACACAGTCCAGGGATTAAGTTGTGGTTCTGTTGGGGAAGGAGGCAGGGGGCTGAAACACTCTGAAAGTAGATAAAAATCTCAACCTGTGCTTTTTTTCTTGGAAGGCCCTAACTAGGCCTTCCATGGGAGACATAAAGTGCTTCTCCACCCTAACAATGTCAGAGCCACAGATTTGGTGCAGCCCTCACTCTCTCCTTTACAAATTATCGCGGGTCACATGCTGTCTATATAGGCAACAGCTCCACCGAGGGAAGGCTGGGGGTGCTATGCAGGGGAGGGGATTTTTCAGTGCTGCTTTGCACAAAATCAACAAATGAACTTGGTCAGAATTTGTCTGGGATGGAAGAATCCAGCAGGTCAGAGTCAGAAGCCACAGGGCCCATGGAGCCCAGGGGTAAGGGTGGGTCAGGATAGCCACAGCCCTGCCTCGCCTCATGAACTCGAGTCCAGGCGTACCCATCCTTGCTCTTTTCCACCCAGATCCTGCCCTCCAGGGTGGGGCCGCTTTGGGTGACTGTTCTCCTCCTATTTGGCTATCTAGCCCCCTTGATATTCCAGCCATCATACCATCGTACAAGAGAAAGAACTAAGGCCTCGACAAGGAAAAGCAACTTGCCCGGGATGAAATGGAGGCAGAGGAAGAACCAGAAGCCATGACCTTCCACCCTAGTCTGGAGCTTTCCCCCAGCCCTACAGGGGCCCTGTGCTCATCGGCCTAACATGATGCAGTGTGCCTGTGAGGTGACAAGCCAGACTTCAGCAACAAGAAGTTATCCTTGTCCTCTTGATTGGTAAGTGTGTCATTTGGAAGCCACCTCACAATACTTTATTAGGACTGCTGAGGAAATAGCTGGCCTGAAGAGAAATGCATCCTGGGCCCATTGCCACAACCTTGTCCCAGTTGGGAACGTGTGACTGAACGGATCTGACAGAAAGCAACCCTGAGGCCTGGTGCTGTGCGGCTTCCCTACTGGGTTCATAGCAGTACCTGCTGGGCGCCCCCTGGGGACTCCTGGCCCCTCTCCCTCATCCTGCAAAGTCAGTGGACTGGGGGATCCTCACGGGTCCTCCTCTGCCCCCACACGTGGGTAAGCCCTGGTGGATGGGTGGGGAGTGATAATCAGCTGAGAACTGGGGAAGCACTTGTCTCCTTTATTGAACATCCTCGGGGGCACCTCAGCACTGACCAGGCAGCCAGAGCAGGAGAAAGCAGGCAGGAGGCCGGGGGCCAGGAGACGCCCACCCTCATTTCCAGTCCTTGAAGAACTGCTTGAAGATGGGACTCTCGCGGCCCTGGGGCAGAATCTCCACCTGCAGGAAGAATGGGGGAGAAGTGTAGTCCACAAGGTTCCACCCCGGCCTTTACCAGGCAAGGCCAGAGCCACGGAGGAGGGCGCTGAGCCCTGGGCCTGAGTCCACATGGCTCTCCAGGCCAGGAGTGCTTCTCCGGATAAGCCAAGAGACAAGAAGATGAGGGGGACATGAGCTGAGAAAACTGAGTGCTTCAAGAGCTTGTGTGCATAGTTTGATAGATGCACTGGTCACAGATGACCCTTCTCACCTCCTCTCCGAAGGCCTCGTGGAGCCACCATGCTGCCGAAACAAGGGCAGCACGAGCCAGAGACAGTGGCCCCGATGAGACACACAAGCCCTCCAAAGGCCCACCTGGCTCTGGGCTGCCAGGGAGGTGCTGGCAACATCCTCTTGCTGTTAAGTGTTGAAGTAGATTAAGAGGGGCAAGAGGCCACAAGAAGAGCCCTAGGAGGAGGAGTTGGGGCCCAAGGCGTCTCCTCACCTGAGTGTTGGGGGCATAGCGCATGCGAGAGATGAAGTCCTCTGCCACCCGGAGAGCTGCCTGCCGCTCCTTCTCATTAGCTTTCCGCCCTGGATCAATAGGAAGGGGATTTTTTTTTTTTTAAGAATGGGGACTCTCTCTAGTCCACATCCCATTTTCAAGGCAATTTAAGGGGAGGTCCAGAGAATAGCTGGTCATGTTTTAAATAAACAGAGTAGGAGGTTGCAAGACGCTGAGGAGGTCTTTGGAGGTGTGAGGTCAACCCCTTGAGACTTCTCTCAACCCAGCAGCTCCAAGTGACATGAAACTGCACCTTGTGCCTCCTCTAATCAAAACCTTCTGCTCGGCCCAGGGGCTCACGGATATTCAGAGGGAACTAGTGTTCCCCGTGGCATGAGACTCTAAATCTAGAGCCCTGCCCCAGGACACCTCACCTCTGGAGCCTGTCAACCGTACCGTTGACAAGTATCAACAAGTATCAAGCCTTTTGTTTAAAACCAAATAGGACAAAAGGGTGTGATTTATTATTACAATCTTACTCCCATAACTCCCATAATGCCAGACAGCCGACATCGGCCTAATGGACGTCAGCCTAATGGGTACGTAGTCCCCCGAAGACCTTATAAAAAGGAAGGAAGACCATCCAATTACCATTCTCTCCTGCAGCCAGTCCCTTTAATGCAAGCTATAATCCAGCTTAAGGCAAGATACTTTTCTTCGCTCCCAACTTTCTTGTTTGGTTGGTTCGTTTTTATCTTCTCCAGTTTCCCCTTCCAGAATGGTTCAGTTCTTTGCTTGGGGTTAAATTCCCTTCTGGGCATCTGGGAAACTCTCATGCTTGGAATTGGTCCCATGGGAAAGGTGCCCCGTGGCAGCCCCAATCTCCACTGAGCCCCACCCAGCTTGGAGAAAGCCGCCATGCCTTTGGCCAAAGGCCTTTGGCCAAAGGCATGGCGGCAGTACCACTGGCTAGTGGCAGCGATCCTTAGAACACCTCATCCTTCCCCAAGTTCCTAACCAGACCAGGGCCGGGGGGTTTCTCTTGGCTTCGGATGCCCCCACAAATACCTACTGAGCAAATGCTACTTAGTCACGACACTACAGATGATATGGTTCCTGCTTTCGGGGAAATTTATAATCTGGTCAGGGAGGTAAGACACACTCAAGAAAAGACAGGCATGGAGAAGGCCTCCAGAGTCCCTCTGATGCTCCGAGCTTTGTTTCAACATTTTGAGTTAAACCAAGCGGACAAGTTTACACACAGCAGTGTTTCTATCTCCAGCCAATACAATCTCTTGGAAAAACAAGTTCTACTAGTTCATTACCCAGCGCATAAAGTGGGATTTAATTTACCTAAAATTTTTCTCTCACACCCCACAGGCAGAATGGTAAGACTGAAGTCCCAGCAGCCCTGAAGGCCTAGAGTGTGCTAGGACAGTGGTCCTCAAAATGTGCTCCTGGACCAGCACCCAGGCCTGGGAACCAGTTAGACATCCAAACTCGGGGGTGGGGGAGGAATGTACTTCTCTGTTTTCAGAGGCTCTCCAATGATTCTAAAGCATGCTTAAGTTTCAGAACCATTGCCTGGAATTTAGGGGGGCCAAGAACAGCACAGAGAAAGCCCTCAGTGGCTCCCTAGAGCTGTTTTTGAAAGCAGTCAGGCAGGCCGAGCCCTCCAATGGGAAGAGTGCCCAGCTCAGAGCAGCTGGCATGGTCTCAGACTAGCATGGAGAAGCCACACGTACCCTTCCAGATGTAGATCTTGCCACAAAGCCCATTGTCCAGCACGAAGCAGTCATCAGATAGCAGCAGCTCGAGGGCAAAGGGACTGGAGTCGGCCACCTTGGTCAGGTTCATCTGTCCAGTGGCGTCGGAGACCTGGGGGAGGGTGGGCAGTGCCAGATCCCACCCCCTGCCCCCACCACAGAGACCTAACCTCCAGCCCTACACCACGGCCCCAGCCCGAGGAGACAGGGCAGGCAGCAGGCACCCTAGCCCTCACATCACCCTCCATCACTGCAGCACCGAGGCCCTGGATCCACCTGCAAGTTAGGTGGATTCCAAATTACAAATGAATGCAAAGAATCCAACGAAATAAAGCTCAGCATTGGCTTCACACCTCCTTCTCTCACAGTGGGCCACCAGTGGCACTTACCTCCTCAGGAGGACTGGACATCTGTCCATTTCCCATCCTCCCCTCACGCCAGCCCTAAATAACCCAGCGTGCCGCCTGGCTCAACCTTGCCAGGGCTTTCTCCTCTCCCTTCAGCAAGGCCTGCCTGGCCACAGCGCAGGCCCACAGTGCCCACCTTATACAGAGCTGCAGCCTGGGCATTTGTCCGGTCGGCTGTGAGGTCTTCCTCAGGGTTCCCCTCCTTCAGAGCAGGCTTGGGGCCCAGGACCTACAGGGGCCAGGGCAGGTCAGGTTTCCAGGGATTCCTGGGCACCTGCCCCAGAGCTGCCCAACCCACCATGCCGAAGGCCACCACCTTTGGCAAGGGACAAACTGCGTCCTGCACAAGGGCATCCAGCAGAGATGAGGGCTGGGTCCAGCCCAGCCCACCTGCCAGGCCACTGGACCATCCACCCAGGGGGATGCTTTATCTGGGTCACACGAAGGCACCAGTGAGCTACCCACAGCCCTGAGCCCCGGACCACCCACCTGCACCCCTGCCATCTTTCATCCTTCACTGACCACCCTCACCCCAATTTCTCCCGGCTGCCCACCCTAATGCCCCCCAACCTGGATCATCTCAGCAGGCTCTTCCCCATCAGTGATAATCTCCACCTGGGCCTTGCCCTGTCGCTCGCTGTCCCTGATGGCCAGGGCCAGGTCCCGTGCTTTGTTGCGCTCCAGGATGTTGGATTTCCCACCACACCAGGCGAAGATGTTCTGGAGGGAAGTAGAGAGGCTCAGCTGCCTACATCCATCCTCTTGACTGGATGGGGGCGGGGCAGGGGGAAGGATGATGGGCAGCGGTGGGGGGGTGGGTTCTGATGAACTGCCCCCTGAGGCAAGACCATCCAATACACAACATTTTTTGCAAGAGTATTTATCTGCCCAGCCCCTAGTCCCTCCTGATTTATGTTTCTCCACTTTGCTTATCCGCATATACTTAAAGGGCTTTATCTTATTTGTAATCTAGCTCCCCTGGTTAGAAAGTAAGCTTCCTGAGGGCATGGGTGTTTTATTTTGTTCACCGCTGCATGCCCAGTACTAAAACAGAGACTGGCATGTATTTAGGCACAAAATAAGTACTGAATGAATGAATGAGTGAATGGGTGAATGGGTGAATGGGTGAATGGGTGAGCCCAGTTTTCTCACACTGCTACATGCACCTTACTGAGCTGGTCCCCTTCCTCTAACTCAGTGCTCCCAACCTTCCTTCCAAACTGCTTCTGGGTTGGCTTCCTGCCTCAGACCTTCAGCACAAGATGTGGTCCCGACTCCTCAGTCTCCTGACCTAGGTCTCAGGCAACTTAACAAGTTTTGCTCCCATGGCTCCTGTCCCCAGTCGGGCTCCCAGTCAAGCTAGCCCCTTCCCTGCTCTCAGCATGAATGTCTGCACCTTCCGCCACCTCAATGCCTCAGCCTCGTATTTCCGCCTCCATAAAGGTCTACTCAAGCGGCACCTTCCTGGGACAAGGGCTTCAGCTCAGTCTAGAGGGACCTCACCCTGCCCCAAGACCCCTCAGCACATGCCCCTGCCTCTCTCAGAGCCCTCATCACATCTTTCCGTGCGTTACAGCAAGTGACAGGCCTGTCTTGGCTGCCTCCCCAGGGCAGGCAATTCGTGGTCCTTGAACAGGCTCAGGATGGGCATAGCAGACTCACAGAGTGAACAAAATTACCGACCGGTCTGGCTGGAAGCTAACCAGAGCTACAAAGGCTCCATAAGAAGAGAGTTAAGTTCCAGTGTTAGACACTGTGGTTGGTTGGCAGAGGGAGGTTTCTGTCCTTGTGAACATAAGGTGCTTGCTAATGGCTGGAGCGGCTTCTCCCCCCTCCCCACCCTCCTGCCCCTGGCCCCTTGCAAAAGGAGTGCGGATACAGTGCTCAGCCCACCCTGCCTGCACACCTGGCCCAGGTCCAGGATGAAGCAGTCCCCGGTGTTGAAGCTGTCCCAGCTCAGCGGCCGCTCGGTGGCACGGATGTTCTTCTTCCCCTTCACCTGGTACAGTTTCTTGATGGCAGCTGGAGCGGCCCCTGGAGAGGTCTTGTGAAACGCTGACTCCACTCCACCTTCCTGCAGCCCAGAAGGGATGACCTGAGAGCGCGGACAGGAGGCCCGCAGCCCACCACACCCAGCCTCGGCGGGAGGTGGGCAGTTAGATGGGGAGGACGCAGCCCGGAGGGTGCCTGGGCCTTTTTTGCAGAGTGAGAACTGACCGGAAGGAGGAGGGGCTCTGAGAGGAGCCACAGGGTAAGGGTGCTGGGGAGGCGGGCTCTGACCTGGTACTTGAGGCCACGCGGGAAGTAGCTCATGAAGAGGTCGGACTCGTTGCCCTGCACCTCTCGGTGCTGCACGGGCCGCTCCCCGAGCAGGGTGTTGAGATGCACGGCCAGCACGGCACAGGCCCCCTGCTCATCCCGGGATGACTGCTGGCCTGGGGTGGGTGGGAGGTGGCAGGGCCAGGCCCATGAGACCCCTGCGGCCCCCGTCTCCAGCCCAGGCCACACCCCCAACTCGTCCCCCAGCTGCCTGACCTATCCACAGGTGCAGGTGGGACAGCTCCTCCGGGCCATTGTGCAGCACTAGGTAGGAATCCCCGGAGAAGAAGACGCCTTGGTTCTCACGCGCCACCGGTACTGGCTTCAACTTCTCCACCCGCCATACGTGCAGGCCGGGATCCTGCACCGACGCTGGGAATGGAGAACCGCTGCAGGAGGGAAGCGGGTTGGCGGTGCCGGCCAGGGCCCGTGAGGAGTGGACCCAAGCAGAGAGAGCTGGGCAGACCTGGCGGGCCCAGGGGCTGCGGGGTGGGGGTGAGGGGAGCCTTGAGGAGCCAGCCCGTGGGGGTGAAGCAGGGGTGTGAGGGGAGGGGGCCCAGCCTACCTCTGGGGGAGGTGTGTATACATGCTGTTTCCAGTTCTGAAAAGACAGAAGACGCCATTATGATCACAAATGTTATGATAACCGCCCTTCACATTGGTCTGGGGAGCCCTGCCAGGTGTCACATACAGGTGTATACATGAACTACTTCATCTGCAATAGCCCAAGAGGAGATTACCCTGGCTCCATTATGCAGGCAGAAAAACTGAAGCTTAGAAGTCTGAAGGCCAAAGTCACAAAGCTTATGAATGAATGGCTAGTGAAAACTAGGTCTCTGGTGCACCTGTGTGGCGCAGTCGGTTGAGCATCTGATTCTTGATTTCGGCTCAGGTCAGGATCCCAAGGTCATGGGATTGAGCCCTGCGTTAAACTCTGCATGGAACATGGAGTCGGCTTAGGATTCTATCTCTCAATTTCTCTCTCTCTCTCTCTGCCCTTCTCCCCTGCTCATGCGCTTACACTCTCTTTTTCTCTCTCTTTAAAAAATAAAAACAAAAACCTAGATCTCTGACTCCTGGGCCAACCGGCCAGTGTTTTCCCCTTGCTGTGAATTCTCAGCCATTTCTCTCTTCTGCATTCAGCCCTAACCCTGGGTGTTGCAGGAGGTGACATACAGCTCTCTAAGCAATATTAGAAAAGTCCAAAACCCATAACTTAACTTTTCACCATAGAAACACCAAAGAAGGAAAAACAAATTAAACCCCAAATAATCAGAAGACAGTAAATAATAAAAGTAAGAGCAGAAATTAATAGAAATTAAAAAATAGAGTCAAAGAAGCCAGCTTTTGAAAAAAATCAATAAAATTGATCAACCTTTAGACAAACAATGAAAAAGACATAAATTTACAATTTGTAAATAAGAGAGATGACTCACTGCAGGTTCTACAAATATTAAAAGAATAAACAGAATATTACAAAAACTTACACCAATATATTCAACAACATATATGAAATGGGCAAATTCCTTGAAGGATCCAAATTATGAAATTTCACTAATGAAAAAAATAGAAGACCTGAATAGTTCTAAAATATATTAAAGAAGTTGCATTTGTACTTAAGCCACCCCTCCCTACAACCCCCCAATTCCAGTCCTGGTACATTCTACCAAAAATTTAAGGAAGACATAATACCAATTCTACACAAACTTTTGCAGAAAATAGGAGAGAATACTTCCCAAATCATCCTATGCCACCAGCATTATCCTGATATAACAAATCAGATAAAATATATTATAAAAGAAAAAAAACTAGACCAACATCCTTCATGAACATAGACATAAAAAATATTAACAAAATTTTAGCTTATGGTGGCACCTGGGTGGCTCAGTTGGTGAAAGTGGCCAACTTTGGCCCAGGTCATGATCTCACGATTCGTGAGTTCGATCCCCACATCAGGCTCTGTGATAACAGCTCGGAGCTTCGAGCCTGCTTCAGAGTCTGTGTCTCCCTCTCTGCCCCGCCCCCGCACTCGCTGTCTCTCGCTGTCTCTCTCTATGAAAAATAAACACTAAAAATTTACCAAAAAATTTTAGCATATGGAATTCAATAATATATAAAAAGTATAACATACCATGACTAAATGGGTTTTATCCCCAGAATGCAAAGTGGTTTAACGTCTGGAAATCAAGGGTGAGCCTGAGTGGCTCAGTCAGTTAAGCATCCGACTTTGGCTGGGGTCATGATCCCGTCTACACTGGTGGTGTGGAGCCTGCTTGGGATTCTCTCCCTTCCTCTCTCTCTGCCTTTTCCCCACATGCTTGCTCGCTCTCTCTCTCTCTCTCTCAAAATAAATACATAAACTTAAAGTTTTGTTTAAATGTTTAAAAAATAATAAAATTAAGTATAATTTTTAAAAATCTGAAAATCAATATTATTTACCTTATTAATTATATATTAAAAACTCTAAAAATATGATATATAAAGGAAGCCATTTTAGATTTCTTTATTTCTTTTTAATGTCTATTTATTTATTTTGAGAGAGAGACACAAAGAGAGCTCATAATCAGGGGAGGGTCAGAGAGAGAGGGAGAGAAAGAATCCCAAGAGGCTCCACACTCAGCACAGAGCCAGCCTGAACCCATAAAACCGTGAGATCATGACCTGAACTGAAAACAAGAGTTAGATACTTAACTGACTGAGCCACTCAGGCACCCCGGAACTCTGAGTTTTAATGTGAAGAAATGAAGGAAGTAGAATTGGGTGATATCTTAAGGACAAGAGGGCCTCCTTTATTTATTTTTTATTTTTTTAATGTTTATTTATTTGGGAGGGGGAGAGGCAGAGAGAGAGGGAGACACAGATTCTGAAGCAGACTCAGCACAGAGCCTGACGCGGGACTCAAACCCACAGATCACAAGGTAATGACCTGAGCTACAGTTGCACGCTAAACCAACGGAGCCACCCAGGTGCCCCAAGATGGTTTTTCCTTTAGGCTGCTCATTAACAAGGCAAGTGTACAGTGTATGGGTGGACTGTAAGTCAGGCTTTTGGGTTTTGTTTTGTTTGTTTGCCTTTTTTTTTAACGTCAAGTTTTTATTTAAGTATTGGTTAACATATGGCAAAATTGATTTCAGGAGTAGAATTTAATGATTCATCACTCACAGAGAACATCCAACCCTCATCACAAGTACCCTCCTTAATACCAATTACCCATTTAGCCCATCCCTCTGCCCCACCTCCCCTCAGCAACCCAAGGTTTGTTCTCTATAGTTAAGAATCTCTTGGGGCACCTGGGTGGCTCAGTGGGTTAAGCCTCCGGCTTCGGCTCAGGTCAGATCTCACGTTCGTGGGTTCGAGCCCCGCGTCGGGCTCTGTGCTGATGGCTAGCTCAGAGCCTAGAGCCTGCTTCGAGTTCTGTGTCTTCTTCTCTCTCTGCCCCTCCCCACCTCATGCTCTGTCTCTCTCTGTATAAAAAATAAATAAAAAATAAAAAAAAGAGTCTCTTCTCTCTCTCTCTCTCCCCCTCCCCTTCCTTTATGTTCATCTGTTTTGTTTCTTAAATTCTACATATGAGTGAAATCATATATTTGTCTTTCTCTGACTGACTTATTTCACTTACAGGTTTTTGGTTTAAACAAAGTTTATGTACAGTCGTGCTGATTTCGAAAGAAATCTGGAGGCACATGGGTGGTTGAGTTGGTCACTCAACCGACTGAGTCTGTCTCCCTCTCTCTCTCTGCCCCTCCCCCACTCACAGTCTCTGTCTCTCCCAAAATAAATAAATAAACTTAAAAAAAAAAAGAATTATCTAAAAAAACTCATGGTTCCTGCGTATATGGTAATCTATAATCTCGAGCTTTTGCAAGATATAGAAAAGTACAGAATCCTGTAAAAACTGTTCATTCTCTGGAGCACTTTCTTCCTCGTGAAGAGTGTCTCCCGGGTCGCTGTCCTAACTTGGGCTCAAATAAAATTCCTTCTTTTAGAGATTCTAAAAAGTTTGTTCAGTTTGTATTGACAACATATCCATCCATATCTATGTATGAATATGTATATACATATATATGGATAAATGTGTATGTTGATTGGCAATGTATGTGTGCGTGTGTATATAACCATCACAATAGATTCAGAAAAAGCATTTACCAAAATTCTACATCCATTGCTGACTAAAAAACCAAGACAAAATAAAACCAAAAAACTTTCACCAAACCAGGAATAAAAGGAACTTCCTCAATCTGATAAAAGGCAAAAAGAACCACAGAAACACAAAATCCCTAACATTTTGTTCAGTTCCTTCCCTAATTCTCAACTCTTCTTGGGGAATCCCATACATTCCCAGGCATCAACTGTCCCTTCTCTGTGCCCAGCTTCCCTCAAATGCCTCTGCAGGGGCCAAGTGCAGGTCACGCCAAAATGGGCCAATTTGGTATGAACCTTATTTTGAGTTAAAAGCAAACAAAACCCAACCAATTCAGGGAAAGTGGTTTATCTCCGCCTTATCTGCCTGATTATCCCAGAAAGAGAGCTCTTAACAGATTTTTTGTTAACTAAGAAACGTACCTACATAATAGGCTAACCTTTGTTTTCCAAGCATCTCCTTCCCCTTGCTGCTAAGGGTCTCTCTCCCCTTTGTATCCTCCAACTCCGCCCCTCTCCTTAGCTTCTGGGAGTCGTGTTGCTCCCCTGTGTTTGGAATTTCCGTTATCGGTGTGGATTCCCCATATGTATACTATTCAATGTGATTTTCTGCTGTTACTCTGTCTCATATCAATATGATTCTAAATTCAGCTAGAAGGACCTTGAGGGACAGAGGAAATTTTTCTTCCCCAACCCCTCAAACATCATGTTTATTCTATATGCTCAATGAGAGCAACTTTTTTTGGACAACTTACCCGGGGGGATGGGGGGGGGAATGGTAAAGTCAAACATTTAATATATATCCATAGATATATATCTATGTGTGTGTATATATGTGTATATATATGTGTGTGTGTGTGTGTGTGTGTGTGTATTTAATTCAGCAAATGCAGTAACTACAGCTCCACTGTCTCTTTCCTATATTCCCATTACTAGAGTTTCTCTTTTTTTCCTCTTTTTTGGCTTAAAATACACAGCCCACATGACCAACCACTGCAACACCATTCACGCTGTGCACATAAACAGCATTTTTTAAGGTGAGCCTCTGTGACCAGGGCTGGGGCGGGGGGGTGGATTTCCAGCACTGGCACCATAGGGAGATTTTTAGGGCCTGAGGGAGAAGGAAGGGCCAAGAACCCTCTTTAGGGGATGGGGGGGAGGGGGCGGGGAGAGCAGAGGGTGTTGGGTCTGAGTAGAAAAGAGCAGAAACAGGAGCATTGGTAATGAATGTAAAATGCCTCGTGAATCACTTCTTTTCCATCCCTAGCTAACAACATTGCTGGAGGCAGTTTTCAGAGCCGCACTTTCCCAAAGCAGGAGGCAGTGAGGGGGAAGCTTGGGGGAGGAAAACTTTCATGTTTTTCCATTCCACAGAAGGTCACATGCTGTGCCCACATCCCCTGTAGCGGTGGCTCAGCCTGTGACTCAGGTCCGAAGTGTGAGGTGGCTGCCCCACGCCCAAGCCAGTGGAGAGAGCTTAGGAACAGGGGTGGTGTGAACAAGAGGGTCAACTGTTAGCTTTACTATTTTTCCTTCTGTGTTACTGATCTGAGAACTTGGGCCACAGCTCAAAAGCAGGCAGCCCCTCCCCCACCATCTTCCCCACTCCCTCGGGACTACCGCCTCCCAGAATCACTGCAGGGTTTTGATTTAAGGGGCTTGGCCACCTGCTACTTCATCACCCTGGCAGCCTGTTCAAATTACCTTGGCATCCTATAAAAAACACAGATGCGCCAGTTCCGGGCCTAAAGATTTTGATTCCACAGGTGTGGAGTGGGGCCTGTGCATCTGCATTTTGAACATATGTTCCAGGTGATTCTGTGCCTCCAGTTAACTATCCAGAAAGGTATCTCATACCTGCCACCGTATGTTAGAATCATCAAGCTCAAAAAACCCCCAATGTCCGGGCCACACACCAGACCAGTTAACATCAGACTCTCTGGGATTCAGCCTGGACATCGTGTTTAAGAAGTCCCAGGTCACTCAGGCGGGGCTGAACCTTCTGCTGTCCCACCGGATCCCTGCCCCTCAGCCTTTTGCTCCAGGCTCCCCCAGGTAAGGAGCCCCCTGACACCAGGCCTTCTCACTCCTCTCCCTTCCAGCCGCTCGGCCCAAGCCCGCAGCTCCTTGAGCTTCCTCAGTCCGCACATCCACCCTCACGTCCATCCACGCCACGCAGCCCTCCAGGCCCATACCAAACCCCAGCTGCCCGAGGAGCCTTCCAGGACATTTGGTAGCCGCGGCCTTCTCTGGGACTTCTCCGGGCCCCCTCACTCGGCAGCGTGTACCCCAGTCTCCACCTGCAGGTTGTCTTACAGCTTCACGCCACGCCCCAGCCACGCCCCAGCCACGCCCCAGCCGGAGGAGCACACTTGCCCGACCCTCCTGCATTCCTCAAGCCACCCACGACAGGCCCTATTCAATTCCCTGCACAGACTACCCTGGGAACTTGGCACTGGCAGAATGAGGACGTGAGGACGGTAGGAGCACAGAAATGAGGAAGAACAACCCACATCTCATGATCTAACTGGAGGGGACAGGGAAGCAAGGGAGCCATGACACCCAGTGGTCAATGACCCCTAGGTGGTCAATGTCACAGAATCACAGATGTCAGCATTAGAAGGAGCCTAAATGCTCTGCATCTACCTCCCAACACAGGCCCATACACACACAGTGCAGGAATCCCTTCTATGGCATCCTTCACCATCCTCCTCTTGAACACTTCTGGTGATGGGGAACTCACCACTTCACAAGGTAGCTTCTTCTATATATACCTCTTAGGTTAAGACCTTTGCTTCTTCTCACTCCCCAGAGTGCACTGAGTTATGGACCTGCCAGCCTCCCCAACTAGACTATAAATTTGGGCAGAGCCCGTATTTTGCTTCTCTAGCTGGAACCTGAAGGGGAGTAAAACATACCACTCCAAAATAAGCCTCTTTGGCCTGATAATTATATTTTAAACTGGCTGTTTTCCTTTCTTCTCTTAAACTATTTTTAAGAAGCAGCAGACGCAGGTGAAATTTTGAAAACCAAGTAGAAATTGCCCTATGTAATGTTTACATTTATAAGGAAATCTCCATCGGGGAGGGTATCTTTCCACTAGGTCAGGAAGGCAGACCGTGGGGCCCAGCCCTCACCTGCCCTCCCTCAGCCTCCCCGCCACTTTCACCTTCCTGCAGCTCTCCTTCCTCCCACTTCTGCTTTTCAGGCTCTGGGGCCTCCCTGGCCCACCCAGCTTCTCACTCACCCAAGGAGAAAGCAGCCATTTAAATCTGCATAACAATCTTGCCCTCGTTTACCTCGCCTTTCCCGGTCACCTCCCGTAACTGACCCCCGGCATCTTTTGTCTTTAGCAGAAGATGGTATTTAAGGTGGCAGCTTCATTTCAGGGACTTTTCCTGGGTCTCTCCCAAGCATTCAAGAGGTATACACGTTATTAAACTTTTGATTTTCTCCTGGTGATTTGTCTTATTTCAATATAATAGACCAGATAAAGTCCCTGGAAGGGAAGCAGAGAAAGATTTCCCGCTGCTACAAGCCGCACCCTGTGCCCAGCACCCTGCACCCTGCAGGCGCTCAAAGGGTGCGTCAGAGGCACAGGACCTGTAGGGCTCACTAGAGCAGCTGGAGCCCGAGAGAGAGGGTGGGGACTTCACAGGCTGTGACAGGCTTCGACAGGCAGAAAGCAGTGGCTGGGGAATCCAGTGAGAACGTCCAGGGGCCAGGGGTTGGGCAGGATGCACACGGAGCATCCCCAGCCCAGACTTAGGAAGGGACCTGCCTTTGAGGACACCCTGGGGGACCTGGAGGCGGGGGGTGGGGGGGTGAGGTGGGAGGGAGGTGTCTCTGTCAAGCAGATTTTTAAGGCAATGCTTGACAACTGTCAGAGAGACAGCCGTCCTCGGGTGCTCTCTCCGCCCTCCTCAGACGCTGACTCTGTTGATCCCTACAGGTCCCTTCACCTCGCAGTCTGTTTGCCCCTAGTTATGAAATGAAACAGCCCCTACCCCTCTCCCCAAGAAGGATGGAGGGCTGAGTGTCAACACTGGAAATGGCTGCAGGTCTTCCCAGCCTGGGGTAGGGGCATTTGGGAAGGGAGCTGGGTCCAGAGGCCTTGCCTGGGGACTCCTTGGCCAGTGCTCTTTCCCCTGACACCAAGTGGGATCCCTCCTCCACCTTCCCCTCCCTCCTTCACCCCGTTCCCCTACCCGAGGCAGACCACCAGACCCTAGCAGAAGTCTTGCTGAATTTGCAAAACAGCGGGCTATGCTACAGTTTGAATTCCAAGGCTTGGCCTGCTCTCCCCTTCTCCCAACCACTGCAGCCCACCAGTCTACCGTCAGGCCAGTCCTGTCTTAGGCACAGGTATCCTCAAATCTGGCAGGACGTCGGGCACCACCTCTCCCACCAGCCGGGACACGCCTGACCCAGAAGTTGTTTTTCTGTATCCTGAGCCCAACCCACTTTCCTCCAGGGCAGCCGTGGGGCTCCAGACAGACAATAAATGTACCTCGAGCCTGGCACAAAGCTGCCAGGGGGGCAGAAGTCCTGGACAAAGTGGCTTCCAGAAATGCAAGTCTCTGTTTCCAGACCCTGGTGGCCAGCCCTCACCCCCCAACAGGGTCCCAGCCAGCCAGTCCAGGCGCCAACTCTCCCTCAGGCACCTGGCCACGTTCACCTTTCCGCAGCTCTCCTTCCTCCCTCTTCTGCTTTTCTGGCTCTTCTGCTTCCCGCGCTGCCCCACCCTGCTCCTCACTTCCCGAGGTCCCCTTCCGGGCTGCCCCGCCCACCTGCTCCCGCCCCGGCCCTCCTGCCCAAACCCTGCAGACCCTTGTCCCCTCCCACTTGGGAGACAGTGCTGAGGGGCCGTCGGCCTGAGTCCAGGACCTGCAAGGAAAGCCCCAGGAAAACTAGCACACTCACCAGCCTCCGGCGGACGTGTGTGTCTCCTGGCCCCCGGCCTCTGTGGGTTGGTCACATTTCCTGGGTGGGGTCACTGCCTCTGCCGTGACTTTTTCCTCCTCCCCCAGACTTGTCTTCCTCCTTGCCCTGAATGCATTTGTTTGATTTTTTTTTTTTTAAGCTCACTAATGAGGAAGTGTCTGGGGTCTAGGAAACATTCTTTGCTGTGTCCTACAGACCAAATACCTCTGGAGTCTACCCTCGGTCATCTTGTTCACCAGATGTTTACTGACACACAGTCTGGGCACTGGGCTCTCTGAGGGTCAGCAATAAATGAAGGGTGGTTCGGGGCACCTGGTTGGCTAACTCAGTAGAGCATGCAATGCATGATCTTGGGTTGTGAGTTCGAGCCCCATGTTGAGCATAGCGCCTACTTTAAAAAATTTAAACTGAAATTAAAAGAAGGGTGGTTCTGGCTCAGCCCAGGGGCCATCTTGCCTACATCACATCATAGGACCCGGAGTCAGTTGGGTCCAACTTGCTCATACACGCTCTAGAGGAGGATGCCACGGCCCTGGGAACCACAGGTGGCCTGCACAGGGACAGGACCCAGGTCACATAGGAACCGGAAGTAGGGGAAGTGTAAGGGAAGCTTCTATTTCTTTCTGAATCCTTGCAGAGGTATGAAGCATGCAGAGGTCTGTGCGTGCCCCAGGAGAAAGAGGGTGCCCAGTTAACTCAGCCACACGTGTGCTCCTCAGCCTAGGACTCTGCTGTCTGTCCTGGACACAGGTCTGCCCTGGCCCAGGGCTGGTCCACAGGCTCATCAGAGATAAGGCTCAGGCTTTAGGGTCAAGGTCCCACCCAAGAGGCAGCAATTCAGGCAATGAAACTAAGTCGTTCCATGTGTTAAAATTTCTGGGCCAGAGCAAGATGGAAAGTTCTCTTCAGAGAATGCAAAGTAGCAGGCATCTGAGTGTCTCCACGGCCTTAAAAATAGAATAATCTGGGTTGTAATATTAGCAAGAGCCTTGTCCTCACAAGAACCAGAGGCTGGGCAGATAACCTGGCAGAATGGAAAGAGTTCAACGTTTGGCTGCTTACTGGCTGTATTTAACCTCCTGGAGCCTCAATTGCCCAATCTGTAAAATGGGCATGCAGATGAAGGCAAAGATTAATTGAGATCATAAAATTAATTAGCAAATAGATACTCAGTAAACTTAGACTTCTTCTTTTCCACAAAGAGAATTTACTAGGGGATCCCAGCCCGGGGTGCCACGCACCTCAGGACATAGTTCCCACCCACCCCTCCTGCCCCCCACTCCCACCATAAACTCACGGTGGAGCTTGCAAGGGCACGTGAAGTCAAACCACACATCACCACCCCTCACCCAGCCCTCACTCTCACCCTAGCAAGGTTTACCCACTCTAGTCTACACTGGCACATAACTAGGGTGGCTTTTAGGTTCTGGACTCTGTGCATGACCAAGGACACAAGGACCAATGGGAATCACTGTTCTCCACATGTGAGCCTCACTTGGCCAAATTTGGCCCCATCATCACAAAAATAAAAAGAGGTTTGCAAATTAAGAGTGAAACAAAAGAGTAGGTCACTCAACCTGGGAATCCCAAACAATGGGAACTCAAATAATGCTGAAGGTATTATCTGGTAGCCAGACTCTAAAACTTGTTTTTTTGTTTTTGGTTTGTTTATTTCTTTTTTCCAACCAGACTCACATTTTTCCTCTCCCTCTGGTCTCTCCCAGCAGGAATGTTCAGTTTGTCCCAGATGGAGTAAAATAAAACATTTCTTTAGCAAGTGTCTGCCCTCTTCCACCCCTCCTTTCAGGAAGTGGGGAGAAGCAATTAGGCAAGCGGGTCTGTCCCAAAGAGGAGAGGGAGGAGAGGGCACCAAGGAGGCGGCCCTGGGCCAGCTGGGCCCCCTGACTCCTACAGGGGACCCTGGATCTGGCAGTCAGACCTTAGAATGCTACTTGTCTAACTTGCCTGACAGCACCTTGCTTGGTAGCTCAGGGCCCTCCCCACCAACATGAGAATCAGAGAAAGGGGTCTGGTTATGGGGGCGTGGGGGCACTGCTGAGCCGCCCCACGTCCAAGTGGACCTAGAATTCTGCCAGGGAACTGCAGTGTCCAGAGCCCTTGGTCTCAATCAAGCTATCACTACTGTTGTCTGTCCCTGCTGCTGTCTGACCCTTGAATGTCTGCTGTGTACTCAGTGCTTTATAGTGTTATTATTATTTTTTAGAAAGAGAGAGGGAATCCCAAGCAGACTCCATGCTCAGCACAGAGCCGGCTGCAGGGCTTAATCCAATGACCCTGGGATCATGACCTGAGCCAAAATCAAGAGTTCCACACTCAACCTGCTGAGCCACCCAGGTGCCCCTATATTCAGTACTACACCACTACTACATGAGGTGGCTCTGTCCTAGGCCTAAAACTGTCATAATTATGCTTAAGGACAGAGAAGTGTCAGGGAGGCTCAGAGGGGGCAACTTGTCCAGGGTCACACTGCCAGTTCGGCAGCAGAAGCAGGATTCTAGACCAGGCTGGTCTAGCTTCAAAGCTGGTGTTAGACCTGCAAGGCCTCACCCTTCTCTTTTTCCTTTTCTTCTTTTTTTTAAATTTAAATTTTAATAAAAAAAATTTTTATACGTTTATTTATTTTTTGAGAGATATAGTGAAACAGAGCATGAGCGGGAAGGGTCAGAGTGAGAAGGAGACACAGAATGTGAAGCAGGCTCCAGGCTCTGAGCAGCATTCAGCACAGAGGCTGACAAGGGGCTCAAACCCACCAACCATGAGGTCATGACCTGAGCTGAAGTCAGACACTTAACCGACTGAGCCATTCAGGCACCCCTAAATTTAATTTTTGAGGGAGAGAGAGACAGACAGACAGACAGAGTGTGAGTGGGGGAAGGGCAGAGAGAGAGGGAAACACAGAATCTGAAGCAGGCTCCAGGCTCCAAGCTGTCAACACAGAGCTGGATCATCTCCTGGTCCTGAGTTCAAGCCCCACGGTGGGAATAGAGTTTACTTTTAAAACATAAATGGGGGGCGGCACCTGGGTGGCTCAGTTGGTTAAGCATCTGACTTCAGCTCAGGTCATGATCTCATGGTTTGTGTGTTTAAGTCCTGAGTCGTGCTCTGTGCTAACTGCTCAGAGCCTGGAATCAATTTTGGATTCTATGTCTCCCCCTCTCTGTTCCTCCCCAGCTCTCTCTCTCTTTCTCTCTCTAAAAAATAAATAAACATTAAAAAAAAATTTAATACAAAAAATACAAAATAAATAGGGACACCTGAGTGGCTCAGTCGGTTAAGTGTCGGACTCTTGATTTAGGCTCAGATCATGATCTTGCAGTTCCTGGGTTTGAGCCCCACATTGGGCTTTGCGCTGAAATTGCAGAGCCTGCTTGGGATTCTCTCTCTCTCCCTCTCTCTCTGCCCCTGCCCAGCTTGCTCTCTCTCAATAAATAAATAAATAAATAAACATTTAAAAACTTAAAAAATAAAATAAATTAATTAAATTTATCTAAAGAAAACATTCCAACCAGCTTGAATTTCTCTGAGGCCACTGATGGGGCTTGGGGTTAGAGAAGCAGTTGAAAGCCTGGTTCTACCCATTTCCGTGTAGGCCACGCTGGGCAACCACACTTCACTGAGCAGTACTTAGAAACCATCCTCCACTTGTCCGCTCTCCTCTGACAACTCCTCCCTCTGCGGACTCAGCTGAAATATCTGTTTCCTGAAATGTGCTGTGATCCCTGCCTCCCTCCTCTGCGGTCCCCAGGGACTCTGAGCGTCAGGGCCACTGGACAGTCTGGGTCCACAGCCTCCATGAGAAAACTTTTCAACCATACCCCACTAGCAAAAGTGGAATTGTATCCACGGGCAATCAAGTTGCCCCTGGCCCGTTTCCCAACAAGTGTGCCCTTCCAAAGCCCAGCCAGGCACTGTCTTCCCAGAGCATTCCCGTCTTCTACAGTTTTTAGGTGAAATTTACAGTGAAACGCACAAATCAGAGTCATACAGCTCAATGAGTTTGGCATATGCAAACACCCAAGTAATCCAACATCCTGCCAAGATATAAAGCACTTCCACCCGCCCCCAGAAAGTTCCCTTGCCACCTCTTTTGTCATCTGCCACACGTGTGCCTCTCCAACACACTGTTGGCTCTTCCAGCCCAGGAGCTGTGTCAGGTTATTTTTGTGAACCAAAGGGTTCAAGGGCAGGCCATCTTAAGATGGGCCACTTTGGCATGAAGATTATATTGAGTTAAACTCCTGAAATCACTATTGCACTATATGCTAACTAACTTGGATGTAAATTTTAAAAAATAAATTAAACAGGGTCGCCTGGGTGGCTCACTTGGTTAAGTGTCCAACCAGCTCAGGTCATGATCTCACGGTTGATGAGTTCGAGCCCTGTGTCGGGCTCTGTGCTGACAGCTCAGAGCCTGGAGCCCGCTTTGAATTCTGTGACTCCTTCTCTCTCTGTCCCTCCCTTGCTCATGTGCTTTCTCTCTCTCTCAAAAATAAATAAACATTAGAAAATAATTAAAATAAATAAATAAATATTAAAAAAATAAAAAGGCAAGGGGAGCCTGGGCAGTTCAGTTGGTTAAGTATCCAACTCTTGATTCCAGCTCAGGTCATGATCTCATGATTTGGGAGTTTGATCCTTGCATCAGGCTCTGCACTGACAGTGTAATACCTGCTTGAGATTCTCTCTCTTTCCCTCTCTCTGCCCCTCCTCCCTCTAAATAAAATTTACCAAAAAAAAAAAAAAAAGCAATAAAAACCGAGAAGATTCAGAAAAACCTCTTTACCCCATTTCGCCACCAAATGCCTGAAAAGGATTTAGATAGAGAGCATGCTCCAGAGACACAGCTATCACAATCAGTGACTACATTATAGTATGAATTAGGAATGGTAGATAGGAAGGAACCTAACAAAGCGGGTTTGACTGAAGGCCCGTATATCCCATTGTTTCTGAGTGGCCTAGAGAACATTTGTTTACCAAACATTTACTCTTTTTCATCCTCCTCTGAGTTGCATTCTTTCCCTTTGAAGCCCCAGAGCCCTACACCTCCTCCCTAGTTCAGAATGACATACAGACCTCATTTTGCCTGTCTCGGGAATTTCCGTGTCTGGGTGGGTTTTCCATATGTATACTATAAAATCTGATTTTCTCCTGTTAATCTGTCTCATACCAATTTGATTTTTAGTCCAGCTAGAGGGACCTTGAAGGGGACAAGAAATACTTGCTCCCCAACAGACCCCAGCACCCAGTAATGCATCTAGCAGGTAATAGACACTCAAAAAAAATTTTTTTAATTGAATGTATTTACAGATTAGGGAACAAAATCCCCACATTCTTGTATGGCCCCAAGGCACTGTCACCTTGGGAAAGTCACTTGAGCCTTCTGAGCCCAGACTCCTCACCTGTGAAGGGAAGACAATAACCCAGCCTTCCTACCTTAGGGGATTGTGGGTTTCCAGTAAGATGACCCATGGGAGGCTCTTTGAAAAGAATAAAGGCCTAGACAGATGCAAGCTGCTATTACCATTATTATTAATAAACCCCTACTTCTAGGACAAACATCTGGCAGAAAGAAACCAGGAGAGAGGGAGGCATTCAACACTAACCTCCGGGTTTGGCTACTTGGGCCCTGGCCAAGGTCTGGAGCCACTATAGATGGCCAGCTCTCTGCCTCTGTGTTCATAGATCCAGGCTTATGGATTGATTTCCGGGGCTAAGAATTCCTCAAGTTGCAAAGGATTCTCCCTAATTGAGTTCTCAACCTGGCTTCTAACTACCCTGCCATATGGTCCTCTCCTAGTCTGTTTCCCATCTGTAAAATGCAGGCACCAAAAAGGCATCCCTTCTGGGTCCTCTGACTCCAACCCAGAGGCACAGCTCAGGCTGAGATGTTCTATTCCCTCAGCCTGGGAAGCTGGCAGGGGTCTGCTGCAGCACTCAAAATTCCAACAATCCAAATTCCCCCAAAGTATTCCTTTGAAGGCATTGACTCACGATGTGTCTAGCCTTTAAATTTGATCTGTAATGAGTTTTTCTAGATCATTTCAACCAGCTCTGCGGAATGGCCAGGGGTCTGGGCCACCATATTTTCTTTTTCTTGTAAGTTTATTTATTTACTTTGAGAGAGAGTGTGTGTGGCTGTGCACACGAGCAGGAGGAGAGGCAGAGAGAGAAGTGAAAGAGAATCTCAAGCAAGCTCTGCACTCAGGACAGAGCCCGATGTGAGTAGTAAGATCATGACCTAAAGCAAAATCAAAAGTCAATGCTTTTTTTATATTTATTTTTTTAATTTTTTTTTTGAGAGACAGAGACAGTGCGAGCAGGGGAGGGTCAATGAGAGAGGGAGATGTAGAATCTGAAGCAGGCTCCAGGCTCTGAGCTAGCTGTCAGCACAGAGCCCGATGCAAGGCTCGAACCCATGAACTGTAAGATCATGACCTGAGCGGAAGCCAGATGGAAGCTTAACCGACTGAGCCACCCAGGTGCCCCAAGCGTCCAATGCTTAACTGACTTAGCCACCCAGGTGTCCCACGAACCGCCATATTTTCTTTAAAAAGCTTTCTTTTTTTTTAATTTTTTAATGTTTACTTATTTTTGAGAGAGAGAGACAGAGCATGAGCAGGGCAGGGACAAAGAGAGAGGGAGACAGAATCTGAAGCAGCAATCTGAGCTGTCAGCACAGAGCCCGGCACGGGGCTGGAACTCACAAACAGCAAGATCATGACCTGAGCTGGTTGGCCACGTAACCCACTGTGCCACCTAAGCACCCTATGCCATATTTTCTAAACAAAGCTGTTGAGTGCTCAGAGACATTCTGGGCAGTGACTTGCTGGAATTCCTTGGTGACCTCTTGGAAATTGGGACTGTCCAGTACAGCATGAATGAGCGGGCCAGGAGGAGAGCCGGTGGAGCACTGTGGTGGCAAGGAGGGCACTGGGCGATTGGGGCGGGAAGGGCTGGCTTACCGCCTCAAAGCCGGGGTCCCACTGGGTCCTCAACACCACCGTCATGATAAGAGCTAACAATCTTGAGTGCTGGCACTATATGCCAGGCACTGTCCTTTATATGATTTCTCTCCCACTTACTCTCTAAGGTAGATCCTTTTATTGTCCCCCCTTTATAGATGAGGAAACAGAGGCCAAGTGAGGTGAAAAAAACTTGCTCCAGGATCCCTCTAGAAGGGGCAGATGGCAGATTGGGAGCCTGGTGGTGGGACTCTCCCAACCCCCACAGCACATAGCCTCCTGAGGTGGACCTGGGCTGAGTCAGGCACCCCCTCCTGCCCGCCAGGCCCTGTCTCCTTCCTCCTTTCTCAGGGCCCGCCCTGCTCTCGGAGGCATCGAGTGCTAGGGCCAGCTATGAGTCCTTTCACTTGTGAGCAGCTACCTCTGCTCACCCTCTGGATAGTTTGCTTTAAAGAAAGAAAGTTTTGGGGCTCCTGGGTGGCTCAGTCTGTTGGGCACCCCACTCAACTCTTGCTTTTGGCTCAGATCATGCATGCATGATCTCCCAGTTCCTGAGTTCAAGTCCCATGTTGGGCTCTGCACTACAGCTCAGAGTCTGCTTGAGATTCTCTCTCCCTCTTTCTCTCTGTCCTTCCCCCTGGTCATTCTCTCTCTCTCTCAAAACAAATAAATGAAAAATTAAAAAAAATTTTGCTGTTTTTATTTATTTTAGAGAGAGAGAGAGAGAGAGAGAGAGAGAGACAGCGTGAGAAGGGAAGGGTCAGACAGAGAGGGAGACATAGAACCTGAAGACAGGCTCCAGGCTCTGAGCTAGCTGTCAGCATAGAGCCCGATGTGGGGCTCGAACCCACGAACTGTGAGATCATGACCGAAGTCGAAGTCAGACACTTAACTGACTGAGCCACCCAGGCACCCCATGAAAATTGTTTTTAAGTAAAAAATAAAGAAAAAATGTTTTGGGGTGTCTGGATGGCTCAACTGGTTGAGTGTCCAACTCTTGATTTTGGCTCAGGTCGTGATCTCACAGTGGTGAGATCGAGCCCCATGTGGGGCTCCACACTGGGTGTGGAACTTGCTTAAGTTTCTACCTCTCTCTTTCTCTCTTTCTCTCTCTCTCTCTCTCCCCCTCTGTGCCTCCCCTGCTTGTACACACAAGAAAAGAAAGGAAAGAAAGGAAAGAAAGAAAGAAAGAAAGAAAGAAAGAAAGAAAGAAAGAAAGAAAGAAAGAAAGAAAGAAAGAAAAAGGAAGGAAGGAAGGAAGGAAGGAAGGAAGAGAAAGAAAGAAAGAAAGAAAGAAAAAGAAAGAAAAGAAAGAGAGCAAGAAAGAGGAGAAAGAGAGAAAAAGAAAGAGGAAGAAAGATTTATTTCAAAATATTGATAGACTCACAAGAACTTGCAAAAACCAGTATGGAGTATAGATACATGCTACAACCTGGATGAACTTTTAAAACATGATGCTGGAGCGCCTGGTTGGCTCAGTAGGTTAAGTGCCTGACTTCAGCTCAGGTCATGATCTCACGGTTCGTGGGTTTGAGCCCCGCATTAGGCTCTGCGCTGACAGCTAGCTCAGAGCCTGGAGCCTGTTTTCGGATTCTGTGTCTCTCTCTCTCCCTGACCCTTCCCTGCTCACGCTGTCTCTCTCTCTCTCTCAAAAATAAAAAATAATAAAACAAAAAACCTTAAAACATCATGCTAAGTGAAAGAATCCCATCACAAAAGACCACCTATTATATGATTTCATGAAATGTCCAGAATAGGCAAGTCTATAGAAATAAATAGTAGATTAATGGTTGCCTAGGGCTGGAGGGGATAAGGTGATTTAGGGGGTACTTGCTACTTACTTTTTGGGGTAATGAAAATGTTCTAAATTAAATTGTGATAGTTGCACAAGTCTGTGAATATACTAAAAAACACTGAATTGTATGCTCAATAAAACAATCAGGAAACAAAACACTTTGGCACCTGGGTGTCTCAGTCGGTTAGGCCTCTGACTTTGGCTAAGGTCATGATCTCACATTCGTGGGTTCGAGCCCCGCGTCAGGCTCTGTGCTGATAAGCTTGGAGCCTGGAGCCTGCTTCTGATTCTGTGTCTCCCTCTCTCTCTGCCCCTCCCCCTCTCATGCATGGTCTCTCTCTGTATCAAAATAAATAAAACATTAAAATTTTTTTAAATAAAAGAAACAAAACACTCAAAAGGCTTTGTAACCTTTGAGCAGTAAGACCATCCCTGACCTGTTTGCACCCCACTTAAAAAACATAGTATCGACGCGTCCTATGTGTCTACCACCCAGCTTCTCCTGATGAGGGTAAGTGCACCACCTTCCCTTTTAAAACGAAGCTCCCGAAGGCCGAATCCCTTTTCTCTAGTGTCTGAGGTTCAAATTCTGATGACAGTAACTTCTTACTCAGGTCCTGAACTTTATACTTTGCACAACTCCCCCCACCCGAAGATGATAACTATACTTAATGATAGCTATACTTATGGTGAGAAACATTTCCTAATATAGATAATTGTCACTATATTGTACACCTGAGATTAATATTGTATGTCAACTATTCTCCAATTTAAAAAAACCCACCCCCCAAACCCCATTTATGTGATCCTCAAAGCAAAACGTGGAACAGGGTTACCCTATTTCTTGGTTTTCTTGACAAGAAACATCCTCCCTCCCTGAGGTCCCTCAGTAGGGCTGCCAAATTTGGCAAATAAAAATTTTACCTGTCAGCTGTATGAGGTAGTCAGCTCTATTATGCTCAGCCAGTCCCAGGCGGATCTGCTCTTCGTTTTGAGACAGATCAGCAGACTCTTTCTTAAACTGAAAGGGTCCTTGGACCCTCCCGTTGCCCACAAGGACCCTCCCCTTGCCCAACGTAGCCCACAGGCCTGGGCTGGGTTTTTCAGGCCAAGTGCTCACTCTGGCCTTTCCTTTCCCAAGTTTACACTCGGGGCCTGGCTTTGCCTGACACCAGGGCAGACTGCAGCCAGAAGCCTCAGCTCTTGGTGCCTCAGTTTGCCCATCTAGAAGCTGGTCTTTCAGGTTCTGCTGAGGCCACGGAACGGGCCACAGGGATCCTGGCCAGAGCTTCGAGTCCTGCGCCAGGCCTACTGTCCAGATCCAGGACAATGGAAAATTAGGATGGCACCACGCCAGAGGCTGGGGTGGGACCCCCGGCCTCCCCCCACCCCCAGTCCCCCTTTTCCCTGGCCCCATCCATGCCAGAACCCTCGTCTGAACTACAAGTTCCAGTAGGAGTGGGCCACGGGGCCGGGTCTCGGGAGCTGTGGCCTGCGACTTCAGGGCCAATCCCCGGTCCAGTGAGCCCTCGGGCATGAGTCACGAGGACCGGGACGCCACACCAGACCTCTGGACACACTGACTCACGCACTCGCCTGCCATGCTGGTCTGCCCCCGCGAACTACAAATCCCAGCAGGCACTGGGCTGAGGGGCGGGGCCTCGGAGACCCAGGACATTCAGGGCCGGAAGAGAGAAGCTGGCATGGTGGGATCCCCCATCGCTGGATGGGGGCTCCACTGCAACGGAGGAGAGCATCTTCTCTCCCCGTCAGCGCAGCTCCTTGCCGCCCCTGCACAAACTTCTCGACCGTGGGGTCGCCGGTCCGAGCTCCCCTCCTTTGTTCGAAGCCCGAGCCCGCCCTCCCCGCGAGCCTGGGCTGCTACGGAAAGGAAATGTGGGTTGGCCCCTCCACGGGAGAGGGATGCAGAGTGCCCCTTCTTGACCTTCCTCCATCTCCTAGAGCGAGCTCCCTTTCCCAGGAGGGAAGAACACCCCGCACCCTGAGGCGGGACTAAGCCTTTTAGGGCCCTTGTATAGCCTGCAAGTCTCTAGGAGAAGCTCCGGGAAGGCCTGGGTTCTCCCGGTCCTGGGATGTTCGGGCTGTGATGTCGGACCACTGTCAGTGCCCTGCGCCCTGGCATTAGCTTTACATGGCAGAATCTGATAAGCCTAAGAGGCTGCCAGGAAGTTACAAGCAGAGCACCCTCATTCAGTAGGCTTTTTCTCAAAATGCCCTCCTCAGGGTCAAGTGCCAGACTCTTGTCCTAACTTCCAGGTTATCCAAGGATCCTTTGAGGCATTCATTGCAGAAGAGACTTACCCAGTCCCCTTAGGACAAGTCAGGAACTCAGTCCAGTCTGCTCACTACGATGAGCTGTGCGGAGGCCTCCCTTCATCCACCCTCCAGGGCCAGGGCAGTGCGTCTCCACAGGTCTCTTCTCAGCTGATTTCTGGCTCCCAGGTGGGGATTCAGGTTACACCTGTATCAGGAGCAGTAGACAGCACAGTGGCCAGCAACACATTGGACTTTCTGTCTCCAACACTATTGACAGGTTGATGGGAAAATACCTAAGGTATAGCCACGACCCTGTAATGTCAGTGAGATTTTATTCTGTGGCTAGGTTGAGAACAGGTATTTCCTGGACAATTTCAGTTAATCTTGGAATAGCTACAAACAACTCCAGAAAGGATATTCAAAGTAGATTGCCCAGGTTACCTTAGTAACAGGAGTGGGGGGGGTCATGTTAATTAGTCAGGTGGTCTCTAATCATGCCCATTTCTGTCGGAAATTCTCAAAGGCTCTGTTTTCCAAGCATTTTTGTTTAGACAACCAGCCTTTTGTTACATAGTCCCTCTGCCCCTACACAGAGAGATAGATATCATAGAAACTTGGAGACAACCTTGCCCCAGTCCCTGGATTCTTTAATAAGATTCTCCTGTGATCAAGAACTTCTGCATTCCTGGGCTGAGAATCAGACCCTTGAGTCAGAGCCTATGCCACTTGACTGCAATATGCCGAAAGCCATTAAATGCTTGTCCTTGTTTCCTGAAAATCCAGCCTACAGGGTACAGGTAAAGTCAAAGGGCTGTGTTAATTAGGTCATTACAGGGAATGTGGTTAAGGGTAAGATGCACCAAAAGTTGGGTTCTTTCCCCTTCAGAGCTGTGGGAGAAACTCAGGAACATACCTATTCTGTACATGAAAGTACCTGCGCCTATACTGCTTATTCATCCTGATGCTACTGCAAGATTCCCATTTTGACAGAGTTATATTTGACATGTGAATGTTTAAAAAAAAAGTGTGTTAAAACCATCATTTAAAAGCACAGAGGGGTACCTGGCTGGCTCAGTAGGTACAGCATGTGGCTCTTGGTCTCGGGGGTTGTAAATTCAAGCCCCAGTTTGGGTGTTCAGATAACTTAAAAATAAACTCTTTAAAAAAATTTTTTTTGTTTATTTTTGAGAGAGAGAGAGAGAGAGAGACAGAGTGTGAGTGGGAGAGGGTCAGAGAGAGAGGGAAACACAGAATTGAAACAGGCTCCAGGCTCTGAGCTGTCAGCACAGAGCCTGAGATGGGGCTCGAGCCCACAAACTGTGAGATCATGACCTGAGCCCAAGTCGGCTGCTTAACCGACTGAACTACGCAGGAGCCCAAAACTAAAATCTTTAAAAAAATAAAAATAAACTCAAACAAGAACTCATTGCTTTAAAAAATTTTTTTTGATGTTTATTTATTTATTTTTGAGAGAGAGAAAGCAGGAGAGGGACAGAGAAAGAGTGAGACACAGAATCCGAAGCAGGCTCCAGGCTCTGAGCTGCCAGCACAGGGCCCCATGTGGGGGGCTGGACCTAACGAACCCCGGGAGATCCTGACCTGAGCGGAAGTTGGACGCTTAACCTACTGAGCCCCCCAGGCGCCCTATAAACTCATTGTTTTAATAACACCTTCCATCTTATTTGTACATTATTTTTAGAATCTTCCGTTTGTGTAGGGCGGCACAGCTTTCTGCAAGGCCCTTGCATCAACAGAAGGTGGTAATTAACTTGTGTTGGTGGTCCTGCGGGCCTCGCCCCTCCCTCTGTAAGCCGGTCCTCGGGATGACAGGCGGCCACGCTTCTCTTCACCACCAGGAGTCGCCGTTTCCCGTAGAACGACTGCAGACCAGTAGCAGACCGAGCCGGGGTGAGGGGATCGAGGGCCTTAGGCCAGCATCTAAGATTGGATGGCCTTCGCCCAAGGCCCAGCATCCATCTCTGCTTGAGTCTCAATTTTTCCGTCGGTAAAGGTGGGGAAGGTGACCTCAGGGCCCTCCGCGCCCATTAAGGAAGGATGTGGGGATGGAGACACATCCGCTAGCAGCAGTGCCGGTCTCTCCGAAGGGGTAGTAAAAGGCCAGGCCGGTTTTCCGTAGTCTCTCTGCTCACCAGTCCTAGGAGAAAGGAACAAGGAAGCAGCGGGATTAGCAGATATCTGGCTCACTGGCTCTGAGCTGAAGAGGGAAACCTAGGCAGGGCTATATACATCTGTCGGGGGAGGGGGGGGGTTGGAGGAATGAGAGGGTAGAGGTAGAGAGGAAGGGGAGAGGAATAGATGTCCTCCCCCTCCCCCACAGGAAGGTAAATAGAGGAAAAGAATTAGTAGGGTAAGGGCACAGTCTGCCGCAGATACCCAGGGAGGAGTCCTTGGTAGTCCAGCTGCATTTAGGAAAGGGAGTTGTTTACAGGTAAACAGGAAAAGGGTCTCCGGACATTGTGCTCAATGGAGGTCTAGTGGTTGGTGTCCAATGGGCAGTAAAGGAGCAAACTATGGCCTTTCTGAAGAGAGACACCAAAGAAGTTTGCAGAGAGGCAGGCTTTTTCTCTTTTTTAACTCTTACTTACTTGTCCCTCTCTTTTTATAAAATGTAGGCGCCAGACGTCAGGGATTTTTTTTCTGCCATTCTGTGCAGTCTTTCCAGTGCCCAGGCCAATGCCTAGCACAGAGTAGGTGCTCACAGAGAGGCAGGCTTTGAATGAGATTTGAGTATGTAGCTAACATATTTGTTGAGAGCCTGCTTTGTGCCAAGCTGTGGGCTGGGCACTTGGAATTTGGCCGTGAACTGAATAGATACAGTCGCTGCCCATTTAGAGGGCTTCCAGTTGAGTGGGAGTCTCTAGTCTAGCTCTGAAATAAACCTCTAGATCTAATTATGGTGGGAGCCACGAGAGAGGGTGTTGTGGGGAAAAGACAGACTGCCCTGGTCTGGGGCCCCTGCTGAGGGTCGCATAAGCTGTGGCCTGAAGGGAAAGGGAGGAAAGTGGACAGAGTGTTCCAGCAAGAGTGGTAAGAGTGCAGCCTCTAGAAAAGCTCAGAAAGGGATGAAAGAAACCGTGTAACATTATAAGCAGTTGCAACCGTGGTGCCCCCCAACCTTATCCAGGCTTCCCAAACCCTGGGACGCCTCCTCGGCTCTCTATGTGGGTGCTCCTTTGTAGAATCTGGGCAGTGGGCTAATGGATTGAGTTTAAAGATAGCTAAAGAAGTTATGGTGATCTGCATAATCAGGCCCAGGTGGACGGGAGAGGGCTGGGGTCCCAGGAAGGAGCGCGTGCCTCCACCATCTGTGAAGAGAGCGTTGCCAGTGGCAGAGCTGAACTGAGGAAAGTGGCTCCGGATGGGGGTGGGGTAAAAGTTTTTGAAGTTTTACATGCACAGAGAAGAGTCCTTTTTTCCTTTTTACTGTGTGTTGCTATACATTAAGAGTGCATTCCCTCTTTGTTGCATTCCCTAAGGACTGAATAAAGATCTAAATTTCTCCCAACTGAAATTTCCTGAAGTCAACAGGGTGCAGAATGACTGCATGACCCGGGTCGTGTCCTTCACCTCAAAGAGAAGTTGAGTGTGAGTCCCTGGGGAAAGCGGAGGGGCCAAGGAGGGAGAAGCAGGTCGGGGCCTGATCTTAACAAGGTGACAGAAACATTTGGTCTTTATTCAAGGAGCCATGGGGAGTCCCTAATGGGTTTTAGGCAGAGCTGGGACAGGACAAAATCCACTCAGAGCAAAGGCTCCAGGACAGGGAAGGGCAGGGTGTGTGGGATGGACGGGCAGGCAGAAAGTGGTACCAGCTTGTGCTCTTTACCCTTGAGACCTAGAAAGACCCTGAGACCACTGTCAGGCCCCACCCTAACCCTCAAAAAATCTGAAGGAAAATAGCATTCTGGGCTTCCAGGAGAACACAGAAACATGCTACACACCAAATTTGTATCACGTTCGGGGAGATAGAGGAAGGGTCCCTAAAATTAACTGGAACCCAACCACAAAGTTCGATTGGACTCAGGCTCCACCTGCCCAGGTAAAAATATCTTGAGAATTCCTTCTCCCTGACCCCTCACAGGACCTTGTTTATGACTTCCAGGTCTCCCCTCCCCAGCCCTGCAGTTCAGACCTGTCCGATGCCACCGCCTTGGCCCTAGTCTAATGTTTAGAAACTTCTCCTATCTACCCCACCCTTCCACTTTGCCTCTATGGATTCCCATTCCCCTGGGAGAAGAATTCCTGTATTATCAACACCCTGTGAGGTCCCCCCCTCCCACATTTCCCACTACTTTCCTGGCTAAGGGAAAGCTGGTTGTCCTGAGGTAGCCCCATGCCCTGATGCCCTTCCCCGGGCCACCCCCAGGGCCCTGCTTTCCCCTAGTGCATCCTTCCCCCAGTGCTCCCTCACATTGGAAATCCCGGGTGTCCCCCTCTTCTTCCCTCGCTTCCTTCTTCTTCTGTTGTTGCTTAAGTTTGTAGTGACTGATTTTCTTTTATTATAAAAATAAGTCATACTTATCATAAACACAGTCTCAAGAGGATAGAAATATAAAGCTATGACACTTCTTTCTACCTGGTCTGACCTTTCTAGGAGACACCCACCATGCCCGGCCTCAGAATTTGGGCTTCTGTGGTTTCAACTCTGGAATTCTTAACTGAAAGTAAGACAAACCCACCCTAGCAAGTTTAGGCTGAAAAATAATTTATTTTTTTTTCATGTTTTATTTATTTTTGATACAGAGAGAGACAGAGCATGAGAGGGGGAGGGGCAGAGAGAGAAGGAGACACAGAACCGGAAGCAGGTTCCAGGCTCTGAGCTATGTGTCAGCACAGAACCTGACGCGGGGCTCGAACCCACGAACGTGAGATCTGACCTGAGCCGCCGAAGTTGGATGTTTAACCGACTGAGCCACCCAGGCGCCCCTGAAAAATAATTTATTAAAGATATTCTGTAGCTCACAGCATCTCCTGGAGGACCAGAAAAATAGCCAGAATCAATGTCCCAAAAGTCACGGCCAAGTTGGCCTGGTGGAGGCACCTCTGGGCATAGATACCACTATTTCCTAACACCGCTAACCTGGGCCCTGGTGGTCCCATGAGGGTCTCAACCTCCTCAGCCTCCCAAAGTAGGATACAGCAGTCATTCCCCTTCCTCTTGGTGCCTGCTTCAGACACAAAGTCTAACGCGGGGGCATGTGATTGGTCGAATGCCGGCACCCCAGCTGCAAAGGAGTCTGGGAAAATGTCCCTGGCTCCTGTGGATGGAATCAGGATTGATAAGAATACTCAAATGCAGGACATGCTCATGGGCCAGAAAGCATGGCCCAAGTCCCCTTCCGTTCTCCAGGAGTCCCACCACCCCCATCTCCTGCTCCTGCTCCACACGCCACACTCCCTCACCTCTGAGAACTCCACACAGCCTGCTTACCTTCCCCTCCAGGCCCTCGGAAACCACCCCCTCCTTCTCACAGTGCTTCCCACTTTCTTACACCAGGGATCCCGGCTAGACCTTGCCACCCACCCTGTCTGCTGGCAACATCTATGTGAAACACGACACCACTATCTCAGAGACAGCCGATATTTATTGTGTGGGGACTGTCACCTCATTTGACCCTCAGAAGCTCCCCCACTAAAAGGAACCCCTACTGACATCCCCATTGACAAAAGAGGAAACTGAAGCCCAGATATTGAACATCTTCTTGGGAGTGCCCTCTCCATGCCTCCTAGTGGCCCCTTGAGAGCAGGGTCTGTCACGTTCTTTCTCTGCCAGGGACCCCTTTGTTCTGAACAAGCAAAAGTCCATATATGATTCCAAAAATGTCCTAGAAGTCACATGTTCTCAGACTGTTTCTTACACAACTGCATTTCCCAAACTCGACTGATCATAAGATTGATCTAGGATGTTTATTTGTTAAAAGTAACATAGGTTCCTGGGGCAACTGGCTGGCTTAGTTGGGTAAGCATCCGACATTGGCTCAGGTTATGATCTTGTGGTTTGTGGGTTTGGGTCCTGCATCCAGCTCTGCACCGACAGCTCAGAGCCTGGAGCCTGCTTCGGATTCTGTGTCTCCCTCTCTCTGCTCCTCCCCTGCTCATGCTCTGTCTCTGTCTCAAAACTAAATGTTAAAAAAATAAAAATAGAGATTCCCAACCCCCTCCTGGAGAATCCAATCCATAAGATCTCAGGTAAGGGTGGGGGGTCCCCCCGGGGGGCTCAGTTGATTTAGTGTCCACCTCTTGGTTTCAGCTCAGGTCATGACCTTACGACTCATGATTGAGCTCCACGTGCTCAGTCTGTCCGCACAGAGCCTGCTTGGGATTCTCTGTCTTCCTCTCTCAGCTCTCCCCCACTCGTGCTGTCTCAATCTCTCCAAAAAATAGATAAATTTTTTTTAAAAATAGAGCTCAGGGAAGGTCTGATAATCTAAGACTTTTAACAAGTTCTTTAGTGATTCTTGTGATTGTGCAAATAGGGGAAAGTGCTCTGGAGAGTTGTTTTCTTAGGATGGGTTTAGACCACCCTGGGCCTGCAAAGTACAGCCTGTTCTCACTGGAGATCAGCAACCAAGGCCTAGGGAATGTGGAGCATCACTGCGTGCTATGGAAGGGCCTTCGAAGAGACACTGGGGTGCCACCAGACAACGGGGCATTGCTGCCATTGCTTCCAAAATGTGAGCTTCCAGCAATTCCACTTCGAGGAATTCATCCTGAGGGAATAGCTATGGTTATGAGAAAAGCAGTCCTGTGCCAGAGGAGAAAGAGGTTGTCCAACTCTGCCTGTGTAATTAGTAAGCACAGTCCTCCCCGCACAGGGCTGGCCAGGGTGAGACAAAGCCACGAGGCAGGCCTCCTTCCATCCCCTTCTTCCTGATCTGTCCGGGCCAGTGCCCCCACCCAGATGGCACAATTCCACGCTCTGTGCCCATGGCCCTTTGACTTACCCCGCTCATGGCATTTGCCTATGCAAAGCTCCGAACAGAAGAGGGTGTGTGGCTGAGGCAAGGGGGTACTGACTGGGAAAACCACCCAGTTTGGGTTGGCAGTGGGGCTCGTGTCTAGAGCCTCCTGCTCTAGACTTTGACCTGTTGACCTTGTCCTATAGAAAGTCCCCTTGGTGAGGGAGCTTGCCCCCTGCGATTCGATCCACATGTGGAGCAAAGGTCGGAGGTCAGGGAGAAGACCGCTGTCCCTAACCCAGGCCTGGATTCTTTCTTGCTTTTGTTCTCTCAGTTTTTCCCACTGTCCCACCTGGGCTCCTTGTTGAGGCACCCCAGTGATTTTTCATAGCTTCTTAAGTGCCCTTGGCTGACAGGTCCCAGGAGTCATCTGGTCTTCTCTCTGAAGACTGTAGCCAGCTCAACCCTGGGGCTCTCTCCCCAGTGTCCCTAGCCCCACAGCCTCCAAAGATGTAAGCGCATGACCTTCACTTCTTTGTGTAAATAGCCAGGACATCACTAAAATGATAAACAGGCAAGTTACGGTGCCCTAGAAAAGTCTTACGTTCATGGTCCTCATCTGTGTTTCCTCAGTCCTTTGTTTCCCTGGTTTAAACAAAGTCAGACACCAAGCCCTTCTTTTTGCCCCAGTACTTCTCAGATACTAATGGTCTAAAATTCACTCAAGTAACAGAACACCTGGAAGTCATGGGCTCCTTAAGGCAGCCGTGTTTACTGCTGTGTCTAATTCCCCACACAGGAAAGGAGGGTAAGGACTCAGGCCTAGATGATGGCCCAGTGGTTAGTGCATAGGCAAAGCTTAGGTCGAATCTTACCTCCAGTGCTTGCTAATTGTCAACCGTGGGAAAGTCTCTCAATTTCTCAAAGCCTCTGAGCTATGAGGACTGAACCGTACCCCTCCTTCCATTCATCTGTTGAAGCCCTGAGCCCTAGTGTGGCTGTATTTGAAGATAGGGTCTTTAGGAAGGTAACCTCATGGTTTGTGGGTCTGAGCCCTATGTCGGGCTCTGTGCTGACAGCTCAGAGCCTGGAGCCTGCTTCGGATTCTGTGTCTCCCTCTCTCTCTGCCCCTCCCCCACATGTGCTCTGTCTCTCTCTCTCTCTCAAAAAAACCTTAAAACTTAAAAAAAAAGAGAGAGAAAGAGAAAAGAAACCAACTCTGATGACACATTCATCATGGGCTCTTAGCCTTCAGAACAGTGAGAAAATAAATTTCTTCAGTTTGAGCCACCTCATCTGTGGTATTCTGTGATAGTAGCCTAATCTGACTAATACATTCAGTTTCCTCATCCGAAAAACAGGCATAAAGCTAGCATTTGCATCATGAGGCTAATGTAAGAATCCAATAGGAAGTACACATGCCTGCTTATTCAGTTTTCCTTCAACTTCTTCAGCACTGACATAGTGCCTGGCAGATAGTGGATGTTCGATAAATATTCAGTGTATTCAATGAATAAATACATCCGTTCATAAAGGAAGCTGTCAAACTACAGCCATAAAGGAAGCTGTCAAACTAAATACATACGAATATTTCTGAGCTTCTCATTAACCTCTGCTTCTTTGATCATTGATCACCAGTCACCAGGAAAGGACAGCAAGCATAAAGTATTTAAGAAAAGTGCAAGGCCGGTCTCACATTGTCAACTGGATCTGCCCATTAATGTCATATATTCTGTGAGGGGGAAAGGACAGTCTGACTGATCCTTCGATGAGTTTGAGCCTCTGGGAGGAGGGAGTCGTTGATCAGGGAGCAGCAGGTCCAGGTCCAGCCTTGTGGGCCTGAGGCCCTGGGGCAAAGGGGAGAGCTCTTCCTCCGTTGGGGCGGAAAGGCTAGAGACTGGGGACCACAGCTGGGGGAGACAATGTCGGGAGGCTATGGAGCCTCAAGGAGCAACTTGGTCTGGGGTTAGAGGCCACAGCAGACCTACCTTCCTGGTGCTTGTGAGATGCAAATGATGAGAATAATAGGGCCTCTGTCCCCAGGCCATTTGTGTGTGGCAGAGGCTAGGCTCTAGGGAAGCATTGTTCCTTCTGCCAGGCCATGGTGAGAGTTCTGGGGCAGCTGGCAGCCCGAAGTGCACAGACCAGGCCACCCCCTGGGTCCCAAGAATCTCCCCAGGGAGAGGCATCCCTGCTGCACTCACTCCCTGCTGATGCCATTCTCTCTTTCCAGGACCAGCTCAGCAGGAGCAAGCCCCAGTGAGTACTCAGCTCCCCTCTTTCCTCTGCCTCTTCTCTGATCTCTATCTCGCTGCCCCTTTCCTGAGCACGGCCCTACTTGCCCAGTGAGACCATTCCCGTACCTCTACCCCACTGTGAGCACTAGGGCTCCCCACTACCGGCCTCACTGGGGCACCAACTCATCCAGCTGTGTACTCCCTGGGCACTGGCTTGTCCCCCGGACTGTTCTTCCTGCTTCCTGATCCCAGGCCACTGCCACACAACTCCAGGGGGCGCCATTCACATAGTCGTGGATGTGAATGTCCTGGGACTTGTGCAGTGTCTGGCTGACACAAATTCAAGGGCCCCTTGGGCAGAGTTGACTAGAGTCTGATTGCAGGTTGGGGCCACCCCTTCCACCTCCCAGATGTGTAGGTAAGTGACAATGGGCAAGAGTGACCCCCTGCGAATAGAATGGGGTCCCCTAGAAGTAGAGTCTCCTCTGAGTGGCTCTGGACCCTTCCTGCCCATTGTAGACCAGCAGTGCTAAGTCACGGGGCCTAGCGCTTCCATCCGTCTTGTTCAGAATTCAGGGTGCATGGGGCAGGGGGCTGCCATAGGTGGAACAGGCACTTGGCTGGGAGGCCCCCTTGTTTTCAAAACGCCTACCTTACTGGCCCTGCTGCAGTGTTGGAAAGGCTCACCATGAATGGTTCCTTTGGGTTGAGTGAATCATTGAGGCCTACTGTAAAATGTAGATGGTTTATTATATTGGGGACAGAGAGTAAGTTCATATGGGGTGGGGGGCGCTGGGAGATAAGGCCAGTCTCATCAGTCCCCTGTCCAGATTCCCCAACTTGGGGAAAAGATGTCCACAGCCCATGTCCTCTGCCTGCTTCTGGGACCTGGAGACACACAGTGAGTACAGCTGCTGAGCCCGGGAACGAGGGAGGTGGGACGCAGCGGCTACCACGGGGCTACCACGGGTCCTGCGCCTCTTCTAGCCCTTCCAGAAAGCTCAGGAGGAGGAGGAAGAGGAGGAAGATGAGGAAGATAAATATGAGCTGCCCCCCTGCGAGGCTCTACCCTTCAGCCTTGCCCCTGCACACTTTCCGGGCACCCAGGAGGACTCTTTGTACTTGGGTATGGGCTGGGAATTTGAGGAAGGGAGTTGGGTGGTCAGGCAGGACAGAGGGTCCCCACAAGGAAGGCGGGTGCAGGCCTTGCCTCTTCTCCCTTTGTCTGCACTGGGGCATGGTGGGGGGGAGGTTGGGGGGAAGATCTCAGCTGGCAGTTGCTGAAGCCTCTGGGCTAAGCAGAGAGAGAGAGAGAGAGAGGATGGAGGAGAGGAGGAAGGGGGGAGAAAGGCAGGGGGGCTAGTGGGAAGGGGAGAGCCTGGAGGGGCACTGTAACCAAGGCAACGGTGGGAAAGCAGGAGGCCCCACAGGGTCCCTGGGGCCTCCTCTGAGATCCGGCACTTCTCTGAGCAAGGGTAGGGATGCCAGGAGAGCCAGACTGCTGCTGGCATCCACCCCCAGGACTCCTCGACTTGGTGGGGGCAGGAAAACTGGCTGCCTCCCGTTGCCATGGAGATGGGGCTGTGGGGAAGCCAGTGAGGGGGGAGGGGGAAGGAGGAAATGAAAGCTAGGTAGGGGGTGGGAGGAAAATGGGAACCTGTGTGGGAGGAATCCACTGACCCACAATGCTTGGGGCCTTTTCCAGATCACCCAGGCCCAGGGGGCCCATGCAAGTCACCACCGCAGCAACTGCCGCCCCAGCCCACAACGGTGAATAACACCCCCCCCACTAAGTGCCTCCTTCCCCACCCACCCCACCCACCCCACCTCACCCCACCTCACCCCACCTCACCCCACCTCACCCCAGGCTACCATTTCCCAGTGAGTAAATCTAAGAGGCAACTCATCTGCAAGATTCCCCTACATCTGCATTCTAGAGGCCCCTGAAAAATTAGATGTGTCAGTAGCAGAGCCCTGTTACCAGCTGCTGCTCCCTTCCCCTCCCCCCTTTCCCACTGCCTGGCCTTCCCCCACGCCCGCCAGTCACTGTCCCTGGACTCACCCTTCCGCTGGAGCTGGGAGAGCTGGAAGGCTAGGCTGCCCTTCCCTGGACCCTGGAGCCTGAGGACCCCTCCCTGCCTAGAGAGTGAAGAAATCCCTCACTTGGCTGCCACCACAGCCAGCTGGAAAGGCCCGCTGGGCTGAGAAAGCTTAGGGGCTTGGATATTACCACTTTCATCATATATTTTATTGGAAGATAAAGAAAAAAACGGAGAAATTCACAACAAAGAGCACAAAGCCGAGGCAAAGAGTCATCTCTGTACATTAGTTCTTGTATTGTAGTGGTTTTAAGTCTTCACAGACATACTTAACCCCATTGCATCCCACCATACCATCTTGTCCTTCCCGTGCCTCAGTTCCCCTCCCTCCCCTCACCCCTGACCCTGCTCTCCTTCCCCATTGTGCCCACAGCTGAAGGCAACACTGAGCCTGCCGGAGGCTAGGAAGCAGGGACAGCCCTTTGGGAAGCAAGGTAATGAGGCAGTCTTATCTCTTTCAGAGACCCACTCCCTCACTCCCCACCCTGAGATGGGGAACCTGTCCAGGCAGGGCTGGCTTGAGTTCAGGTCACCTGGGGTCATGCTTTGCCTGGTCACTGCACTCCTCCAATTGTTCCTCATTGTTACCTGCTGACTCCCCATACCCACTGGGGTAGGCAGTTCAGGAGACCAGGCCTGGAGACCAGAAACACTTTGCCTGAGATGACAAAAAAGCCGAGTCCCTGACTTCCAGGTCCTGTTCTGCACCTGCTGTGCTCTCTGGGTCAGGCAAGGGACACTCTAGGATGAAGAGGTCTGCAGGGCAGCCTCCCCTGCCTGGGAGACCCTCACTATTGAAACGTCTGAGTGTCATGTCCCCGTCGAAGGGGCTCTTTGGCCACCAGTCTCTGAACCCATCCATGTCATTATTACTACCACTGTCTGGATAAGTGATAAGTGCCCTGAGGCCTGTGAACCCAGAACTCTGGGATATCAGGATAGCAAGGGATCTCAGCACATTTTTGTCTGAAGATGGCCCAAGAGGGGCAATCTCCTCCTGCCTAAGGTCAAACAGCTAACCTGAGGCACGTTCTTGTTTACTGTGCTCAGTGGTTGGTAAACCTTCATGACCTTGAGGGTGGTTTTGATTTGGGGAACAGCCCAAAGTCATTTAGACCAAGCCTGGCCAATCATTTGGGAGGTCAAGCCAGGCCGCATACTGGGGGTGTTAGGTAGGGCGACAGGAGCTTAGGATGGCTTTCTCCTGGGGCTTCAAAGCTGCCTCTGAGGATAAGTTCCAAAGATCCTCCATTCTTCCAGCCCAAGTTTCACTGAATTCTTTTCTCCCTGTGTTCATGACTGGTGATTTCTACTTTTCCTTCCAGAGCTGGCTACCCCGGCCAGAATGGTGAGTAGCCCCTCAGTCCCCACTCATCCTGTAGGGTTCTGGCTAGGAAGTTGGCAGAGTTGGGGTAGGTGGAGCCAGGAAATAGCCCTGAAACCAAGGGAAAAGGCCCAGAGCAGAGTTGCTCCCTGTTTGCCACAGGCCCCTGACAAGGTGTAAGTCAGCTGTCCTGTGCCGCCCAAAGCTACAGGGGAAGCCTCACCTCTGGACTCGTCCTGGACACCCACATTCCAGTGGGGCCTATAGGCACCTCTAAAGGGGAAGGTACTTGTGGGTGCCTCCTCCCAGGCAAAGGGGCAACTTTAATCATTCTAGCTAGCTCTCAGAAGGAGGTCCAGCTTGTGAGGCGGGAGGGAGATGCCCACAGTCCCCCCCCCCCCACAAGCGATGGCTTCACCCTCCCTCCCATTTGCTGGTCAAACTCTTAGGTGCCAGACCCACCAAAGATATCTGATGAGAACCTCTACCTGGAGTGTGAGCCCCGTCCAGGTGAACACCTCCCTCTACCCCAGACCCATCCTGCCCCGAGGCCCTCAGCTGGTCACAAGAAGACACATTCTGGCTGTCTTCTTCCCTTGTCTTCCCCACTGCCCCACCAATACATATGTGCCTCCGGACATCCAAATGGACACCCACGCTTGGACCTTTGGTCCAGGTTGACCCCCACTGTGCGTACTAGAGGGAGGACCCCCTTAAAGCAAGAGCTGCACGGGCTTCCCCGCTGGTTGCAAGGACTCCTAGAAAGCCCTGAGGGACAGCAGGCCTGCAGGCGTCCACACCCCGCCCTGGTTGATGTGGATTTCCTTGCCTGGTACCCAGTCCCAGTTTCCTTGACTGTTTTAGTCCCAGTTTTGACTCGAACTCTGAGCTCTCAAGTCCTGATGCTCCCAGTGTCTCTGCCAAGGACATCAGTGATGCCCAGGTGAGTGCCTACCAGGGATGTGTGTGTGTGTGTGTGTGTACATGAGATGGCCAACTCAAGCTTCACCAACTCTGACTCTGGGATCTCTGAGTTCACTGGGTTCTTCCTCTTAAAGGGGATAAAACCCTGAGTCTCTCTTCCCCAACTTGCTCCCCACAGGCCTGCCGTAGCTGCCCAGGAAGCTCAAAATGTAAGAGGCTAGGAGCTAGGGGAGGTAACTTGGGGGAGGAGGGGAGGCTCAGGGAGGGACTACAGGCCCAGGGGGATGGGCCTACAGAACCGAGTTTCTTCTGACCAGCCCTCCTGTGTCCCTGTGTCCCAGGGAGCTGTGACTGCCACCTCTAAAGGTGAGTAGAGGCATCTTCACCATGAACCCCAGGCAGTCCTCCTGCCCCAGCCACAACCCTGAAGGCCACAGACTCCTTTCCAGCCTCTCATGCCCCACTTTGCTGTGGGAGTCCTCACAGTTCTGACTTCAGCTGAGAGCAGACCTGGGGGGATCGCCCTGTACATTTTCCAGGGTCTGCACCAAAGCGGGAAACTCCCAGCCTGTACCTCAAGATCATCCCTCCTTTGGAGGTCACTTGAGGCCTCGCTGTTAGGTCCTAACAGGGTCCAAGACATGGAGAGGAGGGATGAAGCACTGGGTGCCCTGCTTGGGGCTTCAGGCCTATGTGCGCTGCCCTCTAACCTCCCCAACCTCTGTAGCTGGACCCAGAGCCTTCTCTGCCTAATCCCCACCCAGCCTCAGCTCTACAATCTGCTTCTTTCAGCAAAAAGGAGAGCCTCTCTTTCCTGTATAGCATCCACCTGGAGCCCCTCAGCTGCTGAGGTGAGGAGGGCCAGGGAGAGGGCTCAGGAGGAGGGCAGCAGGGCCTCTTGGGGGGCATTTGCCATTGTGAGGAATACGTATTGAGCACGTGTCTGCAGCACCATGCTGGGCACCAGGCACGGACACATCTCTGTTCTGCTTGTGCAGACTCTGTCTAGGGAAGGCAGATGGGAACATAAATGGCTGCAGGGCAGGGTTCTCTGCTCATCAGCCCCTCTCCACTGCCCTGGCACATGTCTGAATGGCTGCTTGTATGTGTGCACAGGACAGCAGCCTTCTGGATCAGCCTTGGTACACAGGGAACCGTGACCGCCATGCTGTTGAGAGTGCCCTGCTCCAATACCAAAAGGTGGGCTACTGCAGCCCCCACACTGGGACTTCTGAGGACCCCTTCTGCTCATAAGCTGTGACTGGCTGAGCAGGTGGAGGTGGGAGGGTAAGGGGGGTGCTGGCTATTTGTGGCCCAGGGCTGTAGGCAGAGAGTGGGGAGATGAGGTTGATGGACAGGGTCTCCTCCACAGGATGGAGCTTACACCGTGCGCCCCAGCTCAGAGCCTCATGGCTCACAGCCCCTTACCCTGGCAGTACTTCTTCACGGCCGGGTCTTCAACATTCCCATCCGGCGGCTGGACGGTGGGAGCCACTATGCCCTGGGCCGGGAGGGCAGGAACCACGAGGAGGTGGGTGCTGGGGGAGGATGTGAGCTACAGGGTGAGGCGGGCACAGCACAGCCATGTGCTGGCCCCCTCCAGGAGCATTTCCCTGGCGGACAACCCACATTTTGCACTTTTTTTTTCTGAACTGGGTGGGAATGACAGTGGCCAGTGACTTGAATTCCTTCCCAGAGGTCTGCCTTCCTTTGGGGGAGGCACCCTACTTGTAGGGCACAGTCTGCCCAGGGGCCGGTAAGGGGCATTGGGCCTGCCTGAACCCAGCTAGGAGGAGGGCAGGGCCCAGGTAGTCCAGGCTCCTGTCCATCCCAAGGACTCACTTTGTGCCTGGCACTTGCTGAGGCCTACATGCTAGAGGACCCGGGCAGAGGCACGGCCCCACAGTTATTTCTACCTGGCCTGGGAAAGAGGAACTGGCTAAGAACACACTGTGGATGCAGTTGCAAGAAAGTTGCACGGGGCCTGGAACTGGGGAGCAAAACGGCAGTGGAGTTTCATGGGGGCAAACAAGAAGGAAAGTATTCAGAAAAATGTCAACGAATGCCCCAGAGCCCCTCAGTTCCTTCAGGAGGTTTCTCCCAGCATGAGGCTCAGGGGACTCACGGATGTCCTGCATTCCTATCCAGCTGTTCTCCTCCGTGGCTGCCATGGTCCAGCACTACACACAGCACCCCCTGCCCCTTGTGGACAGACACAGCGGTGGCCGTCAGTTCACCTGCCTGCTCTTCCCCACCAAGCCCTGATGCCATGGCTGATTGTATGCAGCGGCCACTGGCCCCAGAGTTTGCGCCTTGCTAGGGCCACGCTGGGAGGTCTCCCTCTTGCCTCTCCCAAGTCTCCACCCCTCCAGACCCTCCCCCACCCCTTTACCCCAGTCCCTGCAGGCCTGGATGACAGGCTTTGGGAAAGGTTGCCCAGAGCAGAAAGAGCCCCTGAGATCCCACCCCATGTTCACCTGGAGCCTAGCACTGCCCTGCATCTGTGAGGACTGGAAACAGGCATCAGGCAGGGTTCCCCTTTCCCAGCCCCCAGGCATGGCCATGTCTGCGCAGTTTACTAGGGTCTTTCAAGCTGCTTTGGATGAAAGCTTCCTCTGGGAAGTGGAGCTTCTGGGGAACAGCCCAGGGTACTGCCTGGACACAAAGAGAATCTTTTCACATTCTTTTCAGGGGCTTAGCACAGGGCTGGCATCTTTGCTTGCACCCTACATAGTCCGCTTTCAATAAACATTTGTTGAATGAATTCTTGAATTTGCTGTGTGAAGCAGAGGCGGCCTCTGTGAGGCCTTCATGAGGTTTCAAGGTTCTTAAGGGTCCCAGGGGACAGACTGAGCTTGGGAGTGATGAAGCCATGGTGGCCAGACCAGGGCAGGAAGGGCCAGCCCCATTTCTGCCCCTGATTGGGTCTTTTGCTCTTAGACGGTCAGTGGAGGCCAGCCTGGGGGTGGCTGATTTTTATGTTGTTTGTGGAGGTCAGAGTGGAGAAGGGGTCAGGAAACGCTAGATGCTGTCTCTGCCGCCCCATTAAAATGATGAGCACGGACTTGGTTACGTATTTGTCCCTCACCTATTTGCCCTATCGTGTTCCCAGGGAGGGATGAGCCTGACTTTGTTCACTTGGCGTTGCCTAGAGTAGCGGAGACAGGAGTATCCCAGTAAGCAAATGGGTAACGGACACGCCAGTGCTAAGATCAAAAGCTACGGAAGGCCCAGGGTGGAGTTCAGAGAAGACAGGAGGCCAGAGAGCAAAGCCGCCCGCCCCCGCCTTGGGACCCTGGAGGGTCGGTGATTGACGCGCGGCCCGCAGGCGGGCGGGCGGGGTGTCCGGAGCGCCGGAGTGGGGACGCCCCCGGGCCCTGGCACAGCGCCCGGAACACCCCGTGCCGGAAGCGCCATGTGACCGTGACTGCGCAGAAGCCGCGAGCGCCCGCGAAACAAAGGGCGGCTCTGCGGCCGCCGGGCGCCCAGGCTGGCATGGAGCCCCGGACCTCCTACCCCGGCCGGGCCTCCGGCTCTGCCTCCCGGCGGCCCCCGGACTCCGGCGGGCGGGGAGGCCCCGGATCGTGCCGAGGCCCGGGCAGGGGAGATGGGAGAGGGGTGCCCCGGGGCACCGTGAGATGCAAGTGCGATATCAGAGCCAAGGTCGTGGAGCGTTGGCGGTTTTCCCTGTCACTGCCGGCTCTGATATATTACCCCCTCCTTAATTTCTGTAACAAAGGCACAGCTAATTGTCCTTATGCAATTATCCTAAGGGGAGGAGGAATAGGTGAGGAGCTCTCCGGAAAGCCGGGAGGATAGTGAAAGGCCTGATGGGGAGCGCTCTAGCGCCTCTCTCCCAGGCAAACACACGGGAATTCGGGTCAGTGACTGCCACTTTCACGTCCCAGCGGGGATGCAGTTTCTGGCCAGGCCACCTGGAAGAGGAGCAGCATGTGGCAGGTGGCGCAGGGCCAGGTGAGGGGTGGACACAGCTGTGTGATGTGGGGAGGGGACTAGCAGCCGGAGGCTCCTGCAGAAGCAGGGGGACAGGAGACACAAGGACGGCTTCCCCCACTCTGTTAGTAGCCCTGGCGCCCTCTTGCCCCGCCCCGCCTGACCAGGCAGGAACTTAGGGGCTGGAGAGGGTGGAGAGCCCACTTCAGGTTGGGCCTCAGGGTACAGTCAGATTTTTGCATCTCCCACCATAGTTTCAGCTTTGACTTCTCTTGAGCCCTCTACCCTAGGGCTTGCTTTCCTAGTCCCCAATTTGCTTATCCCAATGCCAGCTGGCCTGTGGGGGGAGCAGAGACCACAGCACAGAGCTCTTGAGTTGGTGGCCTGACAGAGACTCTGCTTGGTTCCAGTTGGAAAACTAACTTTAAGAAACTAGCCTCAGCCCTTCCCTCCCCGGGGAAAAAGAGAGGCGGTGCAGTCCAGGCGGTGGAAACAGCATGTGATAAGGGCCACTGAGGGCCAAAAGGAGCTTGGTCTAGAGAGTGACTCAGTTTAGCTAGTACCTCCTCAGCCTGAGGTCACACTTGGATGTCCCCTGTTCCTGGAAGCCTGCCCAGATCCCCAAACCTGGGCTCAGGCACTTAGGACACCTTTCAGCAATTGCCTTTTCACTCTCAGGCAAGGACCAAGCTACTACTGCCCACTATTGCATATTCAGGACCTCGAATACGACAGATGACAAATATCTGTTGAAAGAGTCACTGAATTCCTATAAAGCTGTTTGTTAATATTCCTTAACCAGATCTTCCTTCGTAAGAGAGAAGTCCAACCTAGTGCTGTCCGATAGAACTTTCTGTGGTGATAGGTGATAGGAACATTGTAGATCTGCATTGTCCATTATGGTAGCTACAAGCACAGGAGGTTATTGGTGTGACTGAAGAGCTGAATTTTTAACTATAATTCAATTCATTTTAGTTAATTTAAACTTAAATAGCCACATCTGGTTTGTTGCTATCCTGTTGTTACAAGTGTTTTGCATTCCAAAGTGTTAGGGACAGTGGTAAAAGAAAAAGCTGGAGAAGCTGGTGGGGGGTAGGGAGTGGAGTTGGGGGGCGGGTCTAGATCCAGAGGAGCCTGAGAAGCCTCTGTAATGAGTGTGGGCAAAGGGAAGTCACCGAGGTTCAGAGCAGGGATGGGTGCAGGAGGATAGTGTTTCAGGAGGGTCTCTCTCGCCGTGAAGTGCTGAGGGGTTTGGAGAGGCAGCACAGGAGGAGGGACAACAATCAGGGGCTGCAGTTACTTCTGTGATTTCTGTGAGAGATATGACATCCTCTAATGTTTTTTGCCATACCAGTGTCCCTTCGTACCCCATCCCATTTCTTCTCACCTAACAGGCCAGACTCTAGAAAATTCCAGGCAGAGTCATCAACTGGGGGACCTAGTCTGGGAGAAATACCACTTGGTATTCATGTGGCGACGAAGCCCATGTGTGGCCAGGAGTGGTTTGCCTATCTCCATTTGCCACGAAAGGCCTGTAGGACGGGGGCACAGGAAGGATGCGGCCCAGAAACGCAGGAAAGTCGTGGCCACCCGCTCTGGCAGGTCCACACCTGCTGCGGCTGGGAGTGTGCTCCTCTCTGCAACCACTCAGCAAGCTTTCAGCTTTGGTTTCTAGAGCAGCAACCTGACCTCGGGCGAAAAAACATGGGCTCCGAAGCCTAAAGGACCCATGTTGAATCTGGCTCAGTTACTCACGGCCTGTGTGACCTTAACTTCTGTCTCTTTTACTTTTAAAATGAAGCTAGGGGTGACCAGTGTTCAGTCGGTTTAGAGTGTCTGATCCTTGACTTTGCCTCAGGTCATCTCACGGTTGGTGAGATCGAGCCCGGCATCTGACAGCCTGGCATCTCAGAGTGAGCTTGGGATTCTCTCTTTCCTCTCTGCTGCTCAAGTGAGCACACATGCTCTCTTTTTCTCTCTCAAAATAAATAAACTTAAAAAAAAAAACTTTAAAGTGAGGCTAATAATAGCTGCTTCTTAGGGTTACTGTGAGAATGAGAAATGATGTATGTAACAAATACTTAGCTTAATGCAGAACCTGACATATAGTGGAGCCAAATGATTGGTACCTAATAATAATCCTGTGAATAAGCCAAGCCTGGTTCTGGTCCCACTTGGATGATCCCTTTTCATAGGCTCTTCCTTTTTTTCTTTTTTTCTTCTTTCTTTCTTTCTCTCTTTCTTTTCTTTTCTTTTCTTTTCTTTTCTTTTCTTTTCTTTTCTTTTCTTTTCTTTTCTTTCTTTTCTTTCTTTCTTGACCAGAGGTTTTTTGTTTTGTTTTTTAATGTTTATTTTTGAGAGAGAGAGAGACAGAGTGTGAGTGGGGGAGGGGTAGAGAGAGAGGGAGACAGAATCCGAAGCAGGCTCCAGGCTCTGAGCTGTTAGCACAGAGTCTGACACAGGACTCGAACTCATGAACTGTGAGATGGTGAACTGAGCCAAAGTCAGACGCTTAACCACTTACCACAACACACACACACACACACACACACACACACACACACACACGCAACCTTTAGCTACTGTAGGTGCTATGATTATTGTTTTGTCTGCCCATCTGGCTTTCCTATCCCCCTTCCTCCTGGCAACACCATCCACTTCCCTTACTATAGGACCAAGCATATGACCTAGATCTGGCTAGGTTCAAAGTAGGAGCAAAGTCTTCTCTGAGACAAATATATTGATGTTGAGAAAGAGAAAAGCCCTCTTCCTAAGCATGAGTTTGGGCTGCAAATGGCTCCTGTCCCCACCACATTGACAGAACCTATCAGCAAAAGTCAGGCAAAGACAAAGAGCAAGTATCTTGGAGACACTGCATCCTGTGCCAAGGTCACAGCTTTTGCTGTTGTGCCCCTCCCAGCGATGTGAGCTAGAAGTTTCCTTTTAGGTTTAAGTTGGTGGGAGTATGGCTTCTGATATTTGTAAAGAAGACACCTGCCTACCACAGGCACTTGTGTTCTTGAACTTTGGAAACATCAGAGATTTTTCTGACCAGTTAGTTGTAGAACCAGAGTTTAGACTTGTCTGGCCAGCTCTAGATCTACCATAAATTATACCCCACACCCCACACATCAATCACAAGTATTTACTGAGTGCATATTAGATGGCAGGCACCAAACTAGCGTCTTGTCCCTCCTCCACAGCTACTGAAGGACTTTTTCCCCTTCTGTCACTCCTAATCTCTAAGGACCCTCGAGTCAGAAGACATAAAGAACAACTCTCTCCACCAGTCTGGGAAAACACACTGTCTTTCCAGAATCAATACCCCCAGAATCTTCCTCATGTGCCAAGGACGTGAAAGGAACCAGCCAGCTACCCTCCTATTTACCTACCTACCTACTGTGGTCTCCTTAGCAGGGAGTTAAGTCCTATCCCTGGCCCAGAGCCCTGTGACAGAGTTTCTGCCTACACCCTACTCTGAGCGACAGGTTTCAGCTTCCTTTACAACTGCAGCGACCATTTATAGGGATACTAAAGTTGTTTTAAAAGTGTTTTTTTTTTTTTTAATCTAGATTGACCCCAAATGTCCCCTTTGTTTACTTTGCAAGTCTTGTTGAGGAGACAGAGGGATGTTGGAAACAGAAGACTTCAGGACAGTGGTTTCTAAATCTAGTCCTTAGAACACCCATGGACCATGATAATGACATCACCAGTTGGTGACAAAAAAGGAGAAAAACGCAACCCGCAAAACGAGTTCTTCCTGAGGCAAAATTATTCCATTTAAAGGACTATCTTCTAAAGGGAAATCAAGTTCTTTCTCCTTTTTTGGTATGAAAGTATACTTTCTTTTAGATCACTTGACTTTGCTGGGCCTAGGAGAAAGGGACGCCTGGGTGGCTCAGTCAGTTAAGTGTCCGGCTTCGGCCCAAGTCATGATCTCACAGTTTGTGATTTCAAGCCTTGCATCGGTCTCTCTGCTATCAGCATGGAGCCCACTTTGGATCCTCTGTCCCCCTCTCTCTCTGCCCCTTCCCCAGTCACGTGCACGCGCTCTCCTATCTCTCTCAAAAAATTAAAAATTAAAAAATTAATGAAATAAAATGGAATAAGAAGGGCAGGAAAAAATAAAATGAAATGAAATAGGAGGGGCTGGGTGCTTGCCTTAAGTAGCCTCCAAGGGCCCTTCCAACCTGATATCTTCAGGGCCTGGGACCCTGTGTCTTTCACAGCCTGGCCTACCTCCTCCTGTGCTCTCTACTTAGCCCCCTCCCAATCCCCTCCAGCCCTCCCCACTCAGCCCCTCAAGGTTTGCCCTCTTAGCTGAGATCTCTTAGACCTTCTTGCAGGAAACACCCCCTCCACAGCGCACTTTGGAGTAAATGAAAACCCAAGAGATGCAGTTTATAAAAGGCAACTGTAGGTTTGGAATAGTCTAATGTTTGTCCTGAGATAATGAGTGGATCAGCCCAGCCTCCACTAAAGCCTGGAAGTTAGGGCAGAGGGTCTGAAACGAAAAGCGAAAACCTAAGAACGAAAACCAAAGCAGGGGCTGCCTGCGGGGAGAGCATAAAAGGAGAAAGTTCTAGCAGAAGAATGTTGTCATGGATTCCTACAGCATCTGAGCTGGGGAGCATCGTCCATCTTGTCCTGTCTCCTCATGTTGCAGATGAGGAAATTAAGGCCCAGGGAGGGGACAGGAGTTGGTCCTGTTTACACCCCATCCCCAGCTTAGTCCATTGGTTGGGGGGGGGGGTGTACATTTTTTCTCTAGAAGCACCTCAACTCTGGGTAAGGCCTGGACATGGAGACCAGCTGAGGGAGATTTGGAAACTGAGCCCAGGAGAAGCCAGAAGCACTAGGTTAGCACCCAGGCCACCTCTGAACACTTGTGTCCCTGCCCCCCAGCCTGCTCTCCTGCTCTAATCCTCTAGGGCCTCCATTCCTTTGCCCATCACCCTCAACTCAGCTCTCAGGACATCACGGACGCGCTTGCAACAGGAGGAGGCTGGCAAGAGAGAGCACTGGCAGTAGAGTGAGGTGGGCTGATGAGTGCCTTCCAGAGTCCCTGGAAACTCCATCCACCCTATGAGAAGCTCCAGGAAGAGGGGAGAAAAAGGGAAGCTGGTGTGGCACTTACACTGAGAACAGACCCCTCTCCCTGACGCACACACACTTTTGTGCCCCAAGAGGATTCAGGGACACAGGAGCTGCCAGCCAATTCTCATGGATCCTATAAATCCCACACTCTGGGGAGAAGAACAGAACAGGAATCCCTCTGTGAACCACCTGTCACATTCAACCCTGAGGTGAATCATTAATAAAATCAAGGTTGAGATGAAAGGCCACATTGGAAGTCTCTGTGATATACATCTGGCCCACATCTGTGGCACCTGCTGCTCTTGGTAGAAGGCTTTTATTTTTTATTAAAAATTTTTTTCTGTTTTTATTTTATTTTGAGAGAGAGAGAGAGACAAAGAGTGAACGGGGAGAGAGGGAGACACAAAATCCAAAGCAGGCTCCCAGGCTCTGAGCTGTCAGCACAGAGCCTGACATGGGGCTCGAACCCGTGGACTGTGAGATCATGACCTGAGCTGAAGTAGGATGCTTAACCGACTGAGCCACCCAGGTTCCCCAAGGGTCATTTTTAAAGTGGTGATATCAGGGGCCAGGGAGGAACCAGCTCCAAAATCCCCACATCTACACCCCGCCAACGTTAGGAAGGCTTCCAGCAAGAAGACCTTGGGCAGGCTGGGTGACCTCCCAGGGCCTTCAGTTGTGCCTGTCCTTGATCACACAGGCCATATGCTGCCCGGGAAGCTGGGAATTGGGGCAGCTGGCTCACCTGGAAATGGAGAGTCTGTGGAGCCCCAGGCTTGTCCGTTCCTCCTTGCCACCCTCACCCCGAGAGCAAGAAGCAAGGCCAGGAGCCTCCTGGGAGCCTCCTGCCTAATTCCCAGGGCCTGGCAGCCAGCTCCGCAGCTGATGCAAGGCCAGAGCTGGGTGAGCTCAGCCTGGCTCCGGCGCAGGGAGCTTCTTCTACCCCTCTGCACTCTAGAAAACATACCCATTCACTCCCCTCTGCCCTGGCCCTCCTAGATCTCTAGTTCCATTCCTTCTGGAAGCAGAGCAGGGCCACCTAAGGATCTGGGAGCAAGGACTGCCTGGGAGCTGGGGTAGTGCTGAGCATTTGAGTCAGTCCAGCTCCCCTGCAAGGGCAGCCTGTGAACAGAGCTGGGCCCTAGAGCCCTGCTCCCAGGGGACCTGTTCAAAGAGGGCCTGGGTACCTGTTGGCCCTCAGGCTGTATCTACACCGGTCCAGTTCCTCTCCTTGGGAGGTCAGACCCTCTTATCCTGGTAGAGGGTACTCTTACCCCCACGTGCCCCCACCCTCTCTTTCGAAGCCCAGGCTGAAGGTAGGAATGCCAAGGCCACCCTCCTGAGTCATCATCAGCTGCAGATCAAGATTCATTCAGCATCAATTTACTAAGAGCTCAGTGATAATAACAGGACATGTAATAACAACATGGATAATGTGTGCCACATTTTACAAAGTGCTTTCATGATTGATTAGTGCTCCAAGGCACAGTGCCACCATGTGAGGAAGCCCAGACGAAGCAGCCAAGGCCCGGAGAGTTCTCCTGGCAGAACCAGGAGTCATGTCCACAGGGTCTTCCCATGTCCTCATGCTGCCTCCATCCTGATCCCCAGGCACACGCCTGAGCGGCAGGCAGCCTTCCACAGACAGACTGGGTCACTGGGACCCCGCTGAGGCCGAGGAACTTTTCTCAGGGGTGCTGGGGACCTGATGGAGGAGACCAGGAGAACAAGCTGTGGATTTGGGATAGGGGTGCTCCAGGAGCCACACCTGTCTGGGAAAGCCTGGAGATTTTCTGGGAGCATGGAGATGGGAGGAGGGTGCGTGGAGCTCTCTGGCAGCAGCTCCTGCGTATCAGCTGCCCCCTCAGACCAAGGCTCAGGGGCCACACCAACCTCAGGCTGCCGCCAGCTGGTTTAGGGTTGCTGCCTGCGTGTTGTAGCAGGCTTCAGGACTGGCTCCTGCATTCTGGATCAAGACCCGAGATAGTGGCCACTGCCTTCCTCTCTGTCCATGCCATGATCAAATGTGACCTTCCTCGTCATCTGCCCCTGAGCTCTTTGGGCCTGCCCTTTGCCCTCAGCCATGCCTGAGCCTCCCTGGGAGGCCATATGCACATCTTCATGACCCTTGCCCACCCTCCCAGAACTACTTGTCGCTGATGCAACTTCTGAGGCTGCTGTGCTCAGGCCCCCCAGGTCACGTGGCCCGCCGTGAGCACATGGTACCCTGCGGCGAAAGGGACAGCCTGTGCCAACTGCACCCACCCTCCCTGACTCGGGCTCCCAGGCCTGGTGGGAAGCTCTGTGCCAGAGCTGGAGGCAAAGAGGGAAACAGGTGTGCCCTTCTCATTGGAAGGACTCAGACATGAGACACCCCGGTCCAACCGCCACACCAGGGCCAGCCTGCAGGGCACTCCAAGCCCCTTGGTCTGCTCCCGTCTCTTTTCATGCTCAGAAAAAGGGGAACTGAGGGAGAAAACTCAATGCAAAGCCAGCTCCTGGCTCTGTCCCAACCTCAAACGGATTCCTAGAACCACTTTTAAGTTGGAATTATATTTATCATTAGATATTACAATCACATGGTATTCAATTAAAAAGCCACAAAAGAGTATAGAGTGCAGAGAAAGATGGTGTCCCTCCCGTATCTTTTGCTCAGCTGCTCTGTTCTCCTCCCCAGAGAAAAGCAGTGTTACCGGTTTCTTGTGTATCTTTCCAGAGATAAGCTAGATTAACCATGGGATTTTTATTATCAGAGCTTGCATAGCAAGGTCATATCTTGCCCAACTTTTCTGGTTGAGATGAGGAAGGATAAACCCCTCTGCTTTGAACATTCCCTGAGAGGGGACAGGAAATGACCAGAGATAACCGCCCCCGTCAGGCTCACATGCCAGCTCTCTCCCCTTCACTACCTTCCACCTGTTACTTTGCCAGACGCCCAAGGCGAGGGTGAAGGACAGATGGCCATGGCCTCGTTTCTTAGGGAAGCTGAGGAGCCAAGATGTTAAGGAGACTTGAGGTCTCACGCCTCGGCCTGGGCATGACATTCCCTTCACCTTCTAAATGACCCTGGGTTCTTAAATATCTTTTTTTTTTAACTTTTTAAAATGTTTTTAAATTTATTTTTTAGAGAGGGAAAGACAGAACGTGAGCAGGGGAGGGACAGAGAGAGACAGAAACACAGAATCTCAAGCAGGCTCCAGGCTCTGAGCTATCAGCACCGAGCCCGACGTGGGGCTTGAATTCATGACCTGTGAAATCATGACCTGAGCTGAAGCCTGCCATTTAACTGACTGAGCCACCCAGGCACCTCTCAAATATCTTTTTGCCACAACCGGACTATGGACATTGCAAGTGTAGGGTCAAGGACTTTTCTTTAGCCACCGTCTCTGAGCTGGCCTCTGAGCTGGGCCCTGGGCAGCACCCCAGCAGAGGTAAGCAATATTGGGTGGATCAGAGAGAAGCAGAGGGTGTGCTGTTCTTCCAGGGGCGTCCCAAGGCCCTGAAGTTTGCTACCTGGATGCACGCATGTCCCTGACTGCCAGACTCACTGACCCATGGGCCTGTGCCTTATTAATTCTTTTCTTGCGTAGTTGGCTCAGTTAATGGCCCTGCTCAGAAGGCCAAGGCCGTGGGTTTGCTCCTCAGGGATAAAATCAGCCTGTGGCAAAACATTCTGTTCCTTGCCCGTGAATGATATAGAGTGTTGCAAATTACAACTGGATGATGAAAAGAGATTGTCCCTCCGTGAAATGCAAAGTGTACAGTTGTCTGGCTGGAGGGGGTGACCTCCTTTGTGGTCCCCGCCCCCACCTCTATGATCCCTGGGGTTTCTCTAGGATGGGCCCTGGTGCATCCTCCTGTTCTGTCTTATATGTAAAATCTCACTTCAGTAGAGCAGGTCTTTCTGAAGGTTATAATGTGCCCAGAACGATTAGGTTCTGAGAAAACAGGGTAATAAGAAGGGACAGTGGCTTCAAAAAGTATGAGCTGTACCTGTTTAGTGATGCAGCAGGAACAAGTGGGAGACTTTATTTATTTCAGGGAACAGAAGGGATCAGCAGTGGCTATTGTGTGAATTCAGGCTCAGTTCTATAGTGGGGTGAGAGGCCTTGGGGAGGGGGGGTCATCAGGGAGGCCCTTGACCATGACCAGAGGGGGTGCTGACTTGAGAGGATCCAAGGCCATGCTGCTGGAGGGGCAAGAACAGGTGACAATCGGGGGCCACAATCAGAGGGGACACCTGAGTATGGAGAAGGGGGAGGGAATGGCAAATCTAAGGCGTGGCAGGTCAGGGGTCACAGGAAAGGAAGCTGGAGTCTCCACCAGATGCCAGAAAAACCTATGCATGTACAAAAGAACTCATCTGTTCCAACAACTGGCTCCTCTTCCTGCTTCCTCATTCTTCTCAGGGTGTCTCTATTTTTAAAAAAATTTTTTTAATGTTTATTTATTTTTGAGAGACAGAGACAGAGCATGAGTGGGGGAGGAGCAAAGAGAGAGGGAGACACAAAATCTGAAGCAGGCTCCAGGCTCTGAGCTGTCAGCACAGAGCCCGACGCGGGGCTCAAACTCACAGACTGCAAGATCATGACCTCAGCCAAAATTGGCACTCGACCAACTGAGCCACCCAGGTGCTCCGGGTGTCACCATTCTGATGGACCAGGACACTGGGTCTGGGCCCAGGACCTCACCTGACTCTCACGAGGCTCCCCAGAGACAAAATCTCTATTGTGAAGTCTCAGGCCCCACCTGCCTTCCTGAAATTCCAAAGGTGGCCTCCTTCTGAGCCCTGCTCCCTACCCCGACCCCGCTGCCACCATTACCTTGTTCCTCTGGATTTCCATCACAAGTGGCTGGGTGAGGTCAGGGCAAACTTAATTTGGAGTGCAAGATAACTGTTGCATTCAATTGGATGGAATTGGTTTGTTGAACAATTGACCAATGAAAATGGTGGCCTTTCTTTAATATAGCCATAATACAATTCCTCCAGAGAAACTGTTGATAAAGTAGTAATAGAATCACCCATATATAGGCTGAACCAAGTCTGTCAATAATACTAGCAACAACACCTTACCTGGCCTCCAGGCCTCCACTTTTCCTTGGTTCCCTTCTTTATCACTGGCTCCTCCTTCACCATATATCTTTCTGGTTCCTCTTCATCTTCCTGATGTCTAACATTGGAGGGCCCCAGGACTCAGTCATTCTTTTTAATCTATCTTTGCTCAAACTGGATAACCTTATCCATGAAATGAGGTCCATCTCTCCATGATGACTGCAGCTATGTTTTTTATTTTGTTTCTTAATGTTTATTTATTTATGAAAGAGAGAGAAAGAGGGAAAAGAAGAGAGAGCACAAGAGGAGGACGAGCAGAGAGAGAGAAAGAGAGAAAATCCCAAGCAGGCTCTGCCCACTCAGCGCAGAGCCCAAAGCAGAGCTTGAACCTACGAACTGGGAGATCATGACCTGAGGTGAAACCAAGAATCAGACACTTAAAAGAATCAGATGCTTAACCAACTAAGCCACCCAAGTGCCCCTGACAGCAACCATGTTTATATCTTCAGCCCTGGTCGGTCCCCTTAACTCCAGGCTTGAATACTCAATGGTCTACTTAATGCCTTGACTTGGACATCTAACAGACATGGCCAACACACTATCTAAAATCAAACCTTCATTGTGCCCCTAACCCTGCTCCTTCCACAGTTTTCCTGTAGTGGAAACACTGGCAGTTGATTTTCTTCTTTCTTGTAATGCAAGTGCCTGATGTAAGTTTTGATTGCCAAGGTATCACTTCCAAGAGGCATCCACTTCACCTAGCAAGCTGCGGGACGAGACAAAGAACTGGGCTGCTCCCTGGACTGAGGCTCCTTTGTTTCAGACATTTTGGTTGATTTTGATAACTTACCATTTGGGCCACTTGCTTTTTTCTGTCTGTGCTTTGAATTCCCACTTTTATGTTTTAAAGTCACCAAGACAGAGTGAGTCTGTGAAACCCTAGGCCTCCACCCTTGACCCCAGGCCTGCATGTACATCTCTCTCCCCATGACCTCATTGTGTGGCCCCAAGTATGCACTGTAACTTCCAGGTCCTATAATTAATAAACCTTTATTTTTTAAAAAGTTTCCTGGGGCGCCTGGGTGGCTCAGTTGGTTAAGTGTCTGGCCTCGGTCAGGTCATGATCTCACGGTTTGTGGGTTTGAGCCTAGCGTCAGGCTCTGTGCTGACAGCTAGCTTAGAGCCGGGAGCCTGCTTCAGGTTCTGTGTCTCTCTCTCTCTGACCCTCCCCTGCTCTCACTGTCACTCTCTGTCTCTCAAAAAATAAATAAAAGATGTTAAAAAAAAGTTTCCTGATGGTTATTGCTGAAGGGTGTCTTGTAATCATTATAAGAATTACAAGGGCCAGACCCACCACAGCATTGATTATTGTTAGGCTGAAACAGGCAGACAACACTTCCCTAGCTCAGTAAATAGCTGTGTGGCACCTTCATTTTTCCAGTGCTCAGATCAAAATTGGTTCAAGGACTCTTCCATGATGTGTTTCTTCATGGTCACACTTCACGGTCAATATATCAGCAAATCCTGTTGGCTCTGCCTTCAGAATATATCCACCATGGCCCCTCTTGCCGCTATTCTCAGGCCCAGAAGTCTTGGCCATGGCCTGCCAGGCTCTCATCATCTGGTCCACCTCCACATCCCTGGCTTCATGTGCTGCCAATCCCCTTAATTGGCTCCTGCCACACAGGCCTTCTGGCTGCTCCTCAGATCCGCAGCCCACTCCTGTCCGGAGGCCTTGGCGCTGCTGTCCTCTTGGCTTGGAATTCTCTCCCCAGGCACTCACGGGGCTGGCTCTCTCATTCCTTCTGGTCTCTGCGTGGATGTCACCTTCTCAGTGAGACCTCCCTGAACTACCCTATTTATGATAGCAAAGCCTCCCAGCATCCAGTCTCTAGATCCCTTTTCACATTTCCTTCACAGCACTTCACCACCACATATGATATATGTGTTTGTGTGTGCACATATAAACATAAGATATTACATCTTTCTAGGGCACCTGGGTGGCTCAATCAGTTGAGCATCTGACTCCTGGTTTCAGCGCAGGTCATGATCTCAAGGTTCATGAGTCTAAGCCCCTCATTGGGGTCTCAGCTGATGGAGCCTACTTGGGATTCTCTTTCTCCTTCTCTCTCTGCCCCTCCCCCACTCTCTCAAAATAAATAAACTTTAGAAAAAGTGCTTAAGAAAAGATATTACCTCTTTCTTGGTTGTTTACAATGTGCCTCTCCTCTCTAGAAACTCCATGAGGGTGGAGAATTTGTCTGAATTGTGTGCAGCTAGACTCCAGCATCCAGAACCATTCCTGGCACACAGTTCCATAGTTATTAAAGTTGTTAAATGAATCATCAGGCTTAGAGAAGCTAAATTTGTTCCCCAAGGCCACACCACTAGCACATGTAGAAACTCAGAGGGTGAACTAACTTGCCCAGGGTCAGAGAATGAGATGCAAAGTTGGAATTCAAGCCCAGGTCTGAATTAACTTCAGTGCTTTCCACTCTCCACCCTTCCAAGGCCAACCTCCTGATTCACCCAACTGCTGCCTGGTCTTCAGCCTCTCTCTGGCTGCAATCCATGCTTTAGAAAACATAATCATTGATGTACTTCATTTAATTATAGCTTACTACATGGCTGACCTAGAAAATAGGAAAATATCTTTTAAAAGTCAGAAAGAATAAAAAGAAAAAAATTACCAATTGCCAAAAAACCAGAGACCACTATGGTTACTATATTGCTGCTTAATTCCAGTCTTTCCTATGTCATTTGTGCCTAATTGGGGATCATCATTATAATTCAGGCCACAAATCCTTGGTTCTAGTCCTAACACAAGAGAAGCAAAGGCATATAATGGGCATAGAAAGACAAGCAGGCTTTGGATAGAGGACACACAGACAGGAAGTCTCCCCAGGCAGGGGCGGACCAGCAGGAATGGACACGAAGGATCTGAGGGAGGGAGCGCAGGAATGATGGGGATGGCAGGAACACTGAGAAGTGAGAGACATGGCCAAGTGGGAGGAAGGCGTGGAGAGCTGAGAACAGCAGCCGAGTCTGCGGAATTTGGACCCAACAAAGAAGCCTCCAAAGATTCCTGAGTGTGGGGTGGAGGTACTAGAGGTAGGAAGATATTTTGAGATAAAATGGGTTCTCATCAGCGATAATTCAGACAGAAGCAATTGAACTAAATGTCAAGGTCACAAGAGAGGGAGGAGTCGGAGATCACTCCCAAGGTGAGTAGCGGAGGAGCAACTGGGTGAAGAGCCGTGGTGGCTTCATCACGACTCAGAAAGCGGGGTAGGGGCCTGATGGACTCAGTTCCGGTTGTTGAAAATTGGCAGGGAGCAGTTCTACAAGCTGCAATGCCTTAAGGGGGATTGCAAGCACAGGCTTGTCCCTGAGAAGAGGACACTGGTGAGAGAAACAGGCTGGAGAACTAGGCACCAGGATGTTCTCCAGCCCCGACTCTCTGAAGACACTGGCTGCTAGATGGAACCTGCCCTCGCTTGCCTGGTCTGTAGGGCCCAGCACACAGGGGCCCAGGGGCATCCTCCTGCCTTCCTTCCTCTCCCCTCAGGAGGGTCTTCCACTGCCCATGGACCAGCGCCTCCTCCAGCACTCAGCTTGCTTCCACGTGCTGGGTCACAGTCCTTCCACGCGGGATCCCGTGTCTTGCTCCCCAAACACCCTCAGCTCCCAGGCCTCTTTGCAGCAGAAGCTCCACAAATGTCCCTTGACTTAACTTCTCTTTCTCTTCTCTCTCCATCCAATCCCTGGCTCTGTCAGCTTCACTCCCCACCGATCGATGGCCAGCGGTCAAGATAGACTGTAAGAGTTGCAGGTAACCTTGGGGTAATTGTGTCCACCATTGCTCATTGCAGTTGACTTAGCTCTGTAAGGCTGCTTTCTAGTACAGACTCCTAGAACAACTACTCAGGCCAACTTTAATGTGCCAGTGAATCCCCCCTCCCCTCTTACGTGCCCAAGTTCCGGCTCAGATGAAGATTCTGGTTCAGCGACCTGGGGTGAGCCCGAGATCCAGTTGTTGTTTCTAACAACTCCCAGCAGATACTGTTGGGTAACACCTGGAGTCCCAGGGACCTGGATGACTTCAGGTAGTCACTTTAATCCCTCTTGTCCCAGTGTTCTCATCTGCCATATAATGCTCTGACCTCTTCACTGGGTTATTCTGGGCCAAATGAATCAGTGTTTATGCAAATAAAATAAAAACCAAAGTCACCATCTATCTTCTGTGTTGCTGTCAGGATGAATGTGATAAAATACACAAAAGGCCTTAGCAGGTGTGCAATAGATGTTAGTAGAGCTCCCCTCCAGAGGCTGCAGGGTTGCAGATAGAGATGCAGTTCTCAAAGTCAAGGCAAATAAGGAGTCACTCTGGGCTGGAGTGAGGGAGGAGGGTGGAGGAGAGGGAACGTGTTAAGGGTACACAGCTCCATGAAGCCTGGCCATGGCACAACTAAGAAAGCACAGGCCTGGGCCTCTCCAAGAGGACCTACTCACTGCCACCCTCCCCCCCAAAGCAAAAGTCTGTCCCTAGAAGCCAGTCACAGTGCCCATGCTCTGGAGCACGAGTCCAAACCGGCTCAGCTCCCAGGTCTGCTCTGGCACTTGACTTTAATTCTTATACTTGCCCTGCTCGTCTGACCCTCTTAGGCTGGGAATCTGGCACTGGCCTTGACCATTATCTCTTCATCTTACCCCATCATTTCATGACTCCTGTTACACACTGCTTTTGCTGTTAGTGACAGCTTGCCACACCAATGCCAGCCTATCCCAGGCGGGGTCCCACTCTGCCTGATCTGTGTGATAGGTTAGACACCCATGGCAATCTCATAGCCATTTACAATATGGGATGAGTGTGAAAGCCATTACCAGGAGCGGGTGACTATGGGTGGTGACTAATGGGTTACCTGTGCCAAGGGAGTGGTAGAAGTTGAAAATAATTCTAGGTTTCAGGTCTGGGAGGTAGAATGATAAGATCAATGAGGAGCATTGAGCTTTGGGGCCAGCACTGGGGCGGCAACCAAGCGGAACTTTCTCTCAGGCACGTGGGACTGGACCAGAGAGGTCAGGCAGAAGTGGGGGCTTAGAGACGCCCGTACAGATGGAATTGCTGAATCTGTGTAGCAAGAAAAGAGAAGACTGAGGATCAGGCATTGGGGAACATTGCTGTCCACCCACAGAGCTGAAATTAATTCTCAGTATAGGGTCATTCTGACCAGATCTCTCAAACAGACCGTGTTCTCTCTCAGGTCCCAAATGGCTCCCCTCCAGGTCCTTTCATGGAGGTGGGTATTGGCAGCTGGCAGGAAGCCAGTCAGCCTCCAGTCTCACTTTGACAACAGGTCTTAAATTTAGACTTTTGATGTTATTTCCAAACAGGATTATAGATATACTCAACAGAGTGGTCTTGAGAGAAGTGAACAAAAGACATTGATGAATCAGATTGAAATGTGTGCCTTAGTGACTGGTCTTGCCACCTGTAATACACAATGGACTCATGTTTCTTTAAAAGTCTGTGAAAAGTACAATTATATTTTATTGCATCCTTTATGTTCAAGCACTCATTACAGGTGGGCATTTAAAGTGTACCACAATGTTCTAATCCTACCCTGGTACTCTTCATTGTCTCAGAAAGCAGCCCCCCAAATTGGAAGTGAGCAGGACTGTCTGCTTCTGCTTCTAACCCAAACAGCCCAGAAGTCTAGCTCCCGTGGTCTACAGGGATTGCACTGTCCAGCTTGTTTCCACAGCTACTTAGGGAGTCAATCTATCCTAAAATCTAGATTCACCTGGACTCAAATTATTGTTATTTTTTTTTTTAATTTTAAAAAGAGAGAGCATAAGCAAGCAAAGAGGGTAAAAAGAGAGACTCCTAAGCAGGCTCCATGCTCAGTGCAGATCCCACGACCCTGGGATTATGACCTGAGCCAAAATTAAGACTTGGATGCTCGTGGTGCCTGGGTGGCTCAGTCAGTTAAGTGTCTGACTTCAGCTCAGGTGATGATCTCACGGTTTATGAGTTTCAGCCCTACGTGGGGCTCTGTGCTGACAGCTCAGAGCCTGGAGCCTGCTTCAGATTCTGTGTGTTTCCCTCTCTTTGTCCTTCCCCTGTTCATGCTCTGTCTTACTCTCTCCCAAAAATTAATAAAAACAGGGGCACCTGGGTGGATCAGTCAGTTAAGCATCCAACTTTGGCTCAGGTCATGGTCTCATGGTTCGTGGGTTTGAGCCCCATGTCAGGCTCTGTGCTGACCGCTAGCTCAGAGCCTGGAGACTGTCTTCAGATCCTGTGACTCCTTCTCTTTCTGACCCTCCCCTGCCCATGCTGTCTCTCTCTATCTCTCAAAAATAAATAAAAACATTTAAATAAATAAAATAAATAAATAAAAATAAAAACATTAAAAAAAAGACTCAGATGCTCAACTGACTAAGCCATCCACGTGCCTTATTTTTTTATTTTTTTTATTTTTTTATTTAAAAAATTTTTTTTAATGTTTTATTTATTTTTGATACAGAAAGACAGAGGTGAGAGGGGGAGGGGCAGAGAGAGAAGGAGACACAGAGCTGGAAGCAGGCTCCAGGCTCTGAGCTAGCTGTCAGCACAGAGCCTGACATGGGGCTCGAACCCACAAACATGAGATCTGACCTGAGCTGAAGTCGGAGGCCCAACCGACTGAGCCACCCAGGCGCCCAAGATGCCTTATTTTTTTTTAACTTCACTTCCTACCTCAAGCTTAAATTAACCCTTAAAAAATTTTTTTCTATTCTTCAAAAAAGCTTCATTTTTATTTATTTTATTTTATTTTCTAATTTACATGCAAGTTAGCATATAGTGAAAAAAAACCTTCATTTTTAAACTTAGCTTTCTGACTCTGTGCTTGTGTTCTGACCTGCACAACTGTCAAAGATTTTCTGCTTCTCAGTTTATTTCCTTACTTGGTCCCCCGCACAGACCCATTTTGCAGGCCCAGAACCACCAAAGGCCCTGCTGACATGTCTGGTCATTTGAGACACCTCACAGGAAGGTGACTTCTCACAGCACAAATGCCTCGAGGTCAACCTGGGCACATGCACATTTTGGTGCTTTCCTAACCTTCTTGGTATAAAGGTAAACAATTCTATTATCAGGGGCAGCCTAGCTTCCTTAGAGGCTGTGTTATAGAGCCCTGAGATGGCATGTCAGACACTGGACCATTTTAAATGCCTCCAGACGCTGTCCCCAGAAAATAAAAAAAAATTTAGTTGTGGTAAAATACATGCAACATAAAATTTACCATGTTAGCCTTTTTTAAGTGTAGGGTTGAGTAACGTTAAGAACATTCATGTTGTGCAACTAATTTTTAGAGTTGTTTTCATCTTGAAAAATTAAGATTCTGTATGTTTTTTTTAAATCTTTATTCATTTTTGGGAGACAGAGAGAGACAGAACATGAGTGAGAGAGGGGAGAAGGAGAGGCAGACACAGATTCCAAAGCAGCCTCCATGCTCTGAGCTAGCTGTCAGCACAGCTATTTTTTTTTTTTTAATTTTGAGAGAAAGAGAAGGCAAGTGAGGGAGGGGCAGAGAGAGGGTACAGAGGACCCAAAGTGGGCTCTGCGCTGACAGCAGAGACCCTGACATGGGGCTTGAACCCACGAACCGTGAGATCATGACCTGAGCTGAAGTCGGATGCTTACCTGACTGAGCCGCCCAGGCGTTTCTTCACCCATTTTTTAATGGAGTCATTTGTTATATATTTTGTTGTCCAATTGTAGTTCTTTATATACTGGATCTTAATCCCTTATCTGATATGAGATTTGCCCATATTTTTTCCCATTTCATAGTTTGCCTTTTCACTCTGTGGTATCTTCTGATGCACAGAAGTTTTTTATTTTGAGGAAGTCTAATTTATATATTATTACTTCTTTTTTCATATATTCAGTGTCACGTGTAAGAAACCATTACCAAATCTAGTGTCCTGAAGCTTTTCCCTGCATTTACTTTTAAGAGTTTTATAATGATCCTAAATTTTTTTAATGTTTATTTATTTTTGAGAGAGAGAGAGAAGGAGAGCACAGCAGGGGAGGGGCAGAAAGAGAAGGAGTCACAGAATCAAGAGCAGCTCCAGGCTCTGGGCTGACAGCACAGAGCCCTATGTGGGGCTTGAACCCTTGAACCATAAGATCATGACCTGAGCCGTAGTTGAACCTTTAACTTACTGAGCTACCCAGGCACCCCAGTATAAGAATCTTTTTTTAGTGTTTATTTATTTATTTTGAGGGGGAGAGTAAAGGGGAGGGGAGGAAAGGGGCAGAGAAAGAGAGAAAGAGAATCCCAATGTTTAATGTTTATTTTTGAGAGAGAGATGGAGTGAGAGAGGGAGAGGGGCAGAGAGAGGGGGAGACACAGAATCCAAAGCAGGCTACAGGCTCCGAGCTGTCAGCACAGAGTCCGACGTGGGGCTTGAACTCATGGACCACGAGATCATAACCTGAGCTGAAGTCAGATGCTTAAGTGACTGAGCCACCCAGGCACCCTATTTGGGGTACCCTTTCTAAGAGTTTTATAGTTTTGGCTTTTATGTTTACATCTTTCACCCATTTTGAGTTAATTTTGTGTATGATGTAAGGTGAGGCCCCCTTTTGTTCTAAAAACATTTTTTTTCTGATTATAAAATTAACTCATGTTCATTGCAGAAAACTTGGAAAAGTATAAGCCAAATAAAAACCATCCCTCATCAGTGATGTGCTTACAAAACTACTTGATTTATAGTATTTTTTTTTTTTACTTCTGTGGCATAAATACTCCCACCATTGTCAATTTCAACCAACTTCAAACTGTGAATGTGACATCACTAAATGCAGAGTGCAAAGAGGTGTGCGCAGTTGACTCTCACACCACTGCCACTGATTCACCACCTGCCCAAAGCCAGTTTGTGTGTGTGGCAGTCACAGTCTGCTACCCAATGGCCACTTCCATGACAGCATGGGTGTCATGTGATCTACTGACTTAGTGCCGGCAATGAGATTGAGAATAAGGCATTTTAGGGGAATTTGAGAGAGAAATTTTCCTCTCTGATAAATTTAAATTTTAAAAAAAATTTTAACATTTATTTATTTTTGAGAGACAGAGCGTGAGCGGGGGAAGGGCAGAGAGAGAGGGAGACAGAATCCAAAGCAGGCTCCAGGCTCTGAGCTGTCAGCCCAAAGCCCAACGCGGGGCTCAAATTCTGAGATCATGACCTGAGCTGAAGCTCAGAAGCTCAACCAACTGAGCCACCCGGGTGCCCCTCCCTCTGATGAATTTAAAGAAGCATGCTAAGAAGGCCCTTCTCTGCGCCCCTGCTGTTCTCTTGTTTCCTGCCTTTGGATGGAATTTTGTGAGTATGTAGTGCTTCAAGCTAATCTTGTGACTATGATGAGGCAAGACTGGGAGAACTTTACACATGTCAGCTGAGCACCTAGACTTTGTGAAACCACTGAACTAAACCCTGGACATGACTTATTTTCAGATTTCTTAAGGAAATAACAGATTTGCTATGGTTTAAGCCAGGGATCAGCACTTCTTTTCTGTAAAGAACCAGACAGTAAATATTTTAGACGTTGTGGGCCACACAATATCTATCTCAACTACTCAACTCTACTGTGGTAGCATGGAAACAGCCATACACAACATATAATGGAAAGAGTGTGGCTGTGCTCCAATAAAACTTCCTTCTGGACACTGAACTTTGAATTTCCTCAAATCTTCACATGTCACAAAATCCCATTCTTCTTTTGATTTTTTCTCAATCGTTTAAAAATTTTAAAATAATTCTTGGCTCGTGTGCTCTTCAAAGACAGATAAGAGTCCAGATTTGGCCTGTGGGCCAATTTGCTCACTCCAGACACAAGCCCCCACTCGTTGGGTATTCTGTTCCCACAACTGAAAGCAGTGGAAGTCCTACTTTATAAAGGACTGTCCTTAAACACACATACACTGAGTTTCACCCACTTTTCATCCCAGGAGTCAGAGAGGCAGAGCTTATGTGCCTCTTAGCTGAATTTCCCCAGCATTAATCAACATGTGCTGGAAAATATATCGAACATGTTGAGACTCAGATAACATAATTTGGGGCAGACATTGAGGCCTGGATATGCAAGAGTGTGTCTGGCAACTCATTTCCCTGAATGGCTGAGCAGACTTCTCAGAACACTCTCATCCGAAAGGCATGACCAACTTGGCCCAGAAAAAAGCTATTGGGGGAGAGTCATGGCTGTTGGAGGAGAAAGGTGCAGTGTGTCAGGTTGGAAATACAAAGATAGAAAACCCTTTTTATTTTTCAAATTGGTGTGGCCACAAGTGGCTTTAGGGCCCCTCCAACAGACATAACCCAATAGGGATGAACCAAGTTTTTTCCCATTTTGCAATAGAACAATGTGCCATGTTGGTATCACAACATGCCATTATCTCCCAGAACCTAGTGGTGTCCAGAAGATACCCAGTGGGGGACTTGAGGCAGCCCTAATTCCAGAGAGGAACCCATGTGTTCCCAAGTCCTTGTGAGCCACCCCTGAAAGATTCCCAAAATTCTTGATGAGCACTTTGCTGGGCAACCTTCTTACTCAAGTAAGTCAGTGTTTCTCTCGTGGCCTTCCCGTTCAGTGCCCTCTTGGAGACTTTCTGTTGTCCCTCTGCCTGGTCCAGCTTTTGTGTGTACACTGTCTTCTCCCTTACCTAATCCAATAGCGTCAAAGACTCAGAACTTTCCTGTGGACATCAGCTCCTACCCCAGGAGCTGTGATGGCTACTTTCTCCTCCTGCTCCCTCCCTCTCATTTCTGGCCTCATTATGATGACCAATAAGATGGGGAAAATTTAAAAAAAAATCCAGATTTCAATCTCCTCTTTCCTAGCTGTAGTATATCCTAAGCGACTATCCATTGATTTGGCATCCCTTTCCTAGGGATTGCCCTTCCTCATCTCTATGACCACGGGAACTGCCATATTAGTAAAATATGACTCCACCCCTGCCACACTATTGGATCCTCTCATACCAGCCATGGCCTTGACTTTCTTTGCCAAAGTTCATTGGTTTAGGAGGGACGCTTAATTCAAATTGGACTAATGCTCACTTGGTAGGGATGGGGAGAGTCAACTGTGATTCCCTGCATAAAATTTTAAACAACGGAAGTCAGCGGAAATCAATATTTTCCTCCTGAATCCATTAAAACGACAGTGGAGGGATTTGTGAAAGGGCATAAATGATTAAAAACAAAGGGAACCCAGGAGCAGACAGAGCAACAGAATGTTGGAAGCTGGAAAGTAGATGGTTCAGTGATAATTGGGATAGAAAACCTGGAAAAGCTGAATCCTAAACCAGCTGTGCAAAAAAACAAGATACTCCCTGTTTACACCACGGAGCCCCCAGGAACTTGAGATAGGAGGCAGCAGTACTTGGACTAAGGTTAAAGCTGGGCATAAAAACAGGAAAACTAGGGGTGCCTGACTGGATCAGTTAGTTAAGCATCTGACTTTGGCTCAGGTCATGATCTCGTGGTTTGTGAGTTCCAGCCCCACATTGGGCTCTGTGCTGACAGCTCAGAGCCTGGGGCCTGCTTCGGATTCTGTGTCTCCCTCTCTTTCTGCCCCTTCTCCCTCTCATGTTTGTATCTCTGTCTCTCAATAATAAATAAAAAATCTAAAAAAAAAAAACCAGGAAGACTAATTAAATGTGGATTTAAGAAGCAATTAGACCCCCTAGCCCTTCCCCACTGCGCTTAGTGAGTGACCCTCCTGTACCCCAACAGGAGACACTAGAGACTTCCACTAGGAAAGGATAAAACAGTTTTCTGGACTGAGAGATATCAGTCACAGTTGGGGGCACAGGTGGCATATTAGAAACAGGAGATTTAAGCATGGACATTCTACAAACAAAATGAGGAGACCCCCCCTCTCTTCCCCTATTCCACAATCAGAACACAGGCAGACTTCTTGCCTCTGAGCATGAGGCTGGCAGAAACTTTTCCGGGAAATTTGACAAAGCCGGAGAAAGAAGACTTAGAGATACTGACCTCAGAGGTTTCCCAATGAACGGGCCCAGCCAGATCATGCTGCAGTTAAGTCCTCAGTTGGCAAGTCCCACATCTGTACTCGGGGCTTTGAATTGACTTTTCTGTTCCCCGCAGAGATAGAGACAGAGCATGAGTGGGGAAGGGGCAAAGAGAGAGGGAGACACAGAATCCGAAACAGGCTGTGCCTCACTTTTAAATATTTGTGCAGACAAGACAACCCCTGGATGATGGTCAGGTTGAGACCCCACGACCACACCGCATAGTGCTGAAGAGCAGTCCACACAAGACAGGACCAGGTCCAGGCGCCTGGGAGGCTCACTTGGTTTAACGTTTGCCTTTGCTTAAGATCATGATCTCACGGTTCATAGGTTCAAGCCCCGTGTCAGGCTTTGAGCCCCATGTCAGGCTCTGTGCTGACAGCTAAGAGCCTAAGGCCTGCTTTGGATTCCATGTCTCCCTCTCTCTCTCTCTGCCCCTCCCCACCCTCTTTCAAAAATAAATAAACATTAAAAAAAATAGACAGGACCAGGTCAAAGGCACCGGGAGAGATTTCTTCAAGATGACATTGATGGAGAACCACTGCATTTGAACATGTTCAGAATTCCTGTCACTCTGGGGGCAGGGAGGGGTTTGGGATCGAATTAACAAGAAGTACGTAGAAAACCAGGCAAATGAAAAAGCAAGACACTTCGTGACTCTGCGCAAAATAGAACAGTGAAGGAAGGGGAACATAAGCCACTGGGATGATGAAGAGGTGTGTGTGAGGGGGTGACTGGGTGTGGTCTGTGGGAAGTCAGCACTCACCCTCCATAACGAGAAGGCAATTTATAGCACCTGAAACTCTTCCGTGGCTGCCACGGGCAACACCACTAGCTTTCTAGTCAATTCTCCCTTTTAGCTTAAACTTGTCGAGGTGTCTTTTCACGCTGAAAATGGAAAGAATCCTAGCTAAAATGTTAGCCACGAGATATTTGCTAGTCACTTCCTATTCCTGGGCTGGGGCTCCCCTCCCATAGAACAAGATCCTAGTCTTTGATTCGGTGCACCTTTCAATAGTCAGCCTTCTTCAGCCCCTCTCCTCCCACTCAGCCTCTCCACCAGCCATCTGCCACACCCACTTACCGTAACTGAGCTTCCTTTGAGGGGGTGTGCCCTGGCCCGCATTGTGTCACGGTGAAAGATGTTGACAGACTCCCGCTTAGAGGACAGAATGCTGAGGCAATCCCTGGGGGTAAAGCTGGAGGCCAGAACAGAGTTTCCAGCATGTGGGTGTGGTTCTCCTGCTCCCGATCCAGGGCTTTCACTGCCTACTCTTTAAGTTGCAAGTGGATTTATTTGTAATTTTTATCTCAACTGCATTTTAGACACATCTGAATCGACTTTACAAAACTAATAAAACATAGGCAAAGACAATTAAAAAAATACAGACCTAAAGTCCAATAAAAAGTGCAGAGAAATGAATGTTTCAAGAAAACTGTGATGATGCACTGATATAATGAAGTATTAAATCTTGTTCCAAGGTCATTGGTAGGTAAGACAAAATAAAAGTTACATAGTTTTGGAGTCATTCCAGGTTCAAAACACATTCCTTGACAACTGAATCAGCCTGATTTATGTGCGCCTCCATATAACAGAAAAGAAGCTGAAAACTGTATGTTTCTTTTGAGGGTAAGAGATGTCTGGAAGTAGGGAAGCCAGAGTTAGTATTGTGCCTTTCTGGTCCTTGGAAAGCCAAGATCCCTTATTATTCAAGGTGGCTCTTCAAGTCACAGCTATCAAGATTGCATTTACTTTTATTAAAATTTTTTTAATGTTTTACTTTATTTTTGCGAGAGAGAGAGACAGCATGAACAGGGGAGGGTCAGAGAGAGAGGGAGACACAGAATCTGAAGACAGGCTCCAGGTTCTGATCTAGCTGTCAGCACAGAGCCCGACTTGGGGCTCAAACCCATGAACCGTGAGATCATAACCTGAGCTGAAGTCAGATGCTTAACCAACTGAGCCCCCCAGGCGCCCCTCAGGATTGCATTTGAAGTCGAAGTAAAGATGAAGAGTGAGAAAGGTATCTCCCTTCTGTTTTAAGGATGCTTCCAGAAAGTCCCACGTAATACTTGCACTAACATTTAATGTACTGAATGTAATCACACAGACAAGCCTGGATACAAAGGAAGCCAGGAGTATGTCTTTTAGCTGGGCAGAACACTACCCCAGATGAAATCACTGATGAATGCTAAGAAAGGCAACAAGCAGTTTTTGCTAAGAACACTGACTATGTGGCATCTGCTTCTGGGCCCAAGAAATACGAAGATGGGGGCACCTGGGTGACTCAGTAGATTAAATGTCCAACTGTTGATTTTGATTCAGGTCACACTCTCACAGTTTGTGAGTTTGAGCCCTGCATTGGGCTCTGCATTGATGGTGCAGAGCCTGCTTGGGATTCTCTGTCTCCCTCTCTCTCTGCCCCTCATCTGCGCTCTCTCCTCTCTCTCTTTTTGTCAAAAAATAAATAAACATTAAGAAAAAAAAACAAAGATGAAGACAACACAGTCCTCACCCTTAAGGAATTCACAGATTTTAGGAAATCACTAGTCATCAACTGAATATTATACCATTAGAAACGACATTTTGTACGGATGTGAACAAAGAATTGTGGGAAGAGAAATTAGGTAGCAATAAGTTGTCCAGACAGGGAAAAATTCATAGTGATGATGACAACGGAGCTGGGCCTTCAGCAGAAGAGAAATTCAGAGGAGAGGAGAAAGCACTCTAGACTCAGGAAAGAGTTTGCGCAAAGAAGAGGGTTAAGACAGGTGGATTCTCCCAGGGCTGGGATTTCGATTCATTTTGTATGTATTTAAAATAGGATCATGAGAGTCCTGGTGGATAAGGCCAAAATAAGGTGGTAAAGGGCCAAAAACTTCCACTGAAAGGATTCTGGAGGGAACAGGAAGGCCTGAAGGTTTATAAGCAGAGATATCCTGGAGTCAGATCCTTATGTTCAAAAGAGAACCATGGAATAGAGAAATAATGAACTAAGACAGGAGGACAGGGAAACAAGGCAGCCAGCTAAGGGGTAAGCTGATTGTTTAAGTGATGTGCATTAAAGACCTGAACCAGGCAGGGCAGCCCAGGGATTTGGAGAGGGAATGATTCTAAGAAACAAAAGTTGGCTTATCACAGGTTACAGGGACGTTGAGGAAGAGGCAGAGACAACTTGAGGACTCTGCGGTGTCAGTGGTTTCGATTCCCAGCCTCCTCTCCCTCTGCCTTAAACAAGGTGCTGCTACGAGTCTGGCACTGCTTTACGCACAGAAAATGTGCTTCCTGCCCTCAGGGAACTCATATGGGGAGGGAGGGAAGGGAGGGGCACCAACTAACCGAGCAATTTAAACACAATGTGGTGTCACGTACAAGCACGCCCAGTGTGAATTGCAGGCGAGGGGGCAGTGGTGGAAATCGGAGATGAAGAACAAGCAATGCATGGGAGTTAGGGCAAGATCTGTCCCTCTGTTTGCACTAAGACTTCTTTAGATGGCCCAATGCCCTGCCCTGAGGGGCCAGTCCCTAGGGGCTCACAGGATAGTTTAAGTCTTCTATTAGGAGGGCGTTCACTCAGGTACCTGAGAAGAAAGTTCAGAGTCCATCTGGACTAGAATAACACCCCATCAGAGTGAGGGCATGGGAAGACATGAACTTTCTTTCCTGAAGTGCAGGTGGGAATGTGTAACTAGCTAGAGTTTTCTGGAACGCAACTTGGCAATAAATATAAAATACCTTGGGCATATACATTCCCTGAGATAGGAATCTATCTCAGAGAAATAACTGAGGATGTAAGCAAACAGTTTATATTATAAAAAAAATTGGGAATGACCTTATTGTCTAACGATTGAGAATTTGCCAGGTAAATTCATCTGACGGAATTCTATTTAGCCATTAACATCCACTGCAGCCATTTTTAAAAAAGATTTTATTTTTGTCATTGCTACCTCCACCATGGGGCTCGAACTCATGACCTCTAGATCAAGAGTCACCTGCTCTACTGACTAAGCCAGCCAGGCACCCCCACTACAGTCCTTTTAAGATATATTTTGAGTGGGTCTGTAAATAAGTGAATTTTCTTTTTATTATGGAGTAAACCACTTTGGTTAAGTTTTGAACAACACAGGTATGTATGTTAAATTCTTGTATATACTGCGAAAGCTCTGGATAAGAAGAGGAAGTTTCAGTTTAAGATACAAAAACAGTTGGTTTTCCAAATTATTTGTAAATATACTTCTTCAAAGATAGAAGCTGTGCTGCATACAAATTTCCTGAAAGGAATTATTTCAGTTTTCAAATCAATTTTATTCAGGTAGTACATCTACTGTAATATATTTTAAAGTTTATTTGTTTATTTTGGTGAGGGGAGGGGCAAAGAGAGAGGGAAAGAGAGAATCCCAAGCAGGCTTCATGCTCAGCACACTGAGCCCAACTCAGAGTTCAATACCATGACTGTGAGACAAAATCAAGAGTCAGTCACTTAACCAACTGAGTCACCCAGACACCCTGTAACATATTTAATTATGTCTGCATTGTATACTGTGTCTTCAGGGATTGATTTACTAGAGTGTTTTAACTAATTTTATTTCTTTATGTTTTTATTTTGAAAAGAAAGAGAAGGCACAAGCAGGGGAGAGGGGCAGAGGGAGAGAGACTCCTAAGCAGACTCCACACTAAGCATGGAGCCTGATGCTTGGGATCTTGGGACCATGACCTGAGCTGAAAACAACATCCAGTCTCAACCGACTGAGCTACCCAGGTGCCCCATAATGGATTAGATTTCTAATATAATTAAATTCAAGTATATTATTTTAGTATATGGGTTACTGAAATCATTATACTCTTAAGGTGAAAAGCAGATTAATGAAGTACATTACAAGTAGACAAATATGGAGGAAATCTAACAGTCCAGAATTTCTAATTATCTGGCATGCTCCAGGTCTGACCTAAATTTGGTTATTGAATTTTTAGTGTATTATAAAAGTTTGAAGCATGCCAAAAATTGTCAAGAAGAAAAGTAAAAAACAAAAATACATTTGGTCCGAATTCCACCACTCGGAGACAATTAACTATGGAAATGTGAGGACCATCATTCCAGATGTTTCTATCTGCAAATACACAGACAAGAATGAGAATAAAAGAAAGTGTGTGTTTGTGTCTGTGTAGGTGAAAACAAGAAATAGTTTTAAAGAGAAAGGAAATACCTACAATAGCATTACCCCCCCCAAAAAAAATGGGATCACATTTTTCTTTTAAACAAAAGCATGACATTTATCAGGAGGAAAACTTGAAGGAATTCATGAACTTCAGAAAATTTCTTGACACCAGCTTTTTAAAAATAACCCTTTAAGTTAAGAAAAATGACAACATTAAGAGCTTTGAGTCATTTTTAAAAGCATGTATCACCTTTAGACAATATCAATTGACTTCCAGCCAACAAACATGAGGAAATTAACACACTTCTACTTTCTCCCATTTCCGCTTTCCCTGCCCCCTCCTAATTTTTTGGTTGTATCATTTTCACATAAGAAAGGTCAATAACATTTACATTCCATTCTTTTACCACAATTCCCACAGTTGTCTGGTTGGCTCTGTGTATAAATGGAACTGGTGTTCAGTATTGTTCTTTTTCCATGACTTCTCCATTCCTGTGTTTGGAGTCATCCCTTGACTGGTGGGATTTTGTCATCAAGTAGTCTTTTTTTCATATAGGTCTTGTGGATTCTTACATGTTTTAAAGGGTCTGTATTATTATTCTTAAAAGGCAAATTGAATAAAAATTTTTGGGTTATTCTTTATCTCAGATCTTTTTAGATATTGCTCCCTTGTCTTCTCAACTGAGTGTTGCTTTGGGGAAAGCCAAAGTCTAACTGACATTTCTTCCTTCCTTCCTTCCTTCCTTCCTTCCTTCCTTCCTTCCTTCCTTTCTTTCTTTCTTTCTTTCTTTCTTTCTTTCTTTCTTTCTTTCTTTCTTTCTCCCTTCCCTTCCTTCCTTCCTTTTTTTAATTTTTAGCTTTATTTTTTGAGAGAGAGACAGAGAAAGCCAGCAGGGCAGGGGCAGAGAGAGGGAGAGAGAGAGAATCCCAAGCATGAACTCATGAACTGAGAGATCATGACCTGAGCAGAAACCAAGAATTGGATGCTTAACTGACTGAGCTGCCCAGGTGCCCCTGACATTTATTCCTTGTATATGACGTGGTTCTTTTCCTTGGAGATATATATCTCTATCTCTGTCTCTATATCTGCTGGGGAGGGGCAGAGAGAATCCCGAGTAGGCTCCACACTGACAGTGCAGAGCCCAACTCAGGGCTTGACCCTACGAACTGAGAGATCATGACCTGAGCTGAAACCAAGAGTTGGCTGCTTAACTGACTGGGCCTCCCAGGTGCCCCTACTTGGATATATTTAAAACTCTTTCTTTAGCTCTGAAATTCAGCAACTTCACCAATATATACTTTAATCAGTGTGTTGTTTAGGATAGAAATTCAGACATAAACCCAAGATAACAGTGGCTTTAAGAGAAAGAAATGAGGGCACCTGGGTGGCTCAGTCGGTCAAGCCTCTGACTCTTGATTTTTGCTCAGGTCATGATCTCACTGCTGGTGAGATTGAGCCCTCTGTCTGGCTCTGTGCTCTCAACACATGGAGCCTGCTTGGGATTCTCTCTCTCCCTCGCTCTCTGCCCCCCCCCAAAAAAACATTTAAAAAACGGCTTCCTTTGAAAACTAAAAATAAATAAGAGAAATGTATTTGTTTCTCATTTAATGATATATACTGATATAGTAGCAATTCTCTATTGAAATCCTGAAGTTCAGGCTTTTTCTGTTTTTTTGTTTTTATTTTGTTTTTTTCTTGCTTTACCATCCCTAGGGTGTTGTCCTTGTCCAAAGACCAAGAGGCGTACTCTAGCCAATAGGAGGGGGAAAGAGATCAATCACATTCCTTCCCTTTAAGGATGTCCCTAGAAGTTGCACATAGTAAACTTTTGCTCCCATCCCACTGGACAGAATTTGGTCATAGGACCCTCCCTAACCACAAGGAATCTTAGGAAATACAGTCTGTATTCTGGGTGACTATAAACCTAGCTAAAAATATTCCACTATAATGGAAGAAGGGAGAATGAACACTGGAGAAAAAGTAGCAAATTTTGCTATGATCAATCTGTATCAATATTTTCCTGGGGTATGGTCTATCTTTTCAACCTGTAAATTCAAATATTTATCTCCAGGAAGGTTTCTAGAACATCCATGAGTATTTTTCTCTATTCCACTTATTGTGTTTTCTTTTTTTTAAATTTTAAAATATTTTTTAATTATTTATTTTTGAGAGAGAAAGAGAGACAGCATGAGCAGGGGAGGGTCAGAGAGAGAGGGAGACAAAGAATCCGAAGCAGGCTCCAGGCTCTGACCTGTCAGCACAGAGCCCGACGCGGGACTCAAACCCACGAACCATGAGATCATGACCTGAGCCGAAGTTGGATGCGTAACCGACTGAGCCACCCAGGCGCACCATATTCCATTTATTGTGTTTTCTACTTCAGGAACGCTAAGAATACATCTTTTATAATTCTGTGTATCTTTTTTATTTTAACCTTTGTATCTGTATTTTTATCCTTTGTACATGTCTTCCATAGTCAACATCTGTTTTCTAAATATTTTTACAATGCTTTCTTTCTGTTTCATTTTCATTTGTGTTCTCAATTGTATTCATCTGGAATATTTTTTTCTGTTGTAGTTATTCCAGTTTTTATTGCTTCTAATGATGTATTTATCTCTCTGATAGTACTATTTTTTCTTCCTTCTTCCAGCCTACTTTTCACCTCCTTCTGTGGCCTTAGAATCTCTTTTTTGCACTCTTGCACCTTTTCTTTGAGCTGTCTTGTCAAACAGACATTCTTTCATCTTATATTCCTTAAGATCATGGAGAATTATTTGTTGGACTCGGTTTCCTGAAGTATGTTTTTCATCTGCTTTTTGCTTATGTGTCTCTCCTTTTTTGGGAGATGACCCAGGAGCAGGGTGAGAGAAAGGAGCTAGAGGTGCCACCATTTAGGACACAAACTCACTCTTTTTTTTTTTTTTTTTTTGCCCCAAGGTTAACCTTTTGTTAGTTATACTTCCAGACAGAAATGCATAGTTTTCCCTTATAAAACAAGATGACAATATATATCCTATTTTACAATCGGTTTCTTTCTCCCACACTATGTAAGTAGTGGCATTGCATGCCGACATGATGTATCATATTTTTTAACCCACTCTCTCAGCAGACATTTCCATTGTTTTCAGTAATTTACTTTTTTAATTTTCAGTTTATTTATCTGTTTTGAGAGAGACAGAATGCAAGTGGGGGAGGAGCACAGAGAGAGGAGGACAGAGGATCCAAAGTGAATTCAGTGCCGACAGAGAGCCGGATGCAGGGCTTGAACTCATGAACCATGAAATCATGACCTGAGCCAAAGTCAGCCGCTTAACAGACTGAGCCACCCAGGCACCCCAGTAATTTACTATTGTAACCAATCTGCTGCATAATTTAAAATCTCCTATATTGACTTTCTGGACTGAAAGCTAGAATTGTGGAGGATCTCATAGGTTCTCACTTCTTCTTTCTCCTTTTTGATTATTGAGATATAATTCACATACCATTAAATCTACCCTTTTAAAGTATACTGCTTACTTGTTTTTAGTATATTCACAGAGATGTGCAACCATCACTACTATCTACTTCCAGAACATTCTCATCACCCCCATTCCAAAATAAATCCATATCCATTAGCAGTCACCCACCTTTCCCTCTCCCAACTCCTGGCAACCTCTAATCTACTTTCTGTCTCTGGATTTGCTTATTCTGGACATTTCATAGAAATCATATAATGAGCGGTCCTTTGTGACTGGCTACTTTCACTTAGCATAATGCTTTTAAGGTTGGCTCATGTTGTAGCACGCATCAGTACTTTATTCCCTTTTATGGTCAAAAAACATTTCATTATATGAATACAACACATTTTGTTTATCCATTCATCAGTTGATGGACATGTGGGTGGTTTCCACCTTTAGGCTACGATAAAAAAGCTGCTATGAACATTTGTGTGCAAGTTTCTGTGAACCTATATTTTTAATTCTTGAAGGTTTATACTCACTAGTGGAATTGCTGGACCTATGATAGGGTAGACTTACTCTTCATCCCTGTGCTTCTAATTCCACATGACATCGCCAGCCACTTTGCAGTGTGTGTCCCCAAGTAAAGAGTCTTTCAGATGTAATTTCTTTTTTTTTTTCTATTGCTTATTTATTTTTGAGAGAGACAGAGTGTGAGCAGAGGAGGGGCAGAGAGAGAGGGAGACACAGAACCTGAAGCGGGCTCCAGGCTCTGTGCTGACAGCTCAGAGCCTGATGCAGGGCTTGAATTCACAAGCTGTGAGATCATGACCTGAGCTGAAGTCGGATGCTTAACCGACTGAGCCACCCAGGCGCCCCAGATATAGTTTCTACAGAGACTGAAACTAAAGTTTCCTGCTTCAGTTGGTGGTCATCTTGTTTTAACAGGTGGAGGAAGAGGCTTAGGAATTAAAATTTAATAATAGTTGTTTTCCTCCTGCGCCTTGCCCCCCCTGTACACAGTATCTGGTGATTTCGTGGAGTAGCTGATACTCTAAGCCCTATCTTCCTCCACTTTGCTAAGGTAATTGCCTCTCACTACTTCCGGGGTTAGACCCTTTACTATTTCTTCACTGTCATTTTACTAGGGTTTTGGGGGGGAGAAGCTACAAATACCAGCTAGTTCACTGGAAATTGCACTAATTATGCATAAGTCTTTCTGACTACTGCTCATCTTTGAAAAAGAACAGCTATTTGCTAAAAACTCTTTTAGAGAAAGATGAGGCAAGTGATCTGCACAGACCACAGTTGTTTATTCATTTATTTTTGAGAGAGAGAGAGAGAGCATGCATGAAAGAGAACAGGGAATGGGAGAGAGAGGGAGAGAGAGAATCCCAAACAGGCCCCAAGCTGCCAGAGCAGAGTTCAATGCAGGGCTCAATCCCATGAACTGTGAGATCATGACCTGTGCCAAAACCAAGAGTCAGACGTTCAAGTGACTGAGCCACCCAGGTACCCCTGGACAGATTACAGTTTTTAATTATTTATTTTTCTTTGAGCACTGTCCCCAAATCTGTTTTTGTTTTGTCTGGGGCAACATTCCCCCAGTTTTCAGGATGTAGGAAGTCAGTGTGGCAATACTCCCTAAGATAGGCTTTGTCTCAGTCTATTTGGGCTGCTATAAGAAAACAAAACAACACTGACGGGGGGCTTGAACAACAAACATTGATTTCTCACAGCTCTGGAGGCTAGGATGCCCAAGATCAAGGCATTGGCAGATTTGGTGTCTGGTGAGATCCCACTTCTTGGTTCATGGATGGGCATCTTCTTGCTATGTCCATATGAGGTAGAAAGGGTGAGAGAGTTCTCTGGGGGTCTCTTTTAAAAGGGCACTAATCTCATTCATGGGGGTTTCACCCTCATTACTTAATCACTTTCCAAAAGCCCCACCTCCATAGAAATTTTGAAGGGACACAAGCATTCAGTGTATACTGGGCTTTCTGTTACTGTTAATAATTACTGTTCCTTCTTTATCTCCCTTCCTTTATCTCCCCTCACCTCCAACAGATTCCCTCAGGTAGGAGGCTTGGACATAGATGATGAATACTTATACCTGACTTCTCCTTTTCTTCCACCTCCCTACTGCCTACATCCTGAAGGGTGGAGTTACTTCTGTGGAGTCATTCCACATTCTTACCTTATGGTTCTGAACAATGAACCATTAAGATGGACTTTTCCAGAACAGTGCCCTTATCTTTACTTGGCAGTCAACAGCTTCTTCCTGTCATTGAAGCTGGAGACAGGTACAAGAAGGTTCAATACCGTCTGTCACAACAAAAAGCTAGAAATGTACAAATGATGGCTACAAAGAGGGTAGGTAAATACAGGGTCACATATTGATACAACGGAATCAATTCATCAATAAAAATGAGTGAAACTATGTAGCTGCACAGAGCAGCAAAGATGAGTCTTAAAAACATACAGAAAAAAAGTCACGGAAGAATATATATTCTGTGATTTCCATAAGTGCAAAAATTCCCTCCACTTAAAATATGTGTAGGAAAATATACATGAAGAATCTCTAAAGAAAGAGAAGGGAATGATTAAGTCAAAATTCAGGATATTAGGTACTGCTCGGAGAGGAAGGGGTGTGATTGAACAGGTCCACACAGGACCTTCTAAGGCACTACTTACCTCGGATTTTTTTAAAAGCAGGTTGATAGGTGCACGTGTTCATTTTATTTTATTAGTTAAATTGTTCATATACGTTAAGTACATTCTTTTGTTAGCATGAAATTTCACAATAAAAAATGGAGTGACTTTTTTCTCATCTCTTAAAAGATGGATTTGGGGGCACTTCGGTGACTCGGTTGAGCGTCCAACTTCAGCTCAGGTCATCATCTCGTGGTTCACGAGTTCAAGCCCTGCATCAGGCTCTGTGCTGATGGCTCTGAGCTTGGAGCCTGCTTCAGATTCTGTGTCTCTTTATTTAAAAATAAAAATAACATTAAAAAAAGATGGAGTTGTTTCTCTTTTTATCATTCTTTGGAGGGTTTTAGGGTAGGGAGAGGAGTAAAAAATGTCCCTCTTCATCTTTATCAATGACTCTTTCCCAGGGATTTGAATAATTCTCATGCATAGCCATGTAAAAGCATGGCCATTTTGGAACTTGGGTTTCCATATAACATTGAAGAGAGTCAGTGGAAAACTGACATCAAGAAGCTTTGTGACTTCCAACATTGTTCCTTTTTGAAACCCTTGAAAGGAAAATGACTTTAATTCAGAAAATGTCTCATGCTCTTGTTACAACAGTGACAGAGGAAGAAGCTAGGGGGACTTGACCTCTGCCTGGCCCTTGATGACTCCCAGAAAGAGAAGTGGAGAGTGCACAGGAGTCTAGGTGAGAGGCAGTCTAGGTGAGCATTTACTAGTCCAAGGTGAGAGCTGCTTGAGCCTAGTGGACCCATGCCCACCTCAAAGGGCATGACGCCTGCCAGAAGGATGGGTATTTTTCACCACTCAGGAGCACTGGATCTGTACATGCCAGAACAAACATTGAGTTGAGCAGCGAGTGCTCTGAGCCATGGCCTGAGAGAGCCTTCGTGTTAGGACTTGGTGGATAGACAGAGGTAGGAGGGGTGAACATGCCAAGAGAGGTCAGCAGAATCGGGCAGTGCCTGGGAGGGAATTTGGACTTTATCCTGAGCAATGAAGAGCTGTTAAAGGGTTTAAGCCAGGAATAGGCAGGATAAGAATTGACTGGCAAAGTATGTAATTAAAAAAGGCTGGGAAGACGTCAACAATTTATTTCAAAGAATCTATACTGCATTAATCACATCAGCACCTCCACACATCATAGTCACGTCCACATGTGGTAAAGTACGCTTTCACTCTGTGGACAATACTTGATGCACATCCACATTCAGAGAACCTTTGCAAAACTCTGTGCCCACACCTTCCGCTCCCCCGAGGCTCATTCGGTAAGCACTACCAGTCCAGTTAATGTTAATGCTAAAATGTTCTTCTCGATGGCAATTAGCAACGGGTACAGCTTTTTGCCTTAGGTTAAGCCCCTGGCCCCAACACAGGAGGTACGCCTGCCATCTGTAAAGGACACACATCTAAATCACGTGCCTGCTGTTACTGCTAACCCCGTAAATATATGCAAAATCTAAGGGAGGAACTAATTTACAATGCATGCTTATACCAGTTAGGACTGTTAGCAAAACTAAGAAATAGTATTAGGATGCCAGTTTTGAATCTGCTTGCCTCCTTTATGCTCACAACCTCTGCGGAGGTGGATGCTGTTCCGGTAGTGGGAAATAACGACCCAATTAAGCAATCTTTGTTTAGTATCCTCATCCTGCAAGTTCAATGAGAGCAGGGGTCCTGTCTGTCTTGGTTTTACCCTTGTATGCCTGGTGCTTAAAAGGGTGCCCAGGCTGTGTTACACATTCAAGATGTATTTCTTGAATAAATTTTGAGTAAGCTTTTACAAGTGAGGACACCAAGGCTTAGAGATGTTAAATAGCTTACCAACTCTTAGGTCTCCAGCTAATCCAAACTCACATCTGTTGGACTTCATCCTCTTACTGGCTCCCAAACTAAGGTCTAAAGTTTTATAAGGATCACATAGCTTGGTCAAGTTTCTAGCTATTAAATAGAAAGCTATTGAAAGATTAATTAACGCCTTGAAAGGTCTTCACTATTTTCAGAACATAAAGGAGAATTTGGAGGTGGGCAATAGTAGAATGGTTACGTTTGAACTCGCTATGTTTCATGAAGACGTGGCATTGAGAAATTCACACCTGGCATCTGAGAAGGAAAGCTGCCTTAGAACTCGGAGGAAGTATTGTTAGGAATTTGCCCAACTCAATCTTCCTAAGCTCGTTATCAATAAAGAAGGTGTTTTCATTTAAATAAAGATCATTGTGGTTTTATAAGCTCTTTTTCCACAACTGCAACCTTTATTGAGGGAGAGCTCCAGTTTTCATGGGCCGCTTGGCACTCATCATTTTTTTAATGTTTATTTATTTATTTATGTTACATTTATTCATTTTTGAGAGGAAGAGACAGTGGGTAAGGGCAGAGAGAGAGAGAGAGCCTGAAGTGGGCTCTGAACTGACAGCAGTGAGCCCAACACTGAGCTCAATCTCAAGCCTGGTAAGAGCATGACCTGAGCCTAACTGACTGAGCCACCCAGGCACCCCCAGCACTTAACATTCTTAACTTGCTTGCCTGAAAATCATTGCCCAAGGAGGCCTGGGTCCTGATCCCGGTTTCTTCCTCACAGTCAGCCTGGCCTGGGCACACACTCCCTGTTAAGTATTCAATACCCTGTGGCCTGTGAAAGAAGCATCAGAAAGTAAGATTACCATTGCCCATAGGAAGGATACTGAAGTAATTGTGCAAGCCGCCTATGGTGAGAGAGGGGAGTTAAGTGTCTGGGAAAGGCTCCGTCGGGAGTAAGTAACAAGTCCTGGCCTATTCTCATCTCATCCCATTTCTAGGTCGGAGCCTAGCTGCGCTCGCTGCCAGGCAGGCCCTCAGCCAGACAGCGCAAGAACGAGGAGGGTGTGAACATGCAGGTATTACCCGATCGCCAGCCCAGCCCAGATTGCGTCTTCTCTCTGGGTCCCGTCATCCGGAGTGTGACTCCAAGGCAAACTGCAAACATCAGCCTGAGACTTCATACTTTCTCTCCTCACTGCAGCAAGGGTAGAGGTCAAGGTGCAAAGATCTCAGAAACTCCAATTCCATGTGTTTTAGAAACAAACGATGGCAAAGATTTTGATGGTCTCTGAGTCATCTCTGATGTGCAAAATGTTTTCACATATACCTTCCCTCTGAGGCAAATAGACCCATATTATCATTCCCAAATTGGAGACAAAGGGGTTACGTTACTTTCTAAAGCCATGTCACTGCCCCCAAAACCCACCTGTTGGTGGACTGTTTGGTTTCTTTTTTTTAATGTTTTACTTATTTTTGAGAGACAGAGAGAGAGCATGAACAGAAGAGGGGCAGAGAGAGAGAGAGAGAGAGAGAGAGAGAGAGAGAGAGCATCCAAAGCAGTCTCCAGGCTCTGAGCTGTCAGCACAGAACCTGATGTGGGGCTTGAACTCATGAACCAAGAGATCATGACCTGAGCTGGAGTCAGATGCTCAAACGACTGAGCCACCTGGATGCCCCTCTTGGTGGACAGTTGATCAGTCATGGTGTTTGGTTTCTCGGCTTCTTCCAGACAATTGTTTGCCACTTTTATACTTGGTGTAGCAGCACTTGGAGGATCGAATGAGCACTTTGGAGTTCTATTCCAGAAGAAAAACACTTTTATTCATTGACATACATGCAAGCAGATGTGCACACACACAGAGTTGTATACTAGCACATGCTAAAATTATTGAGCCTCCCAAAGAGTTTTGTTTATGAGGGTTATATCTATCAGTATTCACTGTATTCAGTATTGAAGTGGGAAATTGTAAAAATATTAATTAATTCGTTAAAAAGAACGTCCCCCTAAAGAAAAGAAAAGAAAAGAAAAGAAACCCATTACATGTTAACATCAGAGTGGGGATGCCATCACACATCACGTAGCCTCTGGAAAGTTCCACTAGACACTCAGCATGAGGGTAGAGAAGGCAAATAATATTTTAGCATTGTTGTGAAAATAGTTTTAAATGCACAGATCCCCTGGGAGGGCTGTGAAGACCCACGGGAGATCCCCGACCCACACTTTGGGAACTGCTATCTAGATCATTCCCTTCAATGAAGCACCGGTTTCCCAATCCTTCGGAATCAAGTTTCAGTCCCTTGCCCTTCTAGCTGCTTCCTCCACATGTCTCCACTCACCCCTAGCACCTGCCTGCCTGCCTGAGTCCTCCAGTCCAGAGTTTGTCTCTAGTACCATTGAGGGCTTTGTTCTCTCCCCTCAAAGTCCCTTGCCTGGAAGATTCTCGTCCTCCTCTTCCACCCACCCCGTGGCTCAGGGGTCATCCCACCACCAGACTCCTGAGACACTCCTCCCACACTGTCCTCACTCAGCAACGTTGGGCTGTGGCTCTGCTCTGCAGGTGATCCCAGAGATGAGCCTGGGATCAGGGGAGGCTTGGATTTGAACCCTGGGTCTGCCTCTCTAGCTTCACTGACAGTTGTTCATTGGAATAGAAAATTACATAGTAGCGCATGCTCCTTAAAGGATAAAGAATAGGGACAAGCATAAGGCAAACAAAGTTGTTTCCCCTTTGTCCTCTTCACCTCTCACTCCCAGGAAGGCAACCACTGTCAAGTGTCCTTCTGGATCTTTTCATACGCATCCACATGAGTAAGCTTCTTCTCATTTTTCTATTTTTATAAAGGAGAGACCATACCATACCTATGTGCTAGAACTTGCTTTCTTCTTCCTTCCTCCCTCCCTCTCTCCCTTCCTTCTTTCCTCTCTCCCTCCCTCCTTTTCTTTCTTTCTTTCTTTCTTTCTTTCTTTCTTTCTTTCTTTCTTTCTTCCTTCCTTCCTTCCTTCCTTCCTTCCTTCCTTCCTTCCTTCCTTCTTTCCTTCCTTCCTTCCTTCCTTCCTTCCTTCTTTCCTTCCTTCCTTCCTTCCTTCCTTCCTTCCTTCTTTCCTTCCTTCCTTCCTTCCTTCCTTCCTTCCTTCCTTCCTTCCTTTCTTTCTTTCTCTTTCCTTTTTCCCCTTTTTTCTTGAAAAGTCATCATAAACATTCTTTGAATAGATCTACTACATTCATTTACTTTTTCAGTTTTTTCCCAACAAACACAGGTTTCATTTATTTGAACGGTCTCATTAAAGAAGTCCTCAGAGTAACAAACTTCAAGACAAAGCACATTTGGACAAAAAGTTTAGTGTTCTGGGGTAGGAGCTTGGCTGGCTCAGTCAGAAGAACATGTGACCTGATCTTGGGGTTGTAAATTTGAGCCCCATACTGGGTATAGAGATCACTTAAAAATAAACTTTAAGATAAAATAATTTTTAAAAACTTAAAAAAAATCAAACCTTAAAAGAAAAGTCTAGTGTTCTGTGTTGGGACAAAATGTCCAATCAGCAATTGGACCAGAACTCCCTAATATTTAAACTTACTTTACTTTTTACTTTATATATTTAAATAACATAAAGAAAAAAAATTCATGTGGAAAAAGAGACGCCAGAAACAAAATTGAAGAGTTTAGAGACGCAGTTTATACCATAGGAAGAAAATCACTAAGGCCATTTTGTGCTAAAGTTTTCTGTAAGAGAAAAAGCCTCACAAACAAATTAAGAACTAAGTGTGTTGGGGCACCTGGGTGGCTCAGTCAGTTGCACATCCTACTTTGGCTCAGGTCATGATCTCACAGTTCATGAGTTCAAGCCCCACATCAGGCTCTGTGCCGATGATGGTGTAGAGCTTGCTTCAGATCCTCTGTCCCTCTCTTTCCACCCCTTTCCTGCTTGCTGCTTGTGCTCTCTCAAAAAATAAAAGTAAAACATTAAAAAAAAAAAAAAGACTTAAGTGCTCTATCAGGCTGTCCTGCCCTGGGTGATGTCTCCTCCTCTCTCGTACTGCTTTAGATGCCCATTTCTCAGTTATTCAGAACCCTTTCATGTCCCTTACCCTGCCCTCTCCCAAGTATTTATGAGCAAATACATAGACCAAATGGATAACTTTCTTTAAAAAGGGTATTCCTGACCCACTTTTCCAAATACTCTTGGCTTGAGCTTATCTTATTTTTGCAGCTTAAAGATTCAACAGAAACAGCCATGAGGGAACAGGCAGGATCTCTCCACCTTTGTGAGGGGGTTCCCTGTGTCCTGGGCTGGGTGAAGTGCTAGAAATGTATAATTGGCCCCATTCCAGGAGCAAGAAGAGCATCGGAGAAATTGAGTCCCCGCCTCCTCCCTGTTTTCAGAGCACTGCGGAGATCCCAAGCCCTAATACAAGAACAGGAAGTTACTCTACTGGGGGTGCAATAAGAGGAAGAGGTAATATTGCTAAAGCCCAGAGATGGAGTCATGTGGTAGGATCTAGAAGTACATGGAGGCTGCCTGATGGAAACTGAGACCACTGAGTGAGAGCCTGTAGAGCAGATGTGGGTATGAGATATAATTGTTGCCAGAGACACCACAGGAAGTAAAGAGAGAGAAATGGGGGGAAATACTCTGTTTTCTCTCCTCCCTCTCTCCAAGCTTCCACTACTGCTTTTCTTTGGGCTCAATCAACCTGGAATCCAGAGAGCAAGGGAGCCTGGGAAATGTAGTCCTCTGTGGTACAGCATAGCGGTTAGGAAAGGCAGAGAATTAATCTGAGCCACAATCACAAACAAGTTGTGGGACCATGGGAAAGTTGCCTCAGTTTCCTCCTCCAAAAAGTGGGAACAAATAATAGTTGTATTTACCTCAAGGATTAGACTATCACCTTTAAGCATTTATTATTATTATTCTGTAAAATGAAATAACAATACTTACCTTGCAGAGTTATGGTCAACTATAAAGTGAGATAATGACTGTTAAATGTTTGCATGATGTCATGTAAATGGCTCTGGGTACTTCAGAAATGTTAGTCTCCTTGTGGCCCCAGTGACTCATCCTTAGAACATACTTAGTACATACAATAACATCTGTGGCTGACAATAATGATGGCCCTCACCTGGGGAGGAGGCAGCTTCCTGAGAGTTGGGAGGGACATTCTTGCCCTGCTAGAGAGTTATGGGGACTCTCGGCCAGGGCTTAAGGGGTCTGGGCAACACATAGCCCTGCACCAACCAGTACAGCCACTCATGGAGATGCATTTGGAATGACATCCTGCATCCTTTTCAGAGGTTTTTTTTTTCCTGCTGCCATTGGTACCAAAAAAAGTTTTTGAAACTCTATTTTTGAAAGAGAACAAGAGAGACAATGAAGAGGTGTGTGTGCACATGCACAAGTAGGGGAGGAACAGATAGAAAGGCAAAGAGAATCCCAAGCAGGCTCCAAGCTGTCAGTAGAGAGCCCAATGCTCACGAACTGTGAGATCATGACCTGAGCCAAAATCAAGAGTTGGACGTTTAACTGACTGAGCCACCCTGGTGCTCCTGGTGCACTTTTTAAAAAAGTTTAGCCTGTTCTTATTGGTTTATGCTAATACCTGTGTGTTTCTGTGTTCCCATATGTGGTGTGAACATTCACGAGTGTACAATCTTTATGTGCGTTGAGTACTTTACCACTTAAGGACATTGCCCCGTCGAGTCCTCCCAGCAAACTAAGCAGACAGGGCAAACTTTATCATCCCTGTTGAATGGCAGTGGAAGCCAAGGCTTCAAACACACAAGTGGCAGACCCAAAGACCCATTGGGACGTGGGACAAAACCATTCCACTCTAACTCAGGACTCTTCCTACCAATATCCCAGGCTGCCTCCCACCAGCACATGTGACTTAATGTGCACATACGTGCACACGTGCATCCCAAACATGGAATAGATCCAATATTCCTGCCAGCAAGTCCCATGCCTTATCAATCTTAGTATTCCCTGCTATAATAAAGTGCCTGGTAGCTAGGAATTAATAAGTGATTATGAAACGGACTTGAACTTGACTCCTGAACTGGATCATTCTGGGGAAGAGAAAGAAGGCACATCTGTGAAGATCACGGCCATAGCCAAAGTTCAAAACCAGCCTTGACTGAACTCTGACACTGTTCTGGCCATTGATTCTGGCTTTGCCCATACCCTTTCAGGCCACCCACACAGCAGAGGGGCCTGGTCACCAGGAGAGGCTGAGATGCCCAGGGAAATGGATCTGCCCACCTGGTTCTGTCCCAGGACGTTTAACAGTTCCTTCTGGGGAGTGGAGGCCCTGGCAGGCAAGAGCCTGCTATAAAATAACAGGGCTAATCAACCAACTGCTTTAGCTGCGCATCCTGGACCTGGCATCCACACCGGCCCCTGGGAAACCAGTCGGAGCAGACGCCTGATCCGTGTGGGCACGGAGAGCTGGCAGGGAACATGGAACACTAGAAGTTAGAATAAAATGGATCACCATTAGGGCATCACTATTTGCCAAGCACTTCTACAAAAATACATTTGGTTCTACTCTTTACTCGGGCAAGGCAGGGCCCTGCTGGATTCTGAGTCGGCCCATTGCATTTGCTTTAGCTATGAGCTTGCTCCCCTGTGACATTTGCAGATCTTATGTACTCAATGATTTGGCTTGGCTTTGCCTCTGTGTGCGCTTTCTCCTTATCATGAAATGGGAGGCCACAGTGTCCTGTCAGCCTAAAAGACTTCTGCAGCAGGGGCACGGGGGTGGGCCTAGCACAGGTGGCCCAGGCAGCTGCCCACACCACTGCTATACATTTTTAAGAACCATGTTGGCTGCCTCATTCTCCCCTCTTCCCACAGAGGTCTCAGCATCCTTGAGAATCAATAAGAAAAGGCAAAATCATGAATTAGACTATGAGCAGTGGGTGAGAAGAATAAAAGCTAAAGGCCTCCCCGTGGACTTTGAGACTCCACACAGCCTGCCCGCAGGATCTCTGAGGACTCATTTCCTTTTACTCTCCTCTCACATCATTCATTACTGCTCTTGGAACATGCCAGGCCCACTCCTGCCTCAGGGCCTTTGCACTACTCTTCAGCCAGAGAGTCCCATGCTCCCTCCTGCTTTTGTTCCAATGTCAGTTTCTCCCCAAGACCTTCCTTGATCACCCTCTCTACACCTGCAAACCCCTTCCTTGCACCCCATTCTCCAACCCCCTGCTTTTTCGTTGGCGCCTCTTACCATCCACCTTACATTGAGATAACTCAATGATTTCTCTCCCTACCTCAGCAGTTTGTCTGGATCTCCGGTACTAGAAACACTGCCTGACCATTGCACGTGCTCAGTACTATTTGTTAAATCCCGACACGAATGAGGCTAGACTGTGAGCTGACATCAGGCGCATGTGGTTCAGGTCAGCCCCCCTCCCCCTTGGGCCTGCCTCCGTTCATCTGTCTAATGATGAGGGGGCATGTGCTTCTGCGCAAGCTGCCTTCCCGTGGTAATAATTGATGAGTCCAGACAATATCCTCTTACCACCCCAGAAGGGCCTAAACAGAAGGCAGTGAGGCAAGGGAGGCAGGAAGCAGCTGCCGGGATGACTAACTGGGATCTCGAGTGCTGATCCTTACGAGACTCAGTGAGGCTCACGAGCATTAGCTATTGAGATTCACGTGGCTTCCTGTCCTGACCTGGCCCTGGATGACTGTGAGACGCACTTGAAAAAATAATCCTGTCTTAGGGAGGCCTGGAAAAGGCCAGAGACTTGCTGAACTCTGTACAGAAATTTTGCAAAAGGAGACTTGGCTCAGTCCTTATAAGGACTCCCTCTGTGCCAGGCGCTGTTCTAGGCGAGAACGGAGCCGAGATCCCGAGGCCTTGCCCTGTTCGTTGGCATGGGCAGTCCTGTGATACCGTCTAGTCCCAACGCCTGGGGCCTGCTCTCTTGCATCTTAGATTTCCCCTGAGCTACCAGCTCTATCTAGAAGCATAGATCCCCTTCATCTCAAAGAAAGAATGACAGTGCAGCCACCTGTCCCCACCCCTACTACAGCACCAGTTTCCCCATGTCCTCCTCCTCCTCCCACTCACATCAACTCCGTACTGCCATCTTGCTTTTGGGAAACTCCAAATCCCTCCCTCATGAACACCTGCCTGTGTCCAGTCCCACCATTTCTTTTTAAAATTTTTTAAATGCTTATTTATTTTTGAGAGAGACAGGCAGAGTGTGAATGGGGGAGGGGCAGAGAGAGAGGGAAACGCAGAAGCCCAAGTAGGCTCCAGGCTCTGAGCCGTTAGCACAGAGCCCGATGTGGGGCTTGAACCCACAAACCGTGAGATCATGACCTGAGCTGAAGTCGAGTGTTTAATAGACTAAGCCACCCAGGTGCCCCAGTCCCACTATTCCTTAACAAATCCACCTTCTATACCTGTTGGGCTACGGGCCTCAGTGGGCCCCACCGAACTGTAGGACTCCGTGTTCAGCACACTCATGCCTTTGCCCTGTCTGAACCGTCTCTCCTCTCCCTTCTATCTGCCTCTGCAGCTCATCGTGGGTGAATCGACTCTCTCATCTTCAAGGGGAGGCAGCCCTCGAGAAATTCTCCACTGCCTAGAATGCCCTCTCCCCATGAGTGCATCGCCCTTGGTGCCACACATCTTTGCAGGTGATCGTTGGCTGTCTGGGGGTGTCTGGTGTATATGTATACTGTCTCTCCTAGAGAACGTAAACTCCTTGCAGGCAGGACAGCTTTTACCTTTCTACAGCCACAGCACTCACTCACGACAATCAACCTATGATAGATTTGACCTGGATTTATGGAATTTATGGACACTTTAAAAGACTACATTTGGAAAAATGGGTATTGGTTTATAAATCTGAAGAAGAAAATGTAGAGTCCGAGGTTGTATTATGGTCTGAATACTACAATTTAAGCTATGTACTCATATGGGTAAAACTGAAAGGCAGTTGGTAAAAACTTAAAAAAAGAATTGTGTGTTAGGGTTGTTAGGTTATGAGTGATTTGTTCAAATAGTCTGTGAATATTGTTCATGAATTGTTTATGCATTTGAAAATATTTTAAATTTTTTAATGTTTATTTATTTTTGAGAGAGAGACACACAGAGGGTGAGCAGGGGACAGTCAGAGAGAGAGGGAGACACGGAGTCTGAAGCAGGCTCCAGGCTCTGAGCTAGCTGTCAGCCCAGAGCCTGACACGGGGCTCGAACCCACAAACCGTGAGATCATGACCTGAGCTGAAATCGGCCGCCCAACCAGCTGAGCCACCCAGGCGCCCCTGAAAAGATTTTTAAAAATTCATGGGAGGCTTGAAGTGTCACTGAAACATTTCACTCTTGGGTACAAACATTACATTTTTCTTAGGAAATAGAGGGAAGGGGAATGGCGTAAGCAGGATTGGCTGTCCTTTAGAGATTTTGCTCAAGTCATATTTATACATAAATAGCTGAGCAAAGGCAAGTCCAATTTTGCCTGCAAATGTTAATTCCCTGGGGATTGGGCAGAAAAATAAAGTTTAAAATAACCAAATGAAATCATGTGAGCTGTAAAGACCTTTTTTCCTCTCTCAAAGAGAATGGGAAGTGCATGCATTCCCCTGGCATTTCCTGGTGTTTTGTGCCCTGAAGCTCTGACTGCAGGGAGCCTGGCTGCGAGAGGCCCAGTGCAGGGTCCCAGCCAGGCAAGGGCTACTCTGGATACTAGCTTCCTCTGACCCTTTGACCTTTTTGACATGTTTATTTTATCCATATCAGACTATGGGCTCTCAGAGAGGAGACTGTATTTTTTCCGCCAAAGGCATGGCCCTACAGCACACCTAAATATCTGAGAGAAACTTGAGAGGTCATGGATCCAACCCAATCCATCATCAGACACAGGAGGACCAGGCTCAGAGAATGAGTCATGTTCCAAGGCCACACAGCCCCAGGTTCTCTAGGGGGCTGTGCTTGTTTGTTTTTTGTTTAATTATTTATTTATGTTAAAGATTGTTTTAATGTTTATTTATTTTTGAGCAAGAGAGAGGGAGAGACAGATGGGGGGGAGGGGGGAAGGCAGAGAGAGAGGGAGACACAGAATCTGAAGCAGATCCCAGGCTCTGAGCTCCTAGCTGTCAGCACAGAGCCTGACGCGGGGATCAAACTCATGAACCATGAGATTATGACTTGAGCGGAAGTTGGATGCTTTAACCAGCTGAGCAACCTCTGGAGGGCTGTGTTAAGAGAGCTCCTATGTGCTCAAGCCCAGCACCCACAGTGTTGCTACTCAGTGTGGGTATTTAGAACATTCCTCTGATACGTGTGTGTTGAGCATATATCCTCTAGACCAGAAAGATGGCAAAAAGCCAGCAATAAACAAACCATGCTCTTTAACATTAAGGAGCTCTGGATTCAGCGGGAGAGATGCTGCAAGTTCAGAGACAGCCAGAATATAAAGTGAAAAAGAGGAAGGGTTGACAGAGGAACACACAAAGGAAAAGGAGCCCTCTGACGTGGTGGGCCAAGGGAGGCTCCGTGGGCACTAAGCTGGCTTGAAGCGATTCAGCTTGTAGAAGTCAGAGGCACCCCATTGTATTACATTCATTTAATAAATACTTACTGATTGCCAACTACCATGTGTGCAGGCACTTGAGGAGCGAATCTCTCCCCTCATGGAGCTTACATCCAAGTAGGAGTAGGGACAGACACCCCATGAGATACAGAAGTAAAGTAGGTTAGATGGGCTGGTGAGAATGTACAATGTGTGGAAAACAGTATGGCAGTTCCTCAAAAAAAGTAAACATACAATTACCATTTCATCCAGCAACTCCACTTCTGGGTATCTACTCATCCCACGCCAAAATCTGGGGTAAGAGTGGTCCAAACAGAGAGATTAGCAGGTACAAAAGGTGTGAGGTGGTCACAGCAAGTAGAATCCTGTGCCAAAGCCAGCGCCATGAGAATTTATTGGTTTACATCTGTGCCTCTTCCATCTGTGCAATTCCAATGGTGCCAGGGAAACTGCTCAATAACGAAGCTGGGAAAACCCTTCCTCAGCCCAGGGGGAAAATGCACAGTGCGAAAGACCTTGATTAGCAGAGGGGTTGGGGGAGTGATTTGGCTGTATTAAACTTGTAGCAAAGTCACTGTAGACTTTAGCTATTAACTTTCTTTGGGAAACAGGATTGCTCAGAGCATAAGAGCTGCATGTGACCATAGCTTCATTTCTTTGGAAACAATTCTGCTAGGACTGGAACTGAAAATTCTTTCTCCATGACCTCTGGGTGAGTTTGTGTTCTAATGAGAACATTGGTTTGCATTTCTCATTATGCTGCTCTCATAGCTCCTGGGTTTGGAAGAGGCCATTGTCGTTAAACTCTTTTATGACTTTCGCCCCCGGCAAACTAAGGGTAAAGGTGAATAAAGAACTCAGTCAAGTTAGAACACTCCAAAGCCCCAAGATGATTCCTTTTTATAAAACCTGAAGTTTCATGCCAGGGGCATTACATAAAAATAAAGCCCTAATAGCCAAGTGCAAATTACATCGTTACAGACAATGCTGTGAGATGAAGTCGTTCTTTTCAAGATACTTTAATTGCCAGATGCAAAAGATAGTTCTTTTCTTGTTAAAACTTCTCCATGGCTAATGCCTACTGTAGCTGGTTAAAGGCCCTAAGGCATTTCTGCCAAGACCCGATGGCCAAGAACCAGAGATAGCTTCACAGGGAGCTCTCTTTAACCTGCCAGCCCTCCATCCTGACCTGGCCTGCACGCCAGCTGCCCGACTCGGTCTCATTTGCAGCTCCCATTCGTTAGTCTGTCCTCGTGGAGAGGCTAATACTCACATTGTATGTATGCAGGCTTAAAGTTTAGTACTGAGGGATGTTGTAGACCTGAAAGTGGTGTCTGGAGGCGTCTTCTCTGAATTTTCTGCTAGAACCCAGTGTGTCTAAGCCACAGTGTTATGGAAAGTGCATAGGAATAAACAGGAGACAGGAAGTCTGACGTTTAGCCATGGTTCACCTCTGTGCTGGTTATCCTTTGTCTGCTGACCCCACTCCAGAGCTGCTCCCTACTCTTCTCTGCCCCGTCTTATGTCCCAAGAGGCTGGCCTGTACAGACACAACAGGGTCCCTTGCCCTCTGGCTTTAATGAGGCCAGTGAGGGTCTCCCATACGGAGAGACAGTTTGACTGTTGTTCCCCTGACTTCTTCCTGGGTCTCTGGGGGCTGCTGACTCCTCCCACTGCAGATCTCTCTCCAGGTTCTGGTAACTGTGCCCTCCTCTCTCATTCTCAGGACCAGGTAGTGCCCCAAAGACTGCACTGTCCCTTGCGGTATCCCCACACCCTGTCCCCACTTTTGTAAAGAGTACTAAATCCTGCTGAAGTTCCCGAGAGTGTGTCCTCGGGTTCCTGCCAGCACTCTGACTGCTGCAGCCACTGAAGCGCTGGGTGACCCTGGTCACAGCAACTTAGGCACCTAAGCTTTGGTGTCCTCAATGGAAATAAAGGGGGGCACCTGGGTGGCTCAGTAGGTCAAGTGTCCAATTTCAGCTCAGGTCATGATCTCACTGTTCGTGGGTTTGAGCCCCGTGTTGGCCTCTATGCTGACAGCTCAGAGCCTGGAGCCTGCTTTGGATTCAGTGTCTTCTTCTCTCTCTGCCCCACCTCCTCTCTCAAAAATAAATAAATATTTAAAAATTTTTTAAATAAAATAAAATGGAGATAAAGGGACACCTGGGTGACTCAGTCGGTTAAGCATCTGACTTCAGCTCAAGTCATGATCTCAGGGTTTGTGAGTCTAGCCCCGCATCCAGCTCTGTGCTGACAGCTCTGAGCCTGCCTCGGATTCTCTGTCTCCCTCTCTTTGTGCCCTTCTCCTACTCTCTCAAAAATAAGCATTAAGAAGTAAATAGATAAATAAAATGGAGATAAAAATGCCAGCTCTTACATACTTGCTCTACAGAGCATTCACCAAGTTTAAAGTAAATATAAAGCACGAAACATGTTTTCAAAACAGATACACTTTCCTTTTTAATAATGTTTTTAACATTTATTCATTTGAGAGAGAGAGAGAGAGAGAGAGAGAGAGAGCATGAACAGGGAAGAGGCAGAGAGGGAGGGTCACGCAGAATCTGAGGCAGGCTCCAGGCTCTGAGCTGTCAGCACAGAGCCTGACGTGGGGCTCAAACTCACGAAACGTAAGATCATGAACTGAACCGAAGTTGGATATTTAACCGACTGAGCCACCCAGGTGCCCCAAAACAGATACACTTTCTAAGCTTCACAATTCCAGAAATGCCTAGAAACAACCTGCTATCTTTTCTACATCAGGACACTGCTACCAAAAAGCAGGCACTTGGAATGGTTTTCCTAAGATATGAATGGGTTTTTTCGAATACACAAAAACTAACCAATTTCACTGTGGTACACACAAACGCATTAGGTAGCTAATAATACATCTATCCTAAAATCTATGGCAAATGGAGGAAGACAGGTAACACAAAACCATTTTTCCTATTTTGTACTCATTAGGGTAGTTAACCATTAGCCTTTTACTAGAAAAAAAATCTAAGCATAAATATTGGCATATTTTTTTTGATAAATAAAACTAGCATTGGCTACCAAGAGGCAACCTGATGTAGGAAAAAGGATATTGTCAGACTTAAAAGATGAGTCCTAAGTGCCGGTTTTGACTCATCCTTTATGTGTGACCTCAAATAAAGCATTTAATCCCAGTAATGTTTTTATCAGATCTGTAAAGTGGCGGTGAGCGTTGCCTCCCTTACTTACACATGAGGTAACAGAGCAAGTCCCTTGTACGTGAAACTGTACTGTATTTTCTATTGCTCCCCCAAGGCTTCTTCAAGTACGTCATCCCTCTGTTATTCTCATCTGATTAAGATAAGGGGAGGCACAGAAGCTGCTCTGATTTAAGACTCAGAGGGGGGATGGCATAGGTCTTGGGGGAAGACAGTGGGGGACGAGGCAGAAAGAGGGCCAGATGTCCTGATTAACCTGGCAGTCAAGAGATTTTGGCCACCCGAGGCTGGCTGCAGGCCAGACACAGAAGTGCATTCAGGGGTGAACAAGACCAGCCCTTGCCCTGGAGAACTGTACCCTTTAGTCAGAAAGCTAAGTGTAACCCACAGAAAATGGTTGAGCGGGGGGCTATAATCACCAAACTGTGCAGTTCACAAGATGCTCCAAGATCACAACACACTGGAGTATCTGCATCCAGCCACAAAGAGCTGGGCCTCCAGGGGCCCTGGGGAAGGGGTGGAGGCGTGGGCCCTGAGCTTCTGGCAGGGAGGAGGCTGGGTCTGGGGAAGGGAATTAGGAAGGTAAGAAGAGCCCAGATTGCCAGGGCCTCAGAGCCAGGCTTGATAATGTCTATATTCTACACATTAGGAAACCAAAAACCACTGCACATTTTTAAGCAGAGTCCTGAGGTGACAGTGGATTTTTAGGAAGATGGGTTTTGTAGAGATGGGCCAGATAAAGTGATAGAAAAGACTGCCGAAAAAAGAATGTTTTCCCACTCTTCTAAAGGAACCTAAATATTTGCACTATAACCCATGAATTAGAATAGATGTTTCTGCCTCCCGTCAAAGACAAGTCCTTCCCAGAATATTTGTTTTCCTTTTTTTTTCTTTCCCTAAGTAGGCTCCTCACCCAAACGTGGGGCTCAAACCCCAGACATCAAGAGTCGTTTGCTCTACCGACAGAGTCAGCCAGGCACCCCTGCCTTCCCTTTTAATGCAGTTTATTTACCCTTCAAAACAAGAAGTTACACTACTGTGAGGTGACTGCCATGGCCCTCCCTGCAGGTCCTAAGTCAGATGAGGTCTCTGCTGACAGCTGGGAAGACTTACAGCCACAAATTCCTCTCTTGTCACACTCAAGTGGTCGTGTGTGAGCGTTAAAAAAAAAACAAAAAACGGAGGCTTACATCACATTAACCCATTGGCATTTCAGAGATGACCCTTGAGGTTCAATTCTTTTTACTTTTTGAAGTCAGCTTTCCTTTATTATCAGCTCGCCCTGCAGACGGGGCTCAGCAGCCAAAGCTGTTCTGCTGTCAGGGCCAGACTGGCTCTCAGAAGCACCTGGATGGCCTCTCTCAACAGCCAACGACCTTCTGTCTCAGGTCCAAGTTGTTTATTTATCTTTCCTAGGCTATTTGGGTCATTACAAGAAATGTATTAGTTTGCTTTTTCAATTCTCTATTCCCTAGAATTTTACTTCCTTATTTTATATACGGCAGGATAAAGGAGTTAGGCTGAGGAATTTTTAGCAGATTTGGGGGGAGGAGAAAGCAGGAGGGCCTGATCTGAAATAGAGAAAGGAGGAAATTATCCTTTTGTTTGTTTTTCAGTTTTTATTTTCTTCTCTGCATTAGCATATTCACTATCAGGTCGTGAAATGCGACATATAGTGGCACAGAACATATGGAAGACACTGATGTACATAAAGGTCAAGTTCCTGTCCTCTGGGGGGTTACAGTCCAGGTAGGCAGTCTGTCTGAAAGAAGCTATACATCCTGAGTCAGAACGGACCCCTGCCCTAGAGGAGGGCGAGGGTCGAAGGCTGAGGGAGGCAGGAAGATTTGGAGGAGGTGGGCTCGTGCAGGCTTTGCTGGAGGGGATCTGGGCATGGAGAGTGCCGAGCGGGGCTGCCGTGGGGACCAGGGCAGGCTGGTGGTGTCCAAGGACGTGGCTCCGGGAGCACGCCAGAGTAGAGGTGTGTGCATCGGGAGTGGCGGGTGATAACTCTGAGAAAGCAGGGGCTGTCCTGAGCCCTGAAACTGTGCTGGAAACAGGGTGCATTTGTGCAGAGATGGCCAGAGGCCAGAGGAGCGTGGGGAGAGCTTTACATGCCATGTCTTGGTTCTGGATTTTATTCTATGGAAGCTGTGGAGCTTGGGGGCCAAAAAGAGGGGTGCAGAAGATAGTTACTGTGTGTGTAGTTTTTGCTGTTGCTGATTTTTTTTTAATGTTTATTTTTTGAGAGAGAGACAGAGCATGAGCAAGGGAGGAGCAGAGAGAGAAGCAGGAGAGAGGGAGACACAGAACTGGAAGCAGGCTCCAGGCTCTGAGCCGTAAGCACAGAGCCCAACATGGGGCTCGAACTCACAAACTGCGCGATCATGACCTGAGCCAAAATCAGACTCCCGATTGACTGAGCCACCAAGGCACCCCTGGTTTTTGTTTTGTAAAGCTTAACCCAGCTGTGGTGGGTTAGAATGAGGAGAAACACAACAGGGGGATGATTTCAATCCTTTGTAGCTCAGGCATGAGGTGAAAAAGGCCTGAACACAATGATGGAATGGGCAGGAGAAATATTTAAAAAGAACTGGCAAGCGTTTGAGATTGCTTGTGATGGAGAGAAGGTAGCAATGCGTCAAAGTACTGGGGCCTCAGCCAGGCCAAATGTAACTAGGTTTATGCACAGTCTTTGCTTAGGTCTAGAATTTATTGCTTTTAGCAACAGACTTTGCTTACAGGCTGCCCCACTTACCGTTGCCAGAGAAGCATTTTCTTCAAGGATCAGTGGGCCTTCTTAAAAGGGTGTATGAGTGACCAACAAACTTTGGGCTCCTTCCCAGACTGAGAAGCTGGGCCAGGACACCTTACTGAACTGATAGTGACCAAATATGTAAGGATTCCCAGGAGAAAGTCACGACAGGTCTTACAGATTCATCAGGTTTCACTGGTACTTCTTTCTTTTAAATGATTATTATAAGGGCAACATAAAACCATAGAAGAGAGGCGCCTGGGTGGCTCAGTCGGTTAAGTATCTGACTTTGGCTCAGGTCATGATCTCACAGTTCATGGTTTCAAGCTCCATGTCGGGCTCTGTGCTGACAGCTCAGAGCCTGGAGCCTGCTTGGGATTCTGTGTCTCCCTCTCTCTCTGCCCCTCCCCCACTCACACATTCTCTTTCTCAGAAGTAAATAAATATTAAAATAAATAAATAAATAAAACCATAGAAGAGAGTGGAGAAAATGAGAGAAAGGATTTACATTTTGGGCTTTGGCATATAGATTCCTGAATGACCCTACTGATTGAGGCAGCAAATGTCCCCAAATAAAAGTCGGTATTTGTTGAAAGTCTACTACAAGCAAGACACTCTGGGATTTGAAAGCATTGAGTGCAAAGGCGAGTTATTTCCAACAAGGAAATTAATGTGTTTTGATATCACGTTCACTTAGATGAAGAAATATGAAAACTTTTATTATTTTGAAAAGAAAAGAAATGGGCTAGTCGGAATGTTGTTTCCAGATATCTGTTTGGTTTGCCCTGGGCTTTAGGCTTGGGGTCAACAGAGCTCCCTCCTGAATAGGGCCTCAAGTGCTGTGTCTGAGCTGGAGAGACCCCAGACAGGTCACAAGGGGAGAGGAGAATGGAGAATGTCTGTTGAGAAGAGAATGGAGAAGAGAATGGCGGAGTATTCCCATAGTAGAATGTTCTACAGCTGCATGCCACAGCATGGACAAGTGTCAGAAGCAGCATGTTGCGTGGTGAGAAAAGCAAGTCAAAGAGTACATACCATGTGTTTTATTTTATATCGAGTTCAAAAGCATGCACAACAACCATATTATTCAGGAAAGGGTATTTTTAGGGTAAAATTATAAAGAAAAGTAAGGGAATGATGAACAGAAATTTGGGAGGGGGCCAGGTTGGGGAGAGGGAGGAGGAGAGGGACCCAGTGGGGCTTTGGTGGTACTCGAGTTGTAACCTCTACCTAAGCTGGGCTGTAAGTAGTTGGATGTCCGATTTTTACATTTTGCTCATGTGATTATTCTTTTGTATGCATTTAACATTTAGTTAGATTTTGAAAACCTAGATAGGGGCGGAAGTCTCCTGCAAAAGATGGGATTGCAAAACCTAATCTTTATCATCCCGGAACTCATCAACTCTGTCTGCTTAACCATCACACAAACAAAATGAAAAGGCCAAGTATGTGTACGGAGCAAACATAGACGGAGAAGCATGAGCCAAGGGTCCCGAGATTCTCTGCCTTCTGGGTCACATTTACCTTTAACATTGCTTCTTTTTTTCTATTTCATTTGTGACTGCAGTCAAAAACATTTCTCCAGTATCTCCTGAGCCAGGCCTGGTTTCAGCGATGAGGACTAGACAGAGAAGAGCTAGACAGCCAGGGTTCCTGCCCTGGTGAAGAAGACAGATAATTAAGCAACACAAATAAACCAGGGCAGGTGGTGCACAGTGCAGGTGGCTAGGGGAGCACATGGCAGCAGCCAACGACTGAGCCTTGGGAGGTAGATGTATTTCAGAAAGTAGTAATAAGAGACAGTTACCGCATATTGGGCCATGTTCAAAGTGCTTTACACATTCTGTTCACCATAAGTTAATTCACTGAATTCTCACAACAATCCTGATGAGGTAGGTGCTACCATTTTCCTCATTTTGCAGCTGATGGGACAGCTGCAAAGGACAGGCAATGTTAAGTGACTAGCCCAAGGTCACACAGCTACAAAGTGCCAAGCCAGGATTCAAACCTGGGCACACTGGTGTTCTTAAGCACCGCACTCTACTGCCCCTCAGGCTTCCCTAAGAAAGTGGCATGAGACCTGAGAGATGAAGAGCAGGCAGGCCAGTACAGTGGAGGCCGATGAGAGTTCTGGGCAGAAGGCCCATGTATGTAACACTTCAAGGTGTTACAAGGAGCTAAAATAAATATTTAACCACAAAATGTGTGAAAGAGCCATCCAGCTGAGAACAGTCTTCCTTCATTTCTTTTCTTTTCTCTCTTTCTTTCTTTCTTTCTTTTTCCCCCTAGACTTAGCCTAGAAGAAGCAAAGCAGGGATGAGGTGAGGTCTGGGGGAGGTGGTTCGAGCTCTGGGCAAGACACAGACCCTGGTGCCAGGGCTCCGAGGGTTTCTAAAGGCCCATGGCAACAACTGCCAGGGCTCCTGGGAAAGTCCCCAGGCATCCAGGAGCCTGTGGCTTTGGCAGTCCCTCTGTCCCCTCTTGGCCTCATTTCCCAAATGGACCCAACATCAATCAAGGACAAGAACCTAAGGCACGACCTAGCAAACAGCTGGCAAACTATGTTTAAAATCCAATTTAAAGTTATGTATGTGTAAGCCCCAGTGTCTTTCTCTGGGGGATTCTATCTTTCAAGTGGAAAAAAAATTTTTAAGTCAAATAAGGTAATCTCTATTTTGATTCCTATCAAGTCCTAGTGCAGGGCCCTGCAGCCTACAGTAAGTGCTAATCCACTTTAAGCCCAGGCAAGTTGGGGCTCAAGAGTCAGGGCGTCTCCAGGACGCGGAGACAAAGGTCAGGACTGCTGATATTTATCGTGTTAACACTATTAGTGTGAGTTTCGCTTTGTCCGGCAGGAGAGAAGAAATAGAAAACATTACTTATGGCTGCTGGAGGGTGGGGAGAGCAAGGGCTTCTGGGATCTGTCCATCTGTTGTCCAGCTTCCTAAATCTTGGACTTTCTCTGGCCCCTTCCAAAAGAGAACAATATGAAAGCACTCAGAAGAAACCAGAGTGAGAGGAGAGCAAGGTCTGGGGCAGCGAATGGGGCACAGAAAGTAAGAGGGAGGGTGGAGAGGGGTGGGGACGCAGCCGCCAGCGCTTCACAACGCCCGCTTGTCTAACTCTGGCCAGTGTGTTTTTGGTGCTCTGCAGCCGCCAGGTCTTGGCTTCAGGCGCCAGTGGCAAGATAAAGCATCTTGTCCCAGCGCCAGCAGCACGGCGCATCCTGTGAGGATGACAGCATTTTGCTTCTTCTAACAAATGCCTTTTGCATTCAGCAACCCAGATTTATTTGTCTGGGCTTTTCTTCATTCTGAGGCCCACGCTGGCTAGATACATCTAGGGAAGGATTTCTCCAGCTTTTTTTTTTTTCTTTTTTCTTTTTTCCCCCCTTGTTTTCCAGGCACTTGCTAAGGTTCACTTTTTCTCTCAAACAAACACATTTCAGGATAACCCCAAATGACCCTCAGCTACCTGAAGAGTCAAGCCTGCTGTGGCCACCTACCCAGTCCGTGTTATCATCCAGCATCCTGGCTTGGTGAACGTTTTCACTCACTAGAAGGAGAGAGCAACACTCACAGGCCTCCTGGGGTAGGGATGGGCCTGGAGCAAAAGGAAGCTTCTGACAGAAGCACTTTATACTTTGCGTGCGATGAGACCCAGGGAGGTGCTGCAGGAGGCCGCTCTCAGGAAAGAAGGCTCTTCTGTTAGGAGGGGAGCAAGGCAGGGACCTGAGTCAGAAGAAGGCTTTTCAGACACACCACGGGCCTATCCGTATAACTTCGCAGCGCTCCCAGTCTCCAGCGTCTGAGCGAGGAAGTAATCCCAGTTTCACCAGGCAGCTCATGTCCAAGTCTCAATCACTAAAAAAGCCCTTTGGGGACCCTGGGTGGCTCATGCAGTTAAGCATCCGATTCTGGATTCCGGCTCAAGTCACAATCTCCTGGTTCATGGGATTGAGCCCTGTGTCAGGCTCTGTGCTGACAGTGTAGAGCCTATTTGGAATTCTCTCTTTCTGCCCCTCCCCTGCTCATACACTTTCTCTCTCTCAAAAATAAATAAGTAAACTTAAAAAACATATAAAATTTATTTTTTAAAAAGTCCTTCTTGTATTGAATTAATGGACACCAAGCCCTGAGCACATACAGGGACTGGTGCATGGTGAGGTGCTCTCTAAAAATGAGCCAGTATCATGAGTAGTATTGAGCAGAAAGCTGCCTCCCGCAACTATTTAGCCACTGGCCCAGTGCTCTCTTCGAAAGCAGCCTGGTCCATGTCTGATCTCCTGTTTCCATTTCCATAATAAACATCTTTAGTGTTTTCCAGCATATGCGATGCTGTGTGGCTTTCAGATGTAGCACCATCATTGTCTTCTATAGACAATTGGAGTCATCGATGGCCCTTTTTAAACATCTGAATCATGGTACCCAGGATTGAATCTAAAATTTCAAGTATCATCTGATCATCCAAGAATCCAGTGGAAAAGTACTCCCTGAATTCTCTCACCTGTTTATGCACAAACCATTATGCAGGCACATGTGTAATATGAAGATGAATAAAACATAGCTCCTGCCATTTGCAAAAGCCTCAAATGGGGCTACCTGCCATCACACCTACTGGATCAATGAATTGTGATCTATTCACGCAATGGAATATTATACAGCAATGGAAACAAATTACAACTTCACAGAACAATATGGATGACTAGCACATATGATGTTAATTAAAAGCCAGACACAAAAGAGTACATATGATTTTTGATCGTTTTTTTAATTTACAAAAACAGCCAAAACTGATCTATGATTTCGAAAGACTGGATAGTGGTTCCGTCCCAGGGAGATGGAGAGTGTAAGAGAGCACAAGGCGGCCTGTGGGGTGCTGTAATGCCTGGCTTCTTCATCGGGGGTGCTGATCACATAACTATGTTTAGTTGAAAAGTCTGTCAGCTACACATTTACATGTGCATTCTTCCACATGGATGCTGTATATTAGTAAGAAGCTAAGGGGGAGGGGCACCTGGGTGGTTCAGTTGATTGAGCTCTGACTTTGGGTTTCGGCTCAGGTCTTGATCTAGGATTCCTGGGTTCCAGTCCCATGTGGGGCTCTGCAGCTGACAGTGTGGACCCTGCTTGGGATTCTCTCTTGCACCCTCTCGCTCTGCCTCTCCTCCACTTGTGTGAGCATTTGTGCACACTCTTGCTCCCTTTCTCTCTCTCTCAAAATAAATCAGCTTAAAAAAAAAAAAAAAAAGAAGTTGCGGTGCCTGGATGACTCAGTTGGTTAAGTGTCCAACTCTGGATTTCAGCCTAGGTCATGATCTCAGGATTCCTAAGTTTGAGCCCCACATCAGGTTGTGACAGTGTGGAGCCTGCTTGGGGTTCTCTCTCCCACTCTCTCTCTGCCCCTCCCCTGCTCATGCTCTTTCTTTCTCTTTCTCTCTCTCCCTCTCAAAATAAATAAATAAATGAATGAATGAATGAATACCTAAAAAATTGTATTTTAAAAAAGTTAAGGGGAAAATGAGATCAAGTTAATTGGAGGAGACAGTGATATAAATTCAGTTCAGTAGGGCAGGTGCCATGAGGAGGAATATAAAATGTGTGATACAGTGATACAGACAGAAGAAAAAGCAATAGCCAAGACTCAGGGATGGAACAGGGTCAGCGAGGCCTTCTCAATGAACCCCAGTGATAAACAGAAGCTGAACCTCATCCTTGGACTGAATACTTGGGAAAGAAGGCAAATGTAGCTTTAAATATATTTATAGAGAGAAGGCTGAGATATTAAAGGCACTCATCATGAGGGTCTTGCTTATTCCTTGGCATAAAACAAGAGAGGTCACAAAGAAGAGAGTGAGAAATAAACATGGTGATAATTTAGAATAATGGGGATGAGAGCCAGAGCCTACCAAGGGTAAGTAAAATTAAAGTGATGAGTGGCACAGAGAGAGTCCAGTGGAGGTATAAACCGTGAACTTGGAGTGGGCCATGCTCATTGGTTAGGTGACTTTTTTCAGGAGCAAAGCCAGAAAATCCAGGATTGGGATATTACTGGACAGATGTGGCAAAAGAAGGGCAAGTGGCACTGGTAAGGGAGTAGCTTCAAAAATCAGCCAGTCTAGCCAGGAGCAGGGAACAGTCATCAGTGACTCCAGCTCCTCCTGTTCCTCTCACAGCTCTGATCCCTCACTCCTGAGCCTCACTGTGGGTCCTCTGCCCCTACTCAGTTCTCAAAAGTAGGTGATCTGTAGAGTCCCACCTTGAACCAGGCCTTTTTGTTTTTTGGTCTACACAACTTCCTTATACTCCATTTTCACTGCCACCTGATCTGATCTGTTCTATCTCCAACTCCGAATTTGTTGAGCTCCATACTTCTATGTCTACTCAACATGATCAAAGTCAATGTGTTCCTCAACTCAACGTGTTCCAACTGAACTCATTATTTTCTTCCCCATCCTCTCTGGTCTCTAGCCCTCTCCTTCCTTCTGTGTGTTTCCTTAAGCAGTCTAGCTACCCACTCAACTGCCCAAGGTAGATGGCTGGGCCTCTTCATCCAATCAGAAACCATGGCTTTCAGTGGTCCTTTTTAATAACTCTCCACTGATACGAGGCATTCTCCACCCCCACCATCACCTCCTAAATTTGAGCCCTGCTCTGTTGCACAAACCTTTGGCCAGGTGTCCCAACTCTAGTCTCACATCTCCCCTCCATCCTCCAGCCTTCTGCCCTGGTGGTCTTCCTAAAACCCCAATGGTCTGGTCACAATGCTTTTATTCATACAGCGACAACAAGGTGGTCCTGTGCCTGGACAAACCATAGTCTCTCACCTAAGGGAGCCCACTTCTTACTTATCCCTCCAGATTCCTTGTCTGCTTTTAAAATATTTAAGAAAAGTCTTCCACTTGCATGGTATAAACATACCAAATATTGTAGAAAAGCATCAAATAAAAAGCAAAATTTATTTTTTCCCTCCCTCTGACCCCCCAGGGGCAATCTCCAAAAGTTACCCACACTTCTTACATGTCCTTCCTAAAAATAGAAGTCTGCATATACCTGTATGTATTTTAAAATTTAACACAAATGAGGTCATATTACTGTGCAGATTGTTTTGTTTAAAACAAGAGAACACATTTAGAAGATCTTTCCATGTTCTATCTCCTGTTTTAATGATTGCATACTTTTCCATTGCATAGCTGTATTTAACTGGTCCCCTGCTGATGGATGTCTAAGTGCTCTACAGTTTTTTGTTATTACAAACAATGTTGCAGTGATCATGATTTTGCACATGATTTTGGCATCATTTTGCCAGTATATCCCTAGGGCAAATTCCTAAGGGTAGAATTGCTGAGTCAATGAGAACAGGCATTGAATATGTTGACAGACATTGCTAAATTGCCCTCCGTAAGAGTTGAATCTGTTTACACTTCCAGCCAGGAACAGTACATGAGGGTGCCTATTTCACCATAATCTTGTGAACACTGGCCATTACCAAGCTTTAATTCATTTGCTGAGTCAATAGATCACAAATGGAATCCCATTGTTTTGTGATGCATTTTTTTAAAGCTATGAGTGAAGCTGAATATTTTTCACATATCCACTAGCTATTTGTGTTTCTTGTAGATTGCTCATATCCTCTGCCTTTTGGGTATTTGAACCATTGTCTAATCTCCCACGGAAGTTAACAGACTGATAGAATTCCATGAGTTTTACCTTTGCCCAAGTCTCAGCCTCAAGCAATCAGAGGATTGAGTGGCTGCTGAAAGTTCAAGTAAAAGCCTACTCTTGGAACTTTCTGTCCACTGATGGTTGGCCCAACCACGGACCACTCTCTACTTCTTGTGCAGCTGTCACCCCAATCACTCTCCCTTCCCTTTTCCTCTCGGTCCCTGGCCACCACTATTCTAATTTCTGTCTCTGTAGATTTGTCTACTCTGGACATTTCATATAAATGGAATCATATAAAATGTAGTCCTTTGTCACTGGCTTCTTTCACTTAGCATAATGCTCTCAGTGGTCATCCATGTTGTAGTATGTATCAGCACTCCATTCCTTTTTATGGCCAAATAATATTCTACTGAATGGCTATGCCACATATTGTTTATCTATTCATCTGTTGATGTATGTTCAGTTTGTTTCCCCCTTTCAGCTATCATGAAAAAAACTGTTATGGACATGTGTGAACAAATTTTTGTGTGAATATATTTCTACTCTCTTGAATATATGCCTAAGAGTGGAATTAAAGGGTTATACGGTAACTATGTTTCACTTTGTAAGAACCTACCAAACTGTTTTCCATTCCCACCAGCAATATATCAGTGTTCTAACTTCTCCACATTCTTGCCAACACTTGTTATTATCTCTTTTATTTTATCCATGCTAGTGGGTATGAAGTGGTATCTCATTGCAGTTTTGATTTGCATTTCTCTAATGGCTAATAATATGAGAGAGTTGGGGAGAGAGGGACAGAAATCATGAGAGACTATTGACTACTGAAAAAGAACCGAGAGCTGAAGGGGGGGGGAAGGGGGTGATGGTCATGGAGGGGGGCACTTGTGGGGAGAAGCATTAGGTGTTATATGGAAACCAACTTGACAATAAACTATTATAAAAATATATATTTACATATGTAATAAATAGACACAAGAAATATGAGCATCTTTTCATGTGCTTATTAGATATTTGTATATCTTCTTGGAGAAATGTCTATTCAAATCCTTTGGCCATTTTAGAGTTTTATTTCTTTTCTTTTTATTGTTAAATTGTAAGCATTATTTGTATATTCCGGATACTAAACCACACCAGATAGATGATTTGTAAATATTTTCTCCCATTCTGTGGGTTGTCTCTTCATTTTGTTGGTAGTTAAATTAAGAAAGAAAAGTTTTCAATTTTGAGGAAGCCCAATTTCTTTCTTTCTACTTTGGTTGTTTATACTTTTGGTGTCATATCCAAGAAACCACAGTCTAGTCTGAGATCATGAAGAGTCAGTCCTGTGTTTTTTCTAGGAGTTGTATAGTTTCAGCTCTTACATTTAGATCTTTGATCCATTTTAATTTTTGTATATGGTGTGAAGTATGGACCCACTTTCATTCTTTTGCATGTGGCCATTTAGTTGTTCCAGCACCATTTGTTGAAAAGATTCTTCTTTCCCCCATTGAATGGTCTTGGCACCTCTATCAAAAAACAATTGGGGCACCTGGGTGGCTCAGTCGGTTGGGCCTCCGACTTCAGCTCAGGTCATGATCTCACATTCATGGGTTTGAGCCTCGCATCGGGCTCTGTGCTGACAGCTCAGAGCATAAAACCTGATTTGGATTCTGTGCCTCCTTCTCTCTCTGCCCCTCCCCCTCTCATGCTCTGTCTCTCTCTGTATCAAAAATAAATAAAACATTAAAAAAAAAACAATTAAGCATAGATGTATGGGTTTCTTTCTGGACTCTCAATCCAATTCCTCCACTTTCTTTAATGTGCTTTATTACTTTAATATATATACCTAAAATAAGCTTAAAGAAATAACTGTAAAGAGAAAGGGATATCCATATTCATTGTTCAGTTCCCAAGAAGAAAACCTACATGGGATTTATTTTCTATTAAAAATTATCTTTGGTAGAAAAAAAATTTATCTTTGGTGATTTGGTTTGCTTAGAGTAAGAGCAAAAATTGAGTGGTACAAGAGCCTTCAACACCCACTCCCACCACTTCATGTATTGCCAAGTGTGTCTGAAGGAACTTCAGGATGGAAGCGTGGCAGGAGGCCAAGGGGTGAGGGTCAGAATCTGGCCAAATCACTGGTGGGCCCAGTGGGCCTGGGCATGAGCAAGAGTCCAAGGAGAGGGCAGCCTCTGTGCATATCGGGCCACACCTGCAATGGCTACCCCCGGGGGAGTTTGTGTAAGTTGGTTCTCAGGGCCTAGCCAGAGTTCAGACACCAAGAATGTACTCCAATCTCCAAGTAAAATTCTCAATCCCAAGGAATGACTAGGGGAACTTCTCTATGATTGATTGATAGATAGATAGATACCATTGAACCACAGGAAGCTGGCATTTTCCTGTGGCTCTGGACACAGGTAGTGAATTTGCAGGTTTTGAGCAATTTTCCCAATAGGTACTTGTCCTGCAAGGGCCACTTGCTGTCCAAGGTCCAAGATCACCTAAAAAGAGAACAGATAATGGTGGTCACTAGTATGTTTTGCCCCCAGAATAAAGGTGAAGCACCACACAGACACACAATCATGGCCACACATACTCTGGGTTCCCTAAGTACGTGTGGCCATGATTAAGCATCTATATGGTACTTCATCTTTACTCTAGGGCTTAGTATGTGTGGTCAGCTGGTGTTCTTGGTTCCCAGGTTTGGAGGCCATCTTCACACTGCTTTTAGCTTACCTCTGGGCAGTGAGAACAGTGCCCACTTTCCCACCCCTCTTTGTCCATGTTGCTCCCACAGCCAGTGTCTATAAGCCCAGTGAAGTGAGACTATTCTGTGTCAGAGCCAGAGACTCAATCTCTACTAGTCCAAAGACAAGGCCTTGTAGTCAGTGGGGTTACCAGCTTCATCTAGTATGATTTTAGGGACTTACAATTTCCAATCCTCAAAGTGAATGAAAGCAAGTCTGACTTCCAGACAAGGTACAGGTAATTTGGACCCTGATTTGTGAACTCCAGCATTAACAATAACCCTTCAATGTTTCTAATAGCTCAGTGTTTCTCAACTGGGGAGCACATTTTCCATTGTTACATCTTGGGGGAGAGGGGCCAGGTACTACTGGTTAGAGGTCAAGGATACTGCTATATATCCTATAATGCACAGAATAACTCCCCATAACAAAGAATTATTCAGCGCAAAATGTCAATACTATGAATGTTGGAGAAATTCTGTGAAACACCTGATTGATAGTATCTGCAAACTATATGGGACCAGAGAATGATCACACTTTTACTAACCTTTCAGCATGCTACTTGGATCTGGCTCACATAGAATTTCTGCTTGGACCATCCTGAGTTGTCTCTTTTACAATCACTTCTACATAAACTCTATATAATTTGAGGTTCAAATCTTGGAGTACTCTCTCCTCCCAAATGGGTCTAGGTAGGTATTCTTTTAAATTTTTTTTATGTTTTATTATTTATTTTTTAGAGACAGAGAGAGAGGGAGACACAGAATCTGAAGCAGGCTCCAGGCTCTGAGCTAGCTGTTAGCACAGCCCGATGCGGGGCTTGAACCCATGAACCGTGAGATCATGACCTGAGCCGAAGCTGGACACTTAACCAACTGAGCCACCAAGGTGCCCTGGTAGGTATTCTTTTAATTGTTATGGGTTTTTAACTCCAAAAAATGTGTTAAAATTATATGCTACCAGTATATTCATTTTTTGAGAGATGGAAAGAGACAGAGCATGAGCAGAGGAGGGGCAGAGAGAGACACAGAATCCAAAGCGGGCTCCAGGATCTGAGCTGTCAGCACAGGGCTTGATGTGGGGCTTGAACTCACGAACCATGAGATCATGACCTGAGCCAAAACTAGCCACTTAACCAACTGAGCCACCCATGCACCCGTGCTACCAGTATATTTTTACGTAGATATCTAAAGCTTTTCATCACAAGTATATTTGAAAGGTTGTAACTTTGGGGCACCTGGGTGGCTCAGTTGGTTAAGTGTCCTACTCTTGATTTGGGCTCAGGTCATTATCTCACGGTTCAGTTCAAGAGATCTAGCGGCAGGTTGGGCTCTGTGCTGGCATTCTTTGTCTTCCTCTCTCTTTGCCCCTACTCTGCTCATGCTCTCCCTCTCCCCCACTCTCAAAATAAATAAACAAACATTAAAAAAAGGCTGTAACTTTCAACATATTTTATATATTGGCATTTGAAATATAATAAATCATCACTCTTAAATATGTCCAATAGAATCTAAATACTAGAGTTAATATTCACTATCATGCATTTTAGAAAACACGTGAACAAGTAATAATAAAAATTAAAATACATGAACAAATTCCTCCTTAATCGTGCAAAAATTCATATTGTTCCTTTTTCTCTGTGAACTCTAACCTATTCCCCAACAGAATTTTACAGTAATGAAATATATTTTATATTTTATCTTGAAAGTCTTTTATTAATCATTCTATCATATCATCTCAGAAACTCATAAGTCTCTGAGAATCAGCCAAATTTCCTTTGGCTTGACTTATCAATATAGTAATAAGTATGTGATTCACCTAAACATTTTAATGTTTAACACCATAACATTTTAATCTTTTATAATTATCACTGAAAAAAGGAAAATATATCATTGTGTGCACGCATGTGTCTAATGAAGTGGATGGGTTTTTTCTTCCTTAATTAGTTTATTTTTTTAAAGTTATTTATTTATTTGAGAGTAAGAGAGAGAGAGAGAGAGAGAGCATGCTTGCACACCTATGCACAAGTGAGGGAGGGACAGAGAGAGAAGGGAAGAGAGGGAGAGAATCCGAAGCAGGCTCTACACTGTCAGCTCAGCGCCTGATGCAGGGCTCAAACTCATGAACCATGAATTTGTGACTTGAGCTGGAGTTGGATGAACAACTGAGCCATCCTGACATTCCTTCCCTTAATTAATTTAAAGTCCATGGAAGACAATCACATATTGCAAGAAAGACAGGATTCATTATTGATTCTAATCTATTTTTCATTCTTACAGGTATAAGCACTAAGGAAACTTGCTCATATAAATAGAAATGAAAAGAGTTTTGTTAGAGCAATTTTATGAAGTGTTCTTAATTCCTTCTAAATGCCAAAAAAAAAAAAAAAGAAACCCACCATACAACACAACAAAACCATATAGTGATCATCCAAAATTATGTGTAATTATTAATTTGCTAATAATATCATTAAGTCATCCAGTAGTGTAGAAAATGAAGGATTAAAGGAGACTTAACTTGAAAAAGATTTGACAGACCTTGGAAAGTTTCAGGTATCCTATCCCAGTTTGCAGAGTGCTGGTCTAGATGCTTGCTACTCATTGTGGTGCAGAGTCGAGATCAGCACCTCCTGGGAGCTTGCTAGACATGCAGAATCCTGCTAAAATGTGTGTTTTAAAAAGATCTCCAAGTGATTTGTATAGACATTAAGGTTTGAGAATCCACTGCTTCTCACAAAGGTGTCCACAGTCTTGAAGAATAACTTTTCTTCATATACATAATATGGATCTTGCAAGCCTCTTGAACATGTTATCACCATTTATTCAACCAACAAGTGGCTAGCCCAGTAGTTTTCAACCCTGGTGGTTCATTAGAATCACCTTTTGCTTTGAAAACCTACCTGTGCTTTGTCCCAAGCCCAGAGATTCTGACTTAATACATCTAAGTTTAGATTTAGATGGGTTTAGGCATCCCATGATTTGAAGCGCTCTAGCTGATTCTAAAGTGCAGCCAGGGCTGAAACCACAATGCTATTCCTTTGAATGATCTATTTGAGAAAGGTTGCCCATTACTCTGAATTCCCGCTGATGCATTTGCCAAAGGACTTCAGAAACATCTTAGAGGATCTAAACTACATATAACCTAATCCGTGAGAGTTGGATGTTTGCAATCTAGCTGGAAGCCTGGAAGGAAGGTACCAGTGTAGGAACCTTCACAAAGGAAGCATCATTCCAGCAGGGCACACTGGACGATCAGTCTGCCAGACCATCTTTCCTGTGATAGGTGTCACGAACCCTCTGAGATTGTTTATAAAGGGTAACATCACTCAGACCACGTCTGAGGGCAAAGACCAGAACTCTGCTCCCCAGTGTCTGAGAAGATCTCAGCCTCCTAGATCCTGACCATGGCCTGGTTTGTATGTTCTTCCTCTGCTAGGACTTTAATCACAGAATACAGTTAAACCAACTTCTCTTTACATTTCTCCTTTATGAATTGCCTTTTTCCGTTAAGTGAGATTGTAAGAACATCAACTATTCAGGCTTCCTAGGGTAGCCTGAGGACAGAAAAGTTATCAAAGTATGGCAAAAAGCCCAGCAAGTGTATAAGATCTCTGAATTGTGAAGGCAGCACCATTGAGGACCCAGCCAAGTGCTCCCAGTTGCCCCATCACATCAGCAATCTCTGCCCTGGGGGCAGCTGTGTCCTCCCACAGAGCAGAGCTGGGTGACAAAAGATACAGTAATTCCTTCCTACTTCTACTTAAAAATCCTTAGTTACCCAGGGAATGGGGTAGGATCTCCCTCTGGTTGCCTGTGGAGGCAGTTTATAATGGAAGGACCCTGAGGCCAAATCAGATATCAGTTAGTGGGAAGTCAAGCCACAATAACTAAGCCACAAAATAATTTTTTTAGTGGGGGGAAAAAGAGATGAAAAGGGAGGTAGGGGGGCCCAGGTACCAAGCAGACAAAGCTGGAAGCAAAAGCAAGTAGGTCTACTAGTAGGAGAAAGTTGGCATTCATCTGGGGGCAGATTTGGCCCTGAATTCAGGGCAAGTCTAAACTAGGACCAGTCTCAAGAGAGGGGTGTGTGCCTTTCTAAAGGGTTGGGGTAAGGACTAAAGAGGTAAGTCCCCAGATGATATTTTGTCTGTGGGAAATGGCATTAGCTTTCAGATAAGAGCTGAAGATGGCCAGTGATAAGTCTACACAATAGTAAAAACAATCTCAGTCTGTCCCAATAAAGATACTGCTGATTCAAGTGGACATGGCTGTAGATAATAGCGAAGTGGCTGGACTAAGCGGCAACAGAAATGGTGAGAATAAATCCTTACAGGAGTCCCTGACTGATGAGCTGTAGCCTTTAGCAGCAGGTAGACTTGACTCAATCTTGAGAACCCTATCCACACTTGGGTGGAAGAGAAATTTGAATCTCAGTGCTTTGACCCTGTACACCCCCATGAATGGGATCATTAGAAATTTTGAAAGCATCATCAGAATCATGAAAGCTTCACCAGAAGCCAAGCTCAGAAGAACTAAAGACTGAGCATCCTATTATTTAGATTCCTCCTTCTGCCCTTCCCTCACATGGACTGTGCCTCCTCCTTCCCAAACTTACCATATAAATGAATTAATTTACTGACCAGTTAAGAATCTTTTCATGTTTATTGACAATTTGCATTTCCTCCTTGGTTGAGTTACATTCTTTTTCCTAGTTTGCATTGGGCTGTTAGTCATTTTCTTATCAGTTGGTACTAATCCTTTGTCATATGTGTGTTGCAAATGTTTTCTCCTATTGTTTGTCTTTGGATTTTACTTATACATTTTTTAAAATATTTATTTATCTTTGAGAGAGACAAAGAGCTTGAGTGTAGAGGAACAGAGAGAGAAGGAGACACAGAATCTGTTTTGTTCCAATTTTATGTGCTGCCGAAGCAAGCATGGGGGAGACACAGAATCCGAAGCAGGCTCCAGGCTCTGAGCTGTCAGCACAGAGCCTGACACAGGGCTCAAACTCATGAACCATGAGATCATGACCTGAGCCAGACACTCAAGTCAGACACCCAACCAAATGAGACACCCATGCACCCTGGAATTTACTTATATATTTTTTATTTTAATGTAGTTGTCTATCAGTCATTTCCTTTGTGGCTTCTGGATATTCTATCTTTCTTTAAGAAGTCTCCCAAGGGTATAAAAATATTCTCTTAACATTTTTCATTTGTCATACTGACAAAATTTTTTAAAAATATAATTTATTGTCAAGTTAGCTAACATACAGTGTGTACAGTATGCTCTTGGCTTCAGGAGCACGATTCATTGCTTACATACAACACCCAGTGCTCATCCCAACAAGTGCCCTCCTCAATGCCCATCACCCATTTACCCTCTCCCCCACCCACTCCCAAATCAACCCTTAGTTTGTTCTCCGTATCTAAGAGTCTCTTATGATTTGCCTCCCTGTCTGTTTGAAACTATTGTTTCCCCCTTCACTTCTTTCATGGTCTTCTGTTAAGTTTCTCAAATTTCACATATGAGGGAAAAACATGATATCTGTCTTTCTCTGACCGGCTTATTTCACTTAGCATAACACCCTCCAGTTCCATCCACATTGTTGCAAATGGCAAGATTTCATTCTTTCTCATTGCTGAGTAGTATTCCATGGTGTATATAAACCACATCTTCTTTATCCATTCATCAGTTAATGGACTTTTGGGCTCTTTCCATAATTTGGCAATTGTTGACAGTGCTGCCATAAATATAGGGGTATATGTGCCCCTGTGACTCCGAATTCCTGTATCCTTTGGATAAATTCCTAGTAGTGCTATTGCTGGGTCATAGGGTAATTCTATTTTTAATTTTTTGAAAAACCTCCACAGTGTTTTCCAGTGTGGCTGCACCAGCGTGCAATCCCACCAACAGTGCAAGAGGGTTCCCGTTTCTCCACATCCTCGCCAACATCTGTTGTTTCCTGAGTTGTTAATTTTAGCCATTCTGACTGGTGTAAGGTGGTATCTCAATATGGTTTTGGTTTGTATTTCCCTGCTGATGAGCAATGTTGAGCATCTTTTCATATGTCTGTTGGCCATCTGGATTTCTTTTTTGGGAAGTGTCTATTCATGTCTTCTGCCCATTTCTTCACTGAATTATTTGTTTTTCAGGTGTTGAGTTTGGTAAGTTTTTTATAGATTTTGGATACTAACCCTTTATCTGATATGTCATTTGCAAATATCTTCTCCCATCCCATTGGTTGCCTTTTAGTTTCCTTTGTGGATTATTTCCTTTGCAGTACAGAAGCTTTTTATCTTGATGAAGTCCCCATACTGACAAAAATTTAAAAAAATGAGAACACTCAGCACTGGCAGGAGAGTTGGGAAATGATATTCTCATACCCTACTCGTAGGAATGTGAGTTGTGACAGCCATTTGGAAAGTGATCTGGCTATAACTAATAATATGTAAAAATCCACCTTTCCTTTGTCTCCGCAATTCCACTTTGGGACATCTTTCCACAAAAATAAAAACATTGGTTCACAGAAGTATATGTACAAATATGTTAGGTTCATTGGCATTGTGCACAGGGCAAAAATGAGAAACTATTTGAATGTCAGCCAGTAAAGGTAATAGCTGAATGAACTGAATGGCAGAATCATACTACAGTATATTTCATCATTATTAAAACCTGAATTTGCAGAAAAATATGAATGTACTTAATGCCACAAAACTGTACATTTAAAAATGGTTAAAATTAGAAATGTTTATTTTACTGCAATTAAAAAAAGGGAAAAAATAGAATGGTTTATCTTCACCGTATCTGGAGAAATGGCCGTGAACATTTTTAAGAGAAAAATCCATGTTTCACATTACTTTCACGTGACAGGATTGTTCTTAAGAGTTTAGCTAATCTTCTGAGTGTTAAGCAGCAGTAGGCTGCTCCAAGAGGGTCTGATTCATCTCCCCCATGTGAGCATGTGTGCATGTTAACAGAAAAAAATATGAAAGGATACAAACTAAATTTGATCATTAATTATCTCAGGGAGTGTGAAGTATTTGTTTGACTTGTAACAAGAAACAAGAATTTAGAGCTCAGACCTAGGCTAAAAGTCCCAGCTCCACTAATGACTCGACGTGTGACCTGGATGACTTATGTGCTAGCATCTTCATTTGTGGAACCGGAAGAGAAACAGTAAGTTCTTTCTTATCACTGTCATGAAGCATAGATATTAGAACAGAGACCACCACAATAAGTTATATATGCCATCATCATTACATAATCATCTCTTTCAGTGTTGTTATTATACTCTATGCATTCTTTGTCCCTCACGACTTCAACTGGGATTGTCAAAGATTTGATTAAGAACTAGGAGAGAAAAAGAGAAACAAAAACAAATTTCAAGAAGCCTCAAAATGAGGGGATTCATGTTGTATTTGTTTCAGATCCCACCACAGCTAGCTTCTCTGAGGCCATCTGAGATGTCTGAGCTTTGGCCCTATAGGACTGGAACAATTTCAGAGACATCTGGTCTAGATTTCTTTCTTATTGGCCTGTCATCACATAGAAGACATCTTAAGATTCACAGCCTCACAGCTTTCTTCTCAATATCTCCACATCTTCTCTATTGCTCTTTGATATACCTGGTGTCATTTTCCTTTTTTCTCCTGCCCAAGCAACAATTTCTTGCACTGCAAATGCTTTCTCTTAGTTATTGGAACTGGCTTCTTCCCTGGCAAACTGATAAGACCTGGAGTTGTTATAGTTGCCATGTGAGTCACAAACATTAGTTTACCCAATCCCAACCAACTTTGCCTCTTTCACAGATCTGCCACATTAACATTCTTTATGTTGAGAAATCCAGAGCCTTTGGCCAGTGATTAGGTTTTTTCTTGTGCTTCACAACACTTCACATTCAACAAATCTCATTAATATTAAATATGAAATAAACCAATAACTTCTCCTGGTTTATTTTACCCTTACGGGCACTAATGTATGGAATCAGAAATCCCTTCTCAGAGCAGGATGGTGAAGAACTTCCCTGTTAGTAAAGAGCCCTTAAGTTTATTATAATGCTTGCAACTAAGAAAAAAACTGTAGCTCTTTTCATTGATTTTACATGATCCCCAGGATTTCTTATTTCCCTGTTTCTTTCTGCCATCTCATATTTATTATTTTTTAATGTCTCCTTTCCTCTCTCCAGCTCTTCTCTTTCCCTCTCCTCAAACATCCCTAATCACCTCTGTGTTTCAGATAGTAACAAAGCTTTGGCAAAGCAGATCACTGTCTCCCTGCCACAGAGCTTACAAATTACAGCAAGAAATGCTGTAATTTCAAATAGCATTTTAGCAGGAAACATAGGGCCCTGTGAGAAACTAATGCAGATGAAGGTTTCATCTAGAAAGGGGTAGCTGAGCTGGGGTGGAAGGATGAGGAGGAATTAGCCAGGCATCTCCTCCCATTTAAAGATGGGTTGGGCAGAGACCAGGAATGTCATAGGACGTGTACCCAGGTCTGCCTGCCAGACGTGCTCATAAATATTTGTGGGAGTAAGGAACAATGTGAAAAATATAAAATCATTGAAAATGGGTCTGCTTTGTTTCAAAAATAATCAATTAATAAATACAACTCTTACTAATTAAAAGAAATCCAAAGCAAAAAGCAGAAAGGAGGAGAAAGTGGCATAAGACGAGCAGCCAAATCACACTCGGGCTATACAGAGATTTTAGTCTCTAACCCAATAGCAATTAGAATCCACTTAAGGGTTATTTTTTACAGCTGATATTTAAAAACTACCTATTATGTTCTAGATACTAAGTGAAAGACTTAACTTGCATGGTTTCATTTAATCCTTGAAGCAATCCTATGACAGTATTAGGGTATGCCAATTTTACAGACTGAGGACACACTCCTCATTCTTAACCACTATAGTACACATGCTATGAGCCACAAAGAGAAGTAAGGTAAGCAAGTATGAACAGCTGATGCTAATCTCCTTGGCAGGAACAGCCCCACTGTGGAGTTGTGGTAGCATAGGGGTATCAGGGTTTAATGAGCTAATCATTAAATTTAACTAATCCCCTTGTTCTGCCTCCATATTAATCAAATAACCTTCTAATTATATTCTGGCTTCCTGTATAGATTTTTCTGCTGGGAGATAATACACTGACCAGCCTACACATGCAATTTGTTCCAGTGGGCAGTTTTATTACTCATTGTGAGTTAATAAATTGGCATTCTGCTTTAAAAAAAAGATGAAATACATTAAAACAAACAAAAAAAAGAAAGTCTTATACAGTTGCTTTTCTTGGTGGTTTGTTTAAAAATTAAAATAACACATCTCTTTTGTGATTTAAACTTGCTGCCTGCTTGGAGTCGCCATGGATGTGGTCTAGAAGTCTAGGGATGATGAGCCCTTTCTTAACCTTCTTTGTCAAAGCCTCTAGCACAGCCCAAGTGCTTCTATTGTTTCCCAGTGGCAAACTCCACCTTTCCTCCTGCGCTGACAGGATCGTTCTTCAGAATTTAGCGAATTCTCTGATAGTTAAGCAGCTGGAAACTGCTCCAAAGGGTCTCATTCATCTCCCCAGGGTAACGGGGATCCAATCCTAGGGCCGGGCAGTTCCCGAATACCATCATTAAACCCCATGTTAATGTACTCAGGGCCACCAGGACCGCTGCCCCTGTCAGGCCTGTACCGAGTCGTAGCCCCTGAACCAGAGGAAGTGACACCCGCCCTCCTTTCCACTGGTGGGGTCCTTCCAAACGGGGATGCCATGAAATCCGTTCCTGACCTCCCTACTCGTTGTTGGCTCAAGTTTTGTTTCGTCCTTTTTTCTTCTCTCCCTAGGATTCCCTTCATGGGCAAAACTGGGACAAAACGCAGGTGGATGTTTTAAAGTGAAAGCTTCATGAAACGGACCTTATCAAGGTCCATTTCACCTTATTAAGAGATCTGCTTAATCACATAGAAGGGCTAAATAAGGGCTTCTCCCCCAAGAAAAATATCCAACAGTTTCCTGAGCAGAGGATTGAAAGGACACTCTAAACACCGATTATTCTCCCCTCACAGACATAAGAAAGTCAGCAAGTCCAAGGTCAGCCTTGTGAGAGGCCTCCTTTCTTGGACAGAGAAAAGGCTGAAGCTGAAGGGACCGGAGCGCAGCCTCCACTGCATGAGCAACAAAGTGTAGGGGCATCTTTCAGAAACTTTAGCGCTGGGGTGGAAGTAGGACGGCAGTCGTTTGAATCGATGACAGAACTCTCGTTATTCTGCTTTGCGGCCATTTTCACCACAGAGGCATTAACCAAGACACTGCTAGCAAGCCTCACGATTTCCAGTCGGCAGCAGCGCGCGGGGCGCGGAAGAATAAGACCGTGAGAAGAATCGTCTGCTGGCTAGCCAAGATGGCCACTCTCACATGGCTGAGGGCCTCTGGCTCCCGGTCACCCGGGCATCTTAAGGCGGGGCGGCCGGAAAGACCCTGAGGCATAGCTTGAGGACAAAACCTCCGCCAATTCTCGCCGTCACCGCTGGGGGACGCGACCTCGCGGCCAGATAGCCCGGTCAACGGTCTGAAGGGAGGTGCCATGTCACAGCAAGGGGAACGGGCCCATAAAGTCCACGTCAGTTTTCCTCCCACTTCGAAAATGGAAGGGTAGGAGCACCCAGAATACTCGTATTGCCACCTATTCCTTGTTATTAGTGCTTAAGATAACTAAATATTCGTAAGAGGGGAGCGTTACCTTCGCCTCCCCACCTGCCTCGCAGAGTGGTTCAGCCCGAGCTCCAGGTCCGCGCCCCGCCCCTTCTGCCTACCCCCGCGCGAGTGGCGCAGTGGCGCGCGGCGCCGAGGGGCGGGGCCCAGGCCGGGCGCGCGCGGGCGCTGTGTATAAATACTGGGCCGCGCCGCCCGCCGCTTCGTTCACTCCGCGTCGCCCGCCCGAGCCGGCTGGTACGGTCTTCTTCTGGTGCGTTTCGCAGTCGCCGCCTCGCCGCTCCCTTTTTCCTCAACGCCACTTAACACTCACCGCTAAAAACACCACCATGAACGGGCAGCTCAACGGCTTTCACGAGGCGTTCATCGAGGAGGGCACGTTCCTCTTCACCTCAGAGTCTGTGGGGGAAGGCCACCCAGGTGAGGTGACGGGCCCTGGAGGGAAGGGAGGGGCGGGGCGTGGGCAGGGCCGGGCTCGGCCGGCCGTTCAGGCCGGCGATGGTGCCCGCGCTACTTGCCTTCCCCCGCCGGGCGGTGGAAAGAGCGGCGGCCGCGCGCCTTCCTCGTGGCGCCGCCGGTGCCGAGCGCGTGGCCGCCGCTCCCCTCCCCCTTCCTCCCCTGTCCTCTTCTCCCCTCCTTTCCCATCCGGCCGCGCGCCTCGGCGTGCGGAAGATTCTAGAAAACGAGAAGGGCGGCGGCCAGGACAGCTGTGCTCTACCCGGGGAGGGCACTATTTCCTCATCTCCGCCCTGCCGTCTGAAAGACCTCGAGTGGGCGACCGGCCCCGAGTGCTCGCGGCCGGCCCTCGGGAGCGCGCGCCCCGCATTGCAGCCGCAACCACGTGTTTGCCGCATGTGGCATCTGGGCGAGGGGGAGCCGTCGGGCGCGCTGAGCGCTCGGGGCGTGCGGAGCGGGGGGCTCTGCCGAGTCTGCTAATTCCTTGCCGTGGGTAGTGACGGTACACGAGAGTACGGACAGGCCCGCCAGCAGTATATGGCCTTGCCGTCAAGGTGACAGCCTCCAACTAAATATAGCGCGGGTTGGGGAAGGCCTGCCTTATTTGGACCAGGTTTGAAAAGGATTGGAAGCCTGAATTCAGTGTAAGCTGCCCTTGTGGATTTCCCTTTAAAATCTTTGGTGCTTTACCGTTAGGCAGGGTTTTCCGAACGTCTCCTCCTCTGGGCTTTGTCCACTAGTCCGCCATTATGGAGATCAGTTTACACGTGAACGAGTGAAGCAATTTCAAGGAACTTTCGATTCCAGTCTGGTAAAGATCAGTTTTTTATCTAGAGGTTCTACCTTTTTTTTAGGATGACCACAATGACCTGGTAATCTAGTCTAATGGCTTTAAACATCCTTTTTTCTCTATGTAAGTCTACAGTGCCTATGATGAAATCCCACGAGCAGCCTAGTGGTATAGGAGAGAGGGCAGACCCCAAGATCCTGATGAGTGAAGGTCAGGTGTTCTGGTGTGGGTTACCACCTTCCCTCAGTTTTGAGAATTTCACAGGTATTTGGCCCGCCTTTTAATTTAATCATTTAAGTCACAGGCGTTTATAGATAGCAGTTTGTAAATTAAGTCTGAGCTTCTGATTTGACTGCAATATGCATTTTGCTGTAATTGTCCCGGATGATTGTAGAAAATTCAGGAGAGTGACCTCTCTGGGCGAAAGATTTCTGTTCTATCAGTTTTTAATAAATGAGAATATAGTGGGGGAAGAAACAAGGCTTCAGAACACATTGGACATTTCCCAGTCTATTCAGCTCATGTTCCTGGACTACTTTTTTGGCGGAATCAAAATGTTTCCCAGCTTTGCTTTTGGATTTGATACACTCCTTTTCAATTTGATTAACTTCAGTATGTGGCTACTCTGTTTAACAGTGGAAATCTTTTGTCTGGAAATGTAATTTTCCAAAATGTCTAATACTTTTGAGATGGGATAGTCTTAAGGTGTAAAGTGTATGTATCATAGTGAATTTAAATATATTAAACGTGCTGGGTATCCTGCTGGCTAATCTGAACTGGTGAGCTTTTGGTGCAGCTATATTAAGACTATGGTATCAAGTTTTCAAGTAACATGTAGTATTCAGCATTGATTCTTCAGGCAAAAGATTTCTGGTAAAGCAGTGCTCTATTTAGGCAGCAGTTATAGATCTCTGTCCTTGGAATGCCAGTGAATTGTATGCTTGAAAATCGTTAAATTGGTAATTTTTATGTTGTAGGTTTCACCACAACATAAGGCATGACAATGAGATTGTCTATTGACCATGAGATAAATTGAGCCAGAAATTTTTTTTCCCAGATAAGATTTGTGACCAGATCAGCGATGCTGTCCTGGATGCCCACCTTCAGCAGGACCCTGATGCCAAAGTGGCTTGTGGTAGGTTCTAAACACTGCTTATCAACTGATGAAAAGGTAATCTCATGAAAATGATGTTTTAGGAGTGGTATTTATGGTGAATTTCTCTTTTATTAGAAACTGTTGCTAAAACTGGAATGATCCTTCTTGCTGGGGAGATTACGTCTAGAGCTGCTGTTGATTATCAGAAAGTGGTTCGTGAAACCATTAAACACATTGGATATGATGATTCTTCCAAAGGTGTGTTTTAATGAGTTGCTTTTCTAAGCTCATTTTTCCAGATACTTTTAACTTTCTCTGACTTTTTTACTTTAAAGTCTATTTATTTTGAGAGAGACTGAATGCGTGCCAACAGGAGGGCGAGAGATAATCCCAAGCAGACTCCTTGCTCTCGGTGCAGAGTCTGACTTGGGGCTTGATTCCACGTGAGGGCGTGGCCTGAGCAGAAATCAAGAGTGAGGGGCGGGGGAGAAATCAAGTTGGATGTTCAACCGAGTCAGGTGCCCCTCTAGCTCTTGTAGAATGTTCCTGCTAACCTTTAATTCCAGTTGTACAACTTTTCTATCCCTTTTGTTCCAGCCCTATTCTATTCTCTCAGAGTACTAAGTTTTGGGTATACAGGTTTACTCTACTGTCCAAAAACACAATTTTTTGAAACTTAAAACCCCAAATGATGGAAAGCAAGGCTTCACTTTTACAATAGACCTACATTAGTACAGTAGCAGCTTTTTTTGTAAAAGCAGAAATTGTCTTCAGATTTCTTCTGGTTAGTGAAAACAAGTACTGGTGTAGGTCTTTTCCTCAAAGTGAAGTGGTGAAACACTAACTTGCAAAAATTGGGAGGATACCTGTATTTGATTTCTTCAGTAGCAGTTAAAATTCCAGATAACTGTTGTAAATAGAAGGCATAGGTATTGTTATGGTCTTATTTTTCTTTTTTTCTTAAACAAGATATTGTTTTATTGTAGGGTTTGATTACAAGACTTGTAATGTGCTGGTAGCCTTGGAGCAGCAGTCACCAGATATTGCCCAAGGTGTTCATCTTGACCGGAATGAGGAAGACATTGGTGCAGGAGACCAGGTAGCTCAATAGTTTCTATTTGCATCTCTTCTAACATGAAATTGTGAAGCTTTGATTGAACACATGGACTCTTTTTCTTTTTTAGGGTTTGATGTTTGGTTATGCCACTGATGAAACTGAGGAATGTATGCCTTTAACTATTGTCTTAGCACACAAGCTCAATGCCAAACTAGCTGAACTACGCCGCAATGGGACTTTGCCTTGGTTACGCCCAGATTCTAAAACTCAAGTAAGTGATGAACATAAAAGCTAGATTACACATACTGCATTAGCACAGAACATCAGTAATATTTAAAGCTAGCTAAAGACTATCTCTTGTTGTATAGTAACTTAGGATGGAGAACCAAGCAAGGCAAAGCTGTCTAATAAACTGATGTTCTGATCATCTGCTTTGCCTTCAAGGTGACTGTGCAGTACATGCAGGATCGAGGTGCTGTGCTTCCCATCAGAGTCCACACAATAGTTATATCTGTTCAGCATGATGAAGAAGTTTGTCTTGATGAGATGAGGGATTCCCTAAAGGAGAAGGTCATCAAAGCTGTTGTACCTGCAAGATATCTTGATGAGGATACAATCTATCATCTACAGCCAAGTGGCAGATTTGTTATTGGTGGGCCTCAGGTAAGGTCTTGCAGTTCAATTCCATTTACTTTCTTGGATTTCCTGTAATGGTTAGTTGCAAATTTGGCTACTGTCAGAGTCTGCATGTGAATCTTCTGAGGATGTTGAGTAATACAGAGTAGGTATTTTACAAACTTGATCTAGAACCATTTATTGGAAAGGATTAGGCATAAAGTGACTTAAATCCCTTATTTTCAGGGTGATGCTGGTTTGACTGGCCGGAAAATTATTGTGGACACTTACGGTGGTTGGGGAGCTCATGGAGGAGGTGCCTTTTCAGGAAAGGATTATACCAAGGTGGACCGTTCAGCTGCTTATGCTGCTCGTTGGGTGGCAAAATCCCTTGTTAAAGGAGGTCTGTGCAGAAGGGTTCTTGTGCAGGTATATATTTTCTTAAATAATTGGAGTGATTAGAAGGCATGCTAGTGGGAGGGGGTTTAGTGTAGTTATTGGTGTTTTTCTTAAATACCCACGTATTGTACAAATGTGTGGGTCTCTCAATCACTGACTTTTATGACATTTGAATCTTTTTAGGTCTCTTATGCTATTGGAGTTTCTCATCCATTGTCTATCTCCATTTTCCATTATGGCACCTCTCAGAAGAGTGAGAGAGAATTATTAGAGATTGTGAAGAAGAATTTTGACCTCCGTCCTGGGGTCATTGTCAGGTAAAGATGGTAAAGCCTATTAGTGAAAAATGAGGGTGTGTGTGTGTGTGTGTGTGTGTGTGTGTGTGTGTATTTGCGATCTGTTTAAATCAGAGAAGGTAAAGGTAGATGTGAAGACTCCAAGTGGGGAAACCTTTTAATTAGGACTGTTGATGTTATCTTCTAAATTGCCATTAGTAAAGGCTTATATTAAGAAAAATCTGAAATTACGGTGTTCCATGGCTTAGATTGACCACCCTAGAAAAGTCTTTCACATTTGATATGGGGCTCTGTGCTCATGTTATCTAAGGATGTTTGTTTCACTTAAATTAGTAAAGATAAGTGGGGATATTCAAGGCTGCTGTAAAGAAAATAAACAGGGCTTGGGCATGGGACCTTGGTAAGTATGCCATGATCTCAGATGAGCTTTTTGACATTTGGAATTTCTCAGAATAATGACAAATTTTCGTATTTGTTGAGCCAAGGATGGAAAAACAAGAACTATAGTTACTAATAAGGACTGTGCGAGGAGTTTGGACACCAGGGGAAGTAATAAACTCTTCTGCCACAAACTTTTTTCCTAGCAAACCCCAGAGAACTGAACTCATTTGCCAGAACTCTTGAAAATGAGTCTTGCTGATTGTTTTGCTTCATTTTAATTGAATGCTACATATTAAGTTACGGACTTGTATATTCCAGGGATCTGGATCTGAAGAAGCCAATTTATCAGAGGACTGCAGCCTATGGCCACTTTGGTAGGGACAGCTTCCCATGGGAAGTGCCCAAAAAGCTTAAATATTGAAAGTGTTAGCCTTTTTTCCCCAGACTTGTTGGCGTAGGCTACAGAGAAGCCTTCAAGCTCTGAGGGAAAGGGCCCTTCTTCCTAATTTTTCCTGTCCTCTTTCAGCTCCTGATCGGTTGCAGTCACTCTAGTCAATGACATGAATTTTAGCTTGTGTGGGGAATGTTAAGTTGGGCTTGCTATTCTGTCCCTAGGTGTTTTGTTCACCATTATAATGAATTTAGTGAGCATAGGTGATCCATGTAACTGCCTAGAAACAAACCAACACTGTAGTAATAATGCTTTGAAATTGAACCTTTGTGCCCTATCACCCAACCTTCTAAAATCCTAATTGCATTGACTTTCCCACCAAATGCTGGAAATGTCCTGTAATGTGCACGTAAAGTACTTGTAGTTCCATTATAGCCTCTGTCTGGCAATGCCATAGCCCTGTCAGCATGAATTTGTAATGTCTTGAGCTCTATTAAGAATGTGAAGCCTTCCCTTATCTTCCCTATAACTTGATCCATTTCTAATTATGTAGCTCTTTGTCAGGAAGTGTTCCCTATCCAATCATTCTTGCATGTAACGCAAGTTCCAGTTGGAGCTCTAGCCTGACATTTAAAAAAAAAAAAGGCAGTTACCATTAAACCATCTCCCTGGTGCTTATGCTCTTAATTGCCATCTCTTAAATAGCACCAAGTCAAAATCTCTCCACTTTCCAGCTGTCTTTTGGAGGACGTACGTAATAAGGTTTTTATTTAGTAAACCAATCCTATGCATGGTTTCAGCACTAGCCAAACCACCAACTCCTAGCTCTAGAAAAACAGGCACTTGGCACCCTTGTGATGTCATACAGAGAAGTCACAGGGCAGTACCTGAGGGTCTGTAGGTTGCACACTTTGGTACCAGATAACTTTTTTTTTTTCTTTATAAGAAAGACTGAGTAATCCACACTGCACAATAATTCCTCCCAGGGTTTTAACTTTGTTTTATTTTCAAAACCAGGTCCAATGAGCTTTCTGAACAGCTGGTGTAGCTACAGAGAAACCAGCTTCCTTCAGAGAGCAGTGCTTTTGGCGGGGAGGAGGAAATCCCTTCATACTTGAACATTTTCTAATTGCTTATTTATTGTATTCTGGGGTATGGCGTAAGTACAGAGAAGCCATCACCTCAGATGGCAGCTTTTAAAAGATTTTTTTTTTTTTCCTCAACACCATGATTCCTTTAACAACATGTTTCCAGCATTCCCAGGTAGGCCAAGGTGTCCTACAGAAAAACCTTGGGTTAGACCTACAGGGGGTCTGGCTGGTGTTAACAGAAGGGAGGGCAGAGCTGGTGCGGCTGGCCATGGAGAAAGCTGACTTGGCTGGTGTGGTACAGAGAAGCCAGCTTGTTTACATGCTTATTCCATGACTGCTTGCCCTAAGCAGAAAGTGCCTTTCAGGATCTATTTTTGGAGGTTTATTACGTATGTCTGGTTCTCAATTCCAACAGTTTAATGAAGATCTAAATAAAATGCTAGGTTCTACCTTAATTGTGTCCATTATTCTTTGAACATGACCTGAGAACATACTCCCTACCCCTAAATAATTGTAATACTTCCCATGGTTCAGGGAAATCACCTCAAACCCCTTCATCCAGGACTGCAGGCATTTTAATAGGTTTGTAAATCCTATTTGTAGCACTAAGAAAAACCTCCCCCAAGATCTTATCTGGCTAGCACTACCTTTTTTGGCTGATGCAGTGGCCAAAATCTGCCTGTCCTTACTGTGTAGCAGGCACTCAACTGCCAGTAGCATTTTAAAATTGTCCGAGATTATGGGCATAGAAAAACAAAGGGAATGGTAGCTTTACAATTGGTCTTGAGAATTTAAACCCATTACTTTTCATCTTTCCAATGAGGGGAGTGAGTTTATTATGCCTGAAGTATTAATCCCTTTATTATAAACAGCTGTTAAAGGCTGAAAGTTACAGGTTGAGTATGTGGCACAATTGGCTTATGAGCTAGAATAAGTAAGCTAATGTGAAAAACTGAATATAGAAATAGTGAAGGTGCTATTACAAGTTTCTAAAACCCTTATTCTAAATTTGGTAGTTTGTAGAGGTTTGCAACAGAACTTGAAGCATCCCTTTTTAACTAGGAGCTAAAAGTAGAGACCAGAGCCACTTGACACAGATTTACACCAGAGAATGCTTGATTACACCTATTTAGAGGCTTAAATGTAACTGTATTGGAGGGGGAGGCAAGGTTAAGTCCTAGTATTGAAAGTCTCAAAAAGCTCTGTCGAGACCAGTAACAATTCTGACCAAATAAAGGGCATAGCGATGTGCTGGATGCCTATAGGCTTGTGGGACAGCACTAGGGAAATTAAGGCTAGGTTCAGTATTTGCCTCTACCGAATGGGAAAAAATTAAAAAATGAAGGTGAAGAAATCGTAACCAGACCATGGAGAAGTGTAGAAGCAAAGGGGTAAAATGGGGTGATGGTGATTATAAATGGTTGAAGAAGCATGAATATGGTATGGGGAGAAAGGTCAAATGTGTAGGTTAAACAAATCTGTACTGGACTTTATACAAAGTTTAAAGGAACAACTTGGTTAGGGACAAAAGAGCCAAAAGCTGGGAGTAGAATGAAATAGAAAAACTAAAGCCTGGTGAAAAGGACATTGATAGCCCATTTCCATAACAGCTGCACAGAGCCTGATTTCTAGTGAAATCTTAAAAAACAGTTTTAAGATGGTTCTTAAACAGTATTAAGGTGACCACCTATTCTCTCCACCACCCCAACATTTTCATTGGGAAGAGGTGGTGCACGAAGTTTGGGGATAGTAGCATCCTTGCCTATATTACAACTAACTGTTGAGTCCCTTCCCCAAATAGAGTTCCTTAGTCACAGAACGGGCAGGGGGTTGGGGGTTTGCAGGGGAGAGAAAATAGCTGAACTTCAAAAGGACACTGTGCCAAGGTACACTGTATCACTGAGATCTGCAAAACTATTGAAAACCAGTGGTTCCCCACGCTGTCCTTCCCAAGTGATCAGGATACCATGTGGCACAGTTACTGCCAGCTGAGGAGTAAGAGGTTCCACTTGGCCTCAGTGGGACACCCATATTCAGGCCCAACCTGCACAACTGTATCTGGTCTATCTCCAACTAGATTAGAACACAGAGGTAGTAGGAATAGATTGAAGAGGTAAAGTTGATGACTTGAAATTTAAGAAATGTGAGAAAAAAGGAAGAATCCAGGCTGATTCAGGTGGCTTGTTCAATAAAATGCAGTTGCCATTCACTAATAACGAGGTCTGAGTTGTTTAGGAGAGAGTTTGAAAGGTTTGTGGGATATCCAGATGGAGTGTGTTAAATATATAGGTGTAGGGCACAGGAAAGAAATGTAAGCAGCAGCATCAGTGGAAGCCACTGGAGAGGACATTATCGTCCCAAGTGTGTATAGTGAGAAGGCAACTGCCTACAAAGATCCCTGAGACCACTATCCAAGGCAGTGGGGTAGGGCGGGGCATGGAAACAAAGCCTGAAAACAGAGATGCAATCCTTTATCAAAGTTACTGTGACTGCCAATATACTGCCATGACAGTCTTTGCTGTGAGACCATGAACACCCAGAGCAGAGGCCTTTTTCCCCCTCTTTTCTCTATGCATTCTTACTTCTAGCCCAATGCCAGGCTTTTGAGTTTTCAAGGAACTGAGGTGCCTCCTGAATCACCCTGTACTTTGAAGCCTACAAATTAACTGTTAACATGCCCTAGTCTCATCAGTTTGGTTAATTCTTTCTTTACATCACTTTCTGCTCACAAAAGGCTAGAATAATGCTAAATATTAAGCTTATTTTTGAGAGAGCTAGTGCCAGTCATCTAAATTTCCTTATTTAACTTGGTCCTATCTATTCTCATAAGTACTACTGAAAAACTTAACTGGCTATAATAGGAACAATGAAGGAACCACAACAGTAGGGAGAAAGTTACTCTGTGCATTTAGAACTTGATCGCCATCCTAATCTTACCTGTAATTAACAAGACAAGTTTTAAGCTAACACTATTTCATAGTTATTGTCCGTGATTCTGCAAATTACAAGAGGCAGGGTATGGGACCTGAAGTTGAACAGACAAGATTCAAACCATCAATACATCTCTTATGGAGGTTGTCTTTGAAATTATATTATCTCTGAATCTTACTTTCTCCAACTGTAAAATAGGGGGCTACTGGCCACTAAGAGCTAAATGCAATAATGAAGGTACCATGTTTCACACAGTGCCTAGCATATAACAAGTACTTGAAAATAGTTTGGCATTATTGTTACCATGGCACATAAATCTCTTTCCCCAAGGAGTTGGTCACTTTAAACCAGACTCTTAGCCCTTGATCCTAGAATGCTTTTAAACCCCTCCTAGCCTCTCAGCCTTGAATTGATCAATCTTAACCTTGCTTCACTTTCTTGGCTCCTGTAAGATATCCTCTCTGAATTTAAAAGAACTATGGAGAAAAATATACAAAATATCAATTTCTTCACATTTCCAATGCATACATTGATGGTTCTCTGATTGGCTGCTCCCACATCTGTACCCTGCACATCTGACCCCCCTTAGAACTCTGAGTGCACAAGGTCAGAATTTGGCTCAGGAGGATTAGAATTTGAAGAATCTGTGTTTGAATGACTTGACTCTCCAACTGGCTCAAAGGGTCGCAAGTTTGCGTAAGTCACCTCTTGGGCCAGCTGCTCCAGGGAAGGGCGGCCTAATACCAGATTTCGCAGTGAGATACAAGTCATCAGGAAGCTGAAAAAGAGGGAAAAGACCACCTAGTCCAAACTCCTGTTTCTACACAGGAATTCCTGCTGAACCCCTTGTGGCCACCTGGTCCTACTTCTCTCAGGCGTAAGTGAAAATCTCCCGCCCAGTGACCCACCCATCCCAGCTGGAAGGGCACACTGCTCCTTATATGGTCCAGTAAAGGATTCCAGAGTGCAGCAGGGATAACCCACAAGGAGGCTAGTGGTGAGCTGAGGCAGAACAAGACAGCAGGCCATCAGATGCAGATCATTTAGTTTTCCATTACATCAGGGAGAAAAGAATGGAGAGGGAAAAAGATATTTAATACTAGACTGTCCTTTCTTGGGATAGTCCTACCTGTTACCTTCACCAGAGAAGTTACCCAACTTGCAAACATCTGATGGCAATGACCAGTACTGTTGTCAGTATAACTCACCTGCGGCGAAAGATATAGAGCTTCCGTAGCAAGAAGCGGAAGAGCCGCTCACGGAAAGGGGTATTTCTCCGGCGTTCAAGCTCTTGGAGCCTTCGCTGGCGTCTAAGAAAAGTCTGAACCAGAGGTGTTGGCTCAGGGCCTCCTTTCACTTCCCCTTCCAGCAGAGGTTGCAGTTCTGGAGGTAGAGGCCCCATTTCTGTCCAGAAGATGGCAAGAAGAGGAGTCACTGAGATCATTCTCTTTTAGAACGCTCACCAGCCGGAAACTACAGGTTCACTCTTTAATGGCTAGATCCTCATTCATAACCCTGACTTGTAACCAGGTACTCTCTTAGCCCAACTCTTCATACACTCACCGGTTCCATTCTCCACCTTCTCCTTTAGTTCTTGCAGATATGCCATGTCCTGCTCCAGTGCAAGCTCCGTAGTGTTGACATAGATGTACATGTAGCAGGAAGGACTGGGTGACGTCGTATACACCTTATGGTACTCACCAGCGGGCAACTGACAAGGGAAAAGAAATGGACATATTTCACTCTCTAACCTTTCCGGGTGGCCTATGAGCTTCCTACACGCCAGCCCCCAATCCACCCCCCTTCTCCCTCCCCACCCCCAGCCTAGGCATCTTTCTTCTCATTGTGTTTTGGAGTCCAAAGGAACTGACTTCTAGAATCCTGGATCAGGCTATTCACATCCCTGGGGGCTCCTGCTTTTTGAGCCCCCACTTTGGCATCCATAGTAAATTAACTCCGCTCATCTAAACTTTTCTGCCATTGTTAATTCCAGCAAAATACCTGCATTTTCTCTCCCTCCTGAAGAGTCTGATTCTTTTGTTCTGCCACCAGCTCCACAATCACCTCCCCCTGCAGCAGCTGAATGCTAGTGTTGCCCAGGTCTTCACTGACAAAATTCTCCAGGTGCAGCCCTGCCAGGGGCAACAAAGTTCCCCAGCTCACCCCATGGAAGATGAAATCATTCCCTTTACCACTACCACCCTTCAGGTCTCCAGAACATTCCTCCCATCAGGAATGCCCCTGGCCAAGGAAGCCACAAGGAAAAACAGCAGAGGTTCTCTGCTTTCCTCCATACCAGGGAAATCTGCAATGAAAACCACCTCAGTGTGGTTGTCCAGGCTGCTCTTGATTTCCTGTAACTTGGTCCTCCAGGGAGATAGGTCCATCAGCAGCGGCTGTAGCCAAGGGGTGCGCTGGAAGGGAGACCAGGCGGCCTGCACGATGTCCACACGAGGGTCAAAAATCCTTAGGAAAGAAAACCATGTTCTAAAGAGACCACAGCACCCACCCACCAGAGTTTCTGGTTTCTGTTCCCTTCATCACTGTTCCCAGATAGAGTGAACAGGGTTTCCAAATAGAAGAAATGGCTTATGTTAGCATATTATTGACAGTCTAGGGCAGAGAGAGAGAGAGATTCTGGAGCACTGGGAAGAATGGGGGTTAGTGGCCACCTGAGGAAAATTGTCTTAACAGCCTCTAAAAACAACAAAACAAAAAGCCCAAGTCAGTTACCTTTTCTTCTGGTTGATGGTGCCCCCTGCTGGAAGCAATCAGCTATGCCCACCACCAGGTCAACAGGGACATGCACCAGAGGACAGACAGCTTTTCAAGCAAGACAACACTGGGGAACATGGGCTATTCATCTTGGCAAAAGGAGTGGGACTTCGTTTTTCCCCTTCTCTGTTCCCCTTGCCCACCTCTGCTGGAAGCGGTCATTGATGGAGACCCAAATATCAAAGTAAATCTGGGGCTCCGTGACATTGTACTTGGGAAGCAGTCGGCTCAGGCAAGTAGCATATTGCTTCAGCATGTCCGCGTGATCCTTCCATCGCCGGCTCTGTGTGAATACCTGCCCCAAACCCCGACGTTAGTCTAACCTCGTCATCATCAATCTCCCAGAGAGGTCATGCACTGCCAGCGGCACTAAGACAGCCCTGTCCGGTGCCTGTTTTGACCAGGAAAAAAAAAGCCCTGAACTTGTCTCTGGGGAAGAATTTTTTATTGCTGGGCTTCTTATACTTACCTTTCCTAAATCTCATTTCAATTCAAAGGATGCAAATGACACTGCCCTATTTGAACTTACACTAAAGAAGGGTCAGCCTGGCTCCTGAGAGGACAGAGTGGGCAGAGTGGGCCTAACTTTGTTTTATATTTACATTTAGGACCAAATCAGACCCCATGCTCAAGGGAGCTCTGAAGAACAGTAAGCTGTCAGCATCAGACATCTCACCCCGGGGTTAAGGTAGCCCAGCTCGCCAGTGCGGCCATCCCGGTAGGTGATCTTCACGTGCTGGTGGGAGCGTGAGTGTACCATCATGTCCCAGGAATAGCCATACAGCCCATTCGTCCAGTTGTTATAGCCCTGAAAAAGCAGGGCAGAGGCGATCAGCCTGACAGGTCTCATCCCAACCCCATTCTGAACCGACACAGCCCCACACTCCCTTAACGCTGTGACCCCTGCCACTTCCCAACCTAAGCCCCAGCCCACGCATACCTGGGTGAGGAAATGAGAATAGGGCAGGAAGAGCTGCTCCAGGAGGTAGAGCAGGGTGAAGGCGGCGCCCAGCTGATGGCGCAGCCCTGGCTTCTGGCCACCTTTGGCTCGGCTCCTCTTATACACGCAGGACACACTGGGCTGAGGGGCAGCCTTGAGGGGCAGCAGCTCTTGCAGCCTTTCAGGGAAGTGAGATACTAGCTTCCGGGGCCACTCAGGGGAGCAGAAGAGGGGGCTGCTGGCGAGCATGACGTAGGGGAACATACCTAGGAAAGTAGGGAGAAAATAAGAGTTTCAGGAGTTTGGTTGGGGGGAACGTGGGTAATCCCCTCAAGCCCCCTCCTCTAGGAAGCCTCTCCCACTTGTGATGAAAGAAGTTCTTAACTTGAGGGTTCTTACATCCCTGAGATTCCTTCTTACACAACACACTGAGCCCAGAGGCCCCAGTCCTATCCTCCTGTTTATCGCCATTTTCCGATGGCTACATCTGGCTCAGTTTAACTCCAGTTCCCATCGCCATCTCCCACTCCCAGACAATGTCTCTGGCCAGTCCCTCCCCGCAAACCAGCGGCTTCCCGTCTCCTACCAGACCACAGGTACTGACCAATGCTGAAAAGCTGGGAATTCATGCAGTGGAAGTAGGACACGAAGAGGAGGCCAATTGGCCTCGAGGCATCAAAGAAGAGCAGGAAACCAGCTGAGAGGTCGAGCAGCAGTCCGCACCAGTGCACCACTAGCAGACTGGTCATCTCCTCGGACAATACTAGTCTGTAGACACGAGGGACAAAGGTCAGGCACTAGCCTACCGGAGAACCCAGCATTCATAGCACAATCGCAGCAAATGTACCTCTGCCACCCTGTCCTTGCCAAAGGACGTACCATAGCAGGCGGGTAGAACTCTGCACAAAGACACCCTATGGTAGAGTTTCCAACCCCTTTCCATTTCCACACACTTTAGGTATTCAATTTTTTTTCAACATGCCCTATGTAATAAGGGCAGATTTCACAGAGCCAATTTGATTGAGAGGTGAGTGTGTTTGGAGGAGTAGGTTCTTTTTTTTTTAATGTTTATTTTTGAGAGAGAGAGATGGAGACAGAATGAGTGGGGTAGGGGCAGGGGGCAGAGGGCAGAGAGAGAGGGAGACACAGAATCCAAAGCAGGCTCCAGACTCTGAGCTGTCAGCACAGAGCTCAATACAGGCTTCAACGTACAAACCATGAGACCATGACCTGAGCCAAAATCTGATGCTTAACTGACTGAACCACCCAGGAGCCCTGGCAGTAGATTCCTCATGGAGTTTATAAATGAAAAGAAACTGGGGTGCCTGGGTGCCTCACTTAGTTAAGAGTCCGATTTCAGCTCAGGTCATTGTCTCGCAGTTCATGAGTTCCAGCCCTACATGGGCTCTAGCGCAGAGCCTGCTTCTGATTCTTTGTCTCCTTCTCTCTGTCCTTCCTCTCCAGCTCATTGTGTCAGAAGATAAATATTTAAAAAGGAAGGGAGGGGGGCGCCTGGGTGGCTCAGTCAGTTAAGCGTCCGACTTTGGCTCAGGTCATGATCTCACAGTTCGTGGGTTTGAGCCCCACATTGGGCTCTGTGCTGACAGCTCAGATTCTGGAGCCTGTCTTCAGATTCTGTGTCTCCCTCTCTCTCTGACCCTCCCCTGCTCACACTGTCTCTCTCTCTCTCTCAAAAATAAATAAAACATTTAAAAAAATGTTAAAGAAGGAGGGAGAGAGAGAGAGAGAAAGAAAGGAAAGAAAGAAAGAATGAAAGAACGAATGAAAGAAAGAAGGAAAGAAAGAAAAATTTAAAAAGTGAATGGCTGACTAGGGCACCTGGGGGGCTCAGTGGATTAAACCATCCAACTCTTGATTTCAGCTCAGGTCATGATCCCCCAGTCTGTGAGTTCGAGCCCTGCACTGCGTTCTACACTGAAAGGGCACAGCCTGTTTGGGATTTTTCTCTCCCTTCTTCTCTTCCTGCCCCTCCTGCGTGTGCACTCACTCTCTCTCTCTCAAAATAAATAACTAAACTAACTAAATAAATAGTCAATGCCTAACATAATGAAGTCAAATTTTTGGAACCAGGAAAGAACAGGAAAGAAGAAAGAGAACAAAGCAAAACACGAGCCAAGACAAAACTGGAGGAAAGGAGAAATCAAGAGAGGCACACCTCTGTTTTCTAAAGAGTTGGCAACAGTGACTTTGACAGGGCAGGGATGCTGACTGTCCATCTGTGTACACTGGCTGAGGAATCCCAGGGAGAGGCCAGGTGGCAACACAAGGCCCCACCCATGGCAGCTGACAGGAGCACAACTCATTCACCATGTCATTTCATCCTGACTTTCCTCTTCTTTTAGTTTTTTCCCTTTGTCCTTACCCGTATCATAGGTCTCCCAGGGGCAAGTAGGCCTAGATCTTTTGGTATCACTGACTCTGCCTTTGGCTGAGTAGGAAGATGAGTGGCCAGAGGAAAGCATGTGGCAAATTCAGGCAAAGCATCACTGCAGATGGGGGGTAGGGGAGTCACCTGCTGTGGACCCGTGCCTCAAAGAACTCTGCCCTGACTGCCACTCACTTGAAGGGACTGAAGAGCCAGTGCCGAGACAGGTACTCCATGGAATAGCCTTCAACCCAGTCTGCGTCCAGCTTTTTCACACCCGCGATGAAATACACAATGAAGATCTGCAAACACAAAATGTAAAACAAATGTTCAAACAAGAAAAGGAACCTTGTTTTCTACAGATGACTGGCAGTAACACAAGTTCTGATCTGAATTCAGGGGCCTAAGGAAGATTAGATCCATTCACTCATCTGGGAGAGTCACTCATCCAACAAGTATTTACTGACATGCCACCAATGCCAGGCACAGTGTTAGGTACCAAAGAAAGACATGAAGCATATCTCTCTCATGAAGATGTTAATCTCCCAGGGATAAAGCTCTATTCTTTCTATGACAAGATGAGAGAACCCAGAGCCTAGGGGACTGGAAACAACAGGAGAGGCAGCCTAGCTTTCCAGCAAAAGGAAGCAAGGGAAGATGGAGGGAGGCAGAGTACAGTGCGGTCTGGCAGCCGGTTGGCCACGCTGACAGCGGCTATCAAAGAGCACCTCCGTCTGTCCCCCAGTCCTGTACCTGGCCCCGCAGGACAGCGTAGTTCCAAAGGGGCACGTGGGCATTCCGCTTACGGGCATTCAGCAGGCCGTCCACAGACCTACCCCAAGGAAGCAAGGAGTAGGGAGAGCTGCTTAGTCCAGCACATTTCCATCCTCCTTTTTAAATGTAAGAACCTATCCCAGGATGTCTCCCCATATCCTCTCGGGCCCTGCAGGCTATTCTGAGGCTTTTTAGAATTATATGAGCAAATTTAACAGTGATTCAGTTATAAGAGAAATGTTTACTAGTGAGTTACAACAACAAAGAGTTCAGTGTTTACCATTAGTTGTTAGTAAATTAGTTTGTCCTGATGGAACAAATCAGGGAAAGGACCCCAGTGCTAGAATATGACTGAATTTGAAAAGGTGAGAATTTGAGAAGAGTGTTTGGAAGAGCTAAAGGTGTATGTGAATATATACTGCAGTTTAAAAAAAAAATCCAAAATCCAAGACAAACGGACATTTCATAGACCTAGATGCCAGGGTCTAGGGCTGGAGGGTACCTGCTAAGAGATTACCTTGGGCGAGATACCCAAGATATTAAGACTAAATGTATTTTAGGGGGGCAGAGGCAAAGCAGGTTTTCAAGACAATGAATAAGCAGAGAAGTTGGGAAAGGGGCAGTTTACACTTGCAGTTGAGAGCACTGCAGTACATAGTTAAGAAGACCTGGATTCTCACTCGTGCCTCTTAGCCTGGTGGGTGACCTTGGACCAATCCTTTACTTCCCTCTGCCTTAGTTTCCTCATCCATAAATAGAATAGCACTATGGACCTCATGGCATTGTAATGAGGAAAAATCCCTGAGGAAGGGATAGGTATTTTTTCAAATTGTGTAAGAATGATAAAAATGAAACTTTTTGGGAGTATTCTGTCAAAACTGAGTCTTAATTTTATATGATCAGAGTTGGCTATTTGGAACAGATTTAAAGGCTTATCAAACGGGCATCTGTATGTTATATTAACAAGTGAAAATTAATTAATGACTGATAAATCACTAACAAACTTACTATTTGAGGTTTTGTCCCTATACCTATCTTCCTGATATTTCATATTTGCATATTTACTTTCACTTAATGGGGAGGATCCCTAGAGATCATCTGCCCTGCCACCCTGTCTCCGATCCCTTCACCGCCTCCCCTCAAAGATGGGTCACCTAAGCCAGAGGTGGGGGAGGGTTGCCTCCTTCCAGGACAGCACTGCTAAGCAGCCCTGGGGGCCCTCTCCTCATATGACTCTGCCTCACAGCATCTGCTACTCTTGGCTCTAACTCTGCCCCCCTGGGCTCACACAGAGTAAGTCTGCTCCCTCTTCCACATGACCACCCTTGAGGTATCTGAAAACATCTATGTCTGGCTTTAGTCTTCTCTTCTTCTAAGAGGATTACAGGAAGTAGATCGATCAAGGCACCTGGGGATATACGGAAAGAGTGAAGGGTTGGGAATGGAGCCATTTTGCCTTTTGTCATCCCAGGCCCCCTCCCAAATTCATCCGAATCAAAGTGTGACCCTGCGACCACACTTTGCAAAGCATGGTTGAAAACACGCTTGCTGGGGCAAATTCTAGGATCTCACTGGGCGCCCACGACTGGTAACCATCCTGACCCAGCCAACCCCTCCCCCTTTCCGCTAGACTCATACCAGTAGTGGTTTGCATCCGTGAATGCCAGCTGAAAGGCCAACAAACCATACAGATAGGAGTGGTTGTTCCACGACGTCTTGTCCAGGAGAAACACATACCAGTACGGCAGCAGGAACAACACACAGCTCATCCGGTAGCACAGGCCCAGCATCATGCCCAGCGCCCCTGGGATATGTGGGGGAGAGAATTAAGAGGTCAAAGGGTCACCACAGGCCCAGCTCCCCTAAGACAGGCTGTGGGTGGGATCAAGAAAAGTCATAGGACATTTTGTAATCGGGTAAAACTAAATGAAAATTAAACGTTACTTTAAAATTTTAAAAAAGACTTATCGGGTCACAGCTCAGATGACACACAGGTTAGCAAGATGAAATCATGAATTGCAGCAGAAGTGAAATAATGAACCCAAGACTTTGGTCATTCACCAGCATGCTTTGTATTTCTTTGTCTTAGGTGGGCCAGGTAATACTCCCATCTCTCCCACACTTTCCCTCACCCAGAAACATGACGGTATAGACAAGATACATCCAGTCAAGTGGTAGTGGCTGCAGAGCATCCAGCAAGGGGAAGCGGCACACCTCCAGCCCATCCAGGTATCTTCGGTCCAGGGAGCTGAGCCCCCGCTCCTGGGGAATGTCCAACACCATCATCAGCCCTGAGAAGGTAGTTGAGGAGGGGCCGTTAGGCCTTAGCAAAGGAGGCGGTGGAACATACTGGAATAGAGCGGAGAACTCCCTGCTCTGGGGACAGACTTTTTGCCTAACCCTGGCTCTGCCACTTATTCATTCATTCAACAATAACTACTGAGCGCCGACTCCATGCTAGGCATGATGCCGGTTTTGTGCTCTCAGATGGCCACTGTTCCTCAGTGAGCTGATGCCTCATTCCCTATTTGAGAAAGGGGCTCATCTTTTACAGGCTGACGAGGATTAAATAAGTGTACAAAATGCTATAAACACTGTTTGGGTTTTGATCACTTAAAGTCTGAGCTACGAGGCACAGAAAGTGTTCTAGGGTGGTGCTTCTCAATCTTTTCCACCTCCTAGCACACTTGGGACACAGCACTTGGCTTACACACTAAGCAAACAGAAGCAGCTACTCAGGTCAGGAGGCCAGTTCCAGTTTAGGCAGGGTTTCTCAACCTCAGGGCAATCACATTTTAGGCTGGTTAATTATTTGCACCATAGGTCACAGCATCCCTGACTCCTAAGTAGCCAACTACTACTTCTTCCCTCGAGTTGTGACAAATAAAAATGCCTACAGACATTGCCAAATGTCCCCTGGCCAGCAAAACCGCCACCAGTTGAGAACCACTGGGCTAAGGGATGGGTATCTCAGCACATCTGTAACCCATTCCAAGCACACATGTTCTGGCCTATGAGTTAGGAAACTGGATTCGGGAGTCACAGCCAAAATGTCTGCCCAGTCACCTAGCCATTTCTCTGAGGTCTAGTCCTTAGTATAGTTACTGGGCAACTTTAGGCCACAAGCAAAACGGGTCTCTGTTCCTCTGCCTCTATATTTCCTATGACCTCAGATCAAAGCATTTCTGGCCTCCAAACCCTAATCAGAGGAGACAAAGCTGGATTTGATCCTAAACTCCACAAAGATCTCTTCCACGTATCAGTATCTTCAGCTCTGAGGAAAAGGGAGGCAAATCATTAAGTAAGTAACGAAGAAATGCACAAAGGAGGATTGTTATTCTCCCACCCAGCACACACGGGCCCCTCCTAGAAACCCGACTTACCAAAGAGAAATCGGAAGACAGCCAGGCTGGCAGGATCCGTTGGTCGATTCAGCAGGGTCACCAGCCTCCCCCAGCCGGAAACATCTGTCCACTCAAAACCCAAGAGTTTCCCCATTCCGCTGCCCTGCCTGGGCCCTGAAGTCTGTCCAGCCTTGTCTTTCTGTACTTTGTCTGCAAACAACAAACAGAGAAAGTGCGTGTGCAGGTGTGGAGATGGACGTGCTTTAAAATCGGCTCCTCCCTAAATCATAGAAATCATGGCCCCAACAGCCCCAGGGTTTCTGCCTAACAGGTTCAGCCACAGATTCCTAAGTACTCGAAACACCCTTGCAGTGCAGCCCCTCCTTCTGGATCCTCCAATGCCCCAGAACCTCTCGCGCCCATCGTCACCCTAAATCCTCGGACTACGATCTCTCTCTACAAGCCCCCTACCTAACAGAGGTCCCCTTTCCGGAGTCTCACAGGGCAGTGCTACCGCTCCCGCCCCTCTGACACCAGGGCCCCTCTCTCTGCGCCGCAGGGGAGGACTCTGAGCTTACGGGAGTCCGACGGGGCCCGCGCGGACCCGGCAGTCACCGCCATGGCTGCAAGGAGCTAAGACGGCCACAGCAGGCGCGCTGGAGCAGGGAGCATCCCGACGGATCACTTCCCTAGGCCCCGCCTCCCCGACACATCAGCAGACGCGCGGCTGGCCGCAAAGCGCCGCGACTGTCGTGGAGAGCTTTGGCCGGCTGCGCCGTCTCCCTGCTTGGCGGCAAAGGGAGGGGCGAGCAAAGGCCTCGGTGGGCTTCATTGTACCCCGTGGCCGAGGAGTATCGAGGATGACCCAGACCTGCCTCGCTTCGGTCGCCAGGCCTGTCTCGCCGCCGAAGCGTTCCGAAGTCTCTCGAAGCCCCTCGAAGCTTTCAGCCTTAAGATGTCTCGGAGTTCTGGCAACTTCTCTGGGCTCCTCCCGCGCCCATTAGGTGTCTCCAGGTCGTGGTGTCCCTGCGGTGCTCCCAGACAAGAGCGATGCGGGTGCAAATGTTAGACTGTTCCCCAGAGAGGTTGACCTCTGAGTTGAGGACCCACCTGGAAGGACTGTCCCGGCATAGGGAGAGGGTGCGAGTTACTTTATTCTCTCTTCCAGTACCTGCCAGGGACCAGAGGGATGAAATCAGCTGGGACACGGGAAGCGCACAACTGCAGAGGGGAGGTAGACTTGGGCCAGTGCGTACATACAGTGTGGTCGGTCAGGGAGGATTCCTAGAGAGGTGAGGCTTGACTAGCACTGTAATATCTATTTTCTGCACTGGCATTGCCCAACTGCATCACTGGAAGGCTTCCTAGAACAGCGGTTCTCACATGGTTTTGGTCTCAGGACACTTGTACCCTGCTGCACGTTATCGAGAACCCCAAAGAGCTTTTATTTATGTGGGTTTCATTTTTCCACATTTACCATATTGGAAATGTACGCTGTGAAATGTTTAAAACATGTATTGATTCATTTAAAAAACAATAAACCCATTATATGTTTACATAAGTAACACTTAAAAAATGTTTATTTATGTTTGAGAGAGAGTGGGGGAGAGAATATCTAAAGTAAGCTCCCACAGACAGCAGATAGCCCCGTGTGGGGGCTGGAACTCATAAACTGTGAGATCATGACCTGAGCCGAAGTCAGATACTTAACCGACTGAGCCACCAGGCACCCCTATAGAAATAATATTTTTATGCAAAAAGTATATTTTCCACACACAAAAATTGCACGAGTAGTACTGTATTGTTTTACATGCAAATCTTTTTATTATTATTATTTTTAATGTTTTATTTATTTTTGAGAGAGAGAGACAGCATGAGCAGGGGAGGATCAGAGAGAGAGAGAGGGAGACACAGAATCCTAAGACAGGCTCCAGGCTCTGAGCTAGCTGTCAGCACAGAGCCCGATGCTGGGCTTGAACCCACCAACCACGAGATCATGACCTGAGCCAAAGCTGGAGGCTCATCCACCCAGGTGCCCATATGCAAATCTCTTTAATGTCTGTGTTAATTGGAAACAGCTAGATTCTCATATCTGCTGCATTTGATCTAGTGTTGAATGAAGTATATGAAGGAAATCTGGCCTTATAGATACTTAGTTGGAAAAGGAAAAAACATTTTAATAACCTTTTTAGATAGACTAAATGCAGAATCATGCTTTTAGTCAGTAGGAAAACATTGGTTCACTGGGTTATGCTGCTCTTCCAAATGCAGCCTCTCTCTTAAATGTTGGGAAGCTGCCAAACCTCACAGTGGCAGATACAAGTTTTCCAAAATTTTAATTTTCACAAAGTGTATCATTGGCAACAAATTCTGTCTATTGTTTCTTTCAAGGAACAGTCACACTCCTTTCATTTTTGAAAAAGTATCTGCCAAATATGCCAGTTTGAATAACCATAGTCTGTCTAATATCCTCAAGTAAAATGATTTTGAAAGATCCTCAGCTCAGGTCATGATCTCCTGTTTCATGAGACTGAGCGCCACATCCGGCTCTGTGCTGTCAGTATGGAGCCTGCTTTGGATTCTCTCCTTCCCTCCCTCCCTCTCTCTCTCTCCCTCTCTGAAAATAAATAAATAAGCATGAAAAAAATTTTTTTAAAGAAAGTAGAAAAACCAAGATACTCAACATCTTATTTTATTAGGGAATTGGAAATTAAAACAACAAGATAACTATTAGAATGGTTGAAATCCAAAGCACCACCAACAACTAGTGCTGGCAAAGATGTGGAGAAACGGGAACTCTACTTCATTGCTGGTAGGAATGCAACGTGGTATAGCCCCTTTGGAAAACAGTTGGGAATTTTCTTAAAAAACTAAACATGCTTTTACCATGCAATCCAGCAAGTGTGCTCCTTGGCTTTACCCAAATGAATAGAAAAATTATGCCCACACAAAAACTGCACACAAGTGTAAAGCAGCATTATGCATAATTGCCCAAACTTGGAAGGAACCAAGATGTCCTTCAATAGGTGAATGGATAAATAAACTGGCACAACCAAACAATGGAATATTCAGTAATACAATGAAACGAACTATTAAGCCACAGAAGGACCCCGGGGGAACCTTAAATTCATATCCCAAAGCGAAAGAAACCAATCTGAAAAGTCTATATCCGACATGACCCAAACTGATTACCCTGGAAAAAGCAAAACTGGTTTTAAGCCAAAAGATCAATGGTTGCCAGGAACTGGGGGGAGGAAGGGAGGGATTAATAGGTGGAGCACAGGGGGTTTCCAGAGAAGTGAAACTATTCTGTGTGATACTGTAATGGTATCATGGTGCCTACATGTCATTATACATTTGTCAAAACCCATAGAATGTGAACCTTAATTAAACTATGGACTTCATTAATACTAATGTATCAATATTAGTTCATTAATTGTGACAAATATACTACGCTAATGCAAGATGTTAATAATGGGAGAAAATGGGAGAGGGCTAAGTGGTGTATGGGAGCTGTCTGTATTGAGACAAAAAATAAATTCTTTTAATTTTAAAACATTGCTTCAGCTCACATTTTAACTACACAAGTGATTTATGAGTTCAAGCCCCATGCTGACAGTGTGGAGCCTACCTGGGATTCCTTTTCTCCCTCTTTCTCTGCCCTTTCCCCATGTGTGTGTGCGCGCGCATGCCCAAGTGCACGCACACACACACACTCTCTCTCAAAATAAACTTTTTAAAAATATTTTTAATGTTTATTTTTGAGAGAGAGAGATACAGAGTGTGAGTGGGCAAGGGTAGAGAGAGAGGGAGACATAGAATCTGAAGCAGACTCCAGGCTCCAAGCTGTCACCACAGAGCCCAACATGGGGTTCAAATCCATGAACTGCAAGTTCATGACCTGAGTTGAAGTCGGACGCTTAACCGACTGAGCCACCCAGGTGCCCCTCAAAATAAACTTAAAAAAATGTGTACTGCTTCATTAGGGATGTCCCTAATTGAAAATGGCACTTTTTGAAAATTGCAGGGCACAGCAGGGAGTAATACAATGACTAGCACTACAGTTTGGTGCCTCATTCCTGCTAAGTTGCCAACAGTTTTATTACCCACGGTTGCCTTTGCATCATCAGTGCAAACTGCTTTTGTATCAGTGCAAATGACAACACAGTTAAAAGGACAAATAATGTATCCATATTATTATACAGGTAGCTTTGTCCTTGAAGACCCCGGGGGTTCACGGACCACGTGTTGAGAACCATTATCCTAAAGGGAAGGCATGTAGATGTAAACGTAGGGATGACTAGGGACAGATGTGTTTGGCAGGTAGAATCACTGTGCTAACTGTTCTGCTGCTAAGGGTCTGGCCCACGTCTAGGTTATCCTAACAGACAAGGTAGGCCAAGTCACTCTGAAAGCCATTGATCTCTTTAGGGGATGAATCTCTTAATCTGCTGTCAGCCCCAGTCTAGATGAATTCAGTATGGGTTGAAAAGTCTGGGCTAGCTCTTCTATGACCACTCTCAAAATTAGATGGTTCCATTAAATCCAGCACTTATGGTCTATTATGTGACAAGAACTGTACAGGTTACAGAGAAAGACACAAATTAATAAGCTGTGACCCCTGTCCTCTTCCTTGAAGACAAGGAAACATAATAATAAAAGAATATAGAAATAATGGGTAATAGAATATATAAAATTCTTTTTTTTAATTTTTTTAATGTTTTATTTATTTTTGATACAGAGAGAGACAGAGCATGAGAGGGGGAGGGGCAGAGAGAGAAGGAGACACAGAACTGGAAGCAGCTCCAGGCTCCGAGCTAGCTGTCAGCACAGAGCCTGACGCGGGGCTCGAACCCATGAACGTGAGATCTGACCTGAGCTGAAGCCGGAGGCTTAACCGACTGAGCCACCCAGGCGCCCCTATAATTCTTTATATTTTTAAAAGTTTATTTATTTTGAGAGAGAACATTCACACACAGGAGCAGAGAGAGGAAGAAAGAGAATCCCAAGAAGCCTCCAGCACAGAGCCCAATGTGGGCTTGATTCCATGAAGCGTGAGATCATGACATGAGCCAAAATTAAGAATCAGAAGCTTACCATACTGAACCACCCAGGCACCCCTATAAAGTCCTAAGTATTGACTGAGGCTTCAAGTGCTGTGGGAACACTGAGGAGGAAATGAATTATGACTGGAGAACTCAGGAAAATTTTCTGAAAACTTGAGCTGGACTTTGAAGGATGAGTATAATTTTGAGAGGAGAGAGGGAGATCAAAAGTTCTTAGTAGTCTTGGGTGAATGAAGCATTCTGGGTAAGAGAAGTACAGCTAATAAATGAGCCGTGGTGAATCAATACCTCTCCACTCCATGATTTTAACTTGTTTTTGTTGAAGGGGTTGATTTCCAGTTTATCCTTTGGGACCAGTATACAAAGACTCATGCCATTTGGCATCCATTTATCCATAAAATGGTCCAACATCTAGGAAAGAGATTTCTTCATGAGTCATTTCTAATACAAATTATCTTTTTTTTAAGTTTATTTATATTTTTATTTTTTAAATATTTTTTATTTATTTTTGAGAGACAGAGAGAGACAGCGGGAGCAAGGGAGAGTCAGAGAGAGAGGGAGATACAGAATCTGAAGCAGGCTCCAGGCTCTGAGCTAGCTGTCAGCACAGAGCCCAATGTGGGGCTCGAACCCACGAACCGTGAGATCATGACCTGAGCCAAAGCCGGACGCTCAACCGACTGAGCCACCCAGGCGCCCCACAAATTATCTTTTTATATGCACTGGAGAGAAAGAATCCCTCTTTCAGATCTCTTGATGCATTACCCCAAACATTTAGTGAGTGCCTACTATGCTTATGGCATATATTTTTTTCTACAAGGGTACCAAAATAAAGACATAGCCCCTGCTTTCATAGAAGTTAAAATCTTGGAGGAGTGTGTATACAGCTAATGGCAAAGCATATTATAGATTCTATAAAAACTAAAATGTAAGAAGAGGAAGAAGTTAACTTCAGCGGGGAAATCTTGAAGGCTTCATGCAAGCAATGTCTTAAATATGAATAGACTTAGTGATGAGTGAAGCAGAATATTCGCTCGTCATGAGAAAAGTCTTCTTGAGCAAAGATATAAAAGGGGATGTCCCTAATTGGGGTGGCTCAGTCACTTGGGCATCTGACTTTCCGCTTATCATGATCTCACAGTTTGTGGGTTCCAGCCTCGCCTCAGGCTCTGTGCTGACAGCTCAGAGCCTAGAGCCTGCTTCAGATTCTGTGTCTCCCTACCCCCACCCTTTCTCTCTCACTTTCCCTCTCTGCCCCTCCTCCACTCGCACTCTGTCTCTCTCAAAAATAAATTTTAAAAAAGTTTTAAAAAGGGCGGTGGTGGGTTTGAAGAAGGAAACATAATTTGGTATGATTGGGGGGACTGGGAGGTGAGTCTCATGGGAGATAAGCTTTGAAAAGCAGGTTAAAAAGAATCTTGGGATGCCAAACAGAGAACTTTGGGCTTTACTCTGGGAACTGGGTAGAGCATACTTAAATCTGAGTTTTGGGAAGATAACAAGCAGCCCTGTGAGGAATGGATGGGAAAAGAAGGGTCAATTTGGAGGTGAACGGAACTGTCTAGAGAGGAGATAATACTGGCATTACCTAGGAAGCAGGAGCTGGTGTGGAAAGGAGAGAGCCGGTAGAGAGATGTGACCAAGATAGAATCAAGACTTAGTGATGTCCCATTGTGGGTCTAGGATGGTTTAGGGATCCCTAGCTTCGGAAACTGGTAGAATGGAAGTACTACTACCCAGCAGGAGGAAAATGGGGAAAAGACCAAGGGTTTGATTTGACTGTCTGGGGTGTCTGTGGAGAGGGCATTGGAGAGGCAGTCACAGCAATTAAGAACAAGGTCAGGGCTGGAGATACAGATCTGGGGACCATCCAAAAATTACGGCTGCAAACATACACATTGTACTTCCCTAGGGAGGCCAGGGTTTCAACCTTAGCACTATTGACGTTGTGGTCTATATACTTCTTTGTTGTGAGAGGGCTGTAAGAAATTTAGCATCCTTGGCCTCTGCCCACTGGATGCCAGTGGCACATTCCCTCAGTTGCAGCAACCTGAGATGTATCCAGATGTTGTTAAATATCCCTTGGAGGGCAAAATCAGCCTCACAGAGGACTATTGCTCCAGGAGAGTGCAGAGTCAGAAGTGGACATGGCCAAGGGCAGAACCTTCTGATTCTAAGGTCATAATCAGAAGGAAGAAAACACATTAGAAACAATGGAGGGAGGTGACTGTGTCACAAATGGGGTGGCCAGCAGCATAACAGTCTAGAAAGGGGTTTGGAGACAAAAGAGGCCTTGGCAGTGGTGAGAGCTTTATGATCCTTCAGGAAGCAATTCCAGTTGTGCCTCCTGAATGTGCCATTTCCTTATTTTCTAGCCTTTCCCCAGGGGAGTAAACTACCTATTTGGGCCATAAATAAGACTGGCACAGAAGTCAGTGCACCCCCAAAGTTTGCCTGGTTGCTTTGCAGACTGTTAACTATTCATCTTACACTATTTTCTCATTCTATTTTCTCTATTAGTCTCTTTTTTCATTTATAAAGTGATTTAGTAGAAATATAGAGACATATATTCATATCATTTAATCCTAATAATAACCCTGCAAAGCACCTTCATTCTTCTTTCCATCTTGCAGACAAGGAAGCTGAAGCTCCCGGAGGGGAAGTGGCTTCCCAACACTACACAGTCAAGGAGTAGGAGAGCCGATGCCCAAATTTTCTGATCACACAGGGACTGAGAACACTCATCACACCGTGAGTGCTTCTTTGGCTGCCACTCCTACCACCTAGCAATTTTCTTTGCAAAGTGACTGATACTCCATTTCTCTTGGAAAGAGCCTTCTTTAACTGTAAAGCGATCAACAACTTGTTTCTCTTCTTGCACCCTGCCCATAGTATTATTTCTTCTTCTTTTTCTTTTCTTTCTTTCTTCTCCTTTTTTTTAAAGTAAGTTCTAGGCCCAATGTGGGGCTTGAACTCATGACCTCAGATCAAGAGCCACATGCTTTTCTCACTGAGCCAGCCAGGCACTCCCCCACCCCATAGTACCATTTCTGCTCGTGTGCATTGTCTGGTGCCTTACCGAGTGTCTCATCCTGTGAGGGCATTAGCAAGGTGGTCTTCTGCTGATGGGGGCACTGTGATGCTTGCACAGGTGAGGCCAAGCCTGCGGGGATCCTGCATGGGGAAGAGGAGGGTGGAACAGTTTGCATTCCCAACTTCTGGGCCCTAGAGAATCTCCCTATTGGGTTGCTGGGTCTAGGCCCAACGGTCAGCTCCCTCAGGGACATCAATGTATATCCAAGGCTGGCAGTGGCATACTAGACCCCAGTCACTCCTCAACTACTGTAACCTTGATTTCTACCCTGGACCAATCCTTCATTTCTTTCTGCTCTCCTTGGATATTCTACTCTGGCCCTTTGTTTCTTGGCACCTTTCATGTTCCCTATCGACCATTGCACTTAGCATTTGGATTATTTTTTTTGGGAGACAGAGGGCGCAAGTGAGCTAGGGAATACGGAGAATCCTGGGAGGGGCAGAGAGAGAGAGAGAGAGAGAGAGAGAAAGACGGAGAAGGGGAACTCATCCAAAGCAGGGCTCTGGCTCACCCGAAGAAGTGGGGCTCGTGCACATCCGAGGCGGGACTATAACTTATGAACCATGAGATCATGACCTGAGCCAAAGTCAAATGCTTAAGTGACTGAGCCACCCAGGCACTCTGGAATTCTTAATAATAGTAATCACAATAGCCACCATTTACTGAGAGTTTTTTCAGTGCCAGGCACAGACAGTGAGGTAACTGAGCCTAGAGATGTCACACAAGTTTATCTAAGGTCACACAAATGTTAAGGTATGGATCTGTATGTCTAATAGAAATACAATTTGAGGGGCGCCTGGATGGCTCAGTTGGTTAAGCGTCCAGCTTTGGCTCAGGTCATGATCTCACGGTTTGTGGGTTTGAGCCCCGCGTCAGGTTCTGTGCTGACAGCTAGCTCAGCTAGCCTGTCTTCAGATTCTGTATCTCCCTCTCTCTCTCTGACCCTCCCCTGCCCACACTGTCTCTGTCTCTCAAAAATAAATAAAAAACATAAAAAAAAAGAAATACAATTTGAGCCACATTTGTAATTTAAAATTTTCTACTGGCCAAAGTAAAAGAAAAGAAACAAGTGAAATTAATTGTATTAATTTTTCAAATTCAACTCCATATACTACATTACTTCAACATGTCGTCAGTATGTAAAATGACTAATGAGATATTTACATTCTTTTTTGCATAATAACTCTTTGAAATACAGAGTGTACTTTACTCTTACATCACTTCTCAGATCACTTTAATTTTTTTAATGTTTATTTGTTTTATATTTGAGAGAGCAAGGGAGGGGCAGAGAGACAGAGACAGAGAATCTGAAACAAACTCCACACTATCAGGGCTTTGCCTGAGGATGTGGGGCTCAAATACATGAGCCATGAGATAGTGACCTGATCCAAAATCAACCAACTGAGCCACCCAGGGGCCCCTCACTTCTCAGTTCAGATTAGCCATAGTTCAAATACGATGTTCATAGTATACAGTACATAGTACTATGTGGATAGTTCAACAGCCACATGTGGTCAGTGGCTACTGTACTGGGCAGCACAAGCACGGATCAAGGATTCTGACCCCATTTTATAGCCTTTCTAAGTATGGTGAAAGCAAGCTGGTACTGTCCACCGAAATTCGGGTTTGCAAAATATAATAATCTTATCTAAATTGGGATAAGATTTCATTATAAAGTAGAAAAGAGTATCTGAAAACAGAGGTCCAAAATTTGTTAAATGTTTTTTAAAAAGCATGTGTTAGGGGCACCTGGGTGGCTCAGTCAGTTAAGTGTTCGACTTGGGCTCGGGTCATGATCTCAGTGGGTCATGGGTTTAAGCCCTGTGTCAGGCTCTGTGCTGACTGCTAGCTCAGAGCCTGGAGCCTGTCTTCAGATTGTTTATCTCCCTATCTCTCTGACCCTCCCTTCCTTAGCTATCTCTGTCTCAAAAATAAATAAAACATTAAAATCATTTTTTTTAAGCATGTGTTAGAGAAGCTGACATTTCCCTCTTAGAACTGATAGTTCTGGATGGGACAGGAATGTTTGTTCCCTTTTGCGTGACCCTGTTATTGTTCTGTCTTGATAAATACCATTCAGGAAGACTGAATTTTCTCTGGCCTGGAGCCAGGTGGTGGAAAAATCCTTTGCTCTGGGGCCCTTCTCTGGTCCATAGGGCAGGCATCTGACCATTTCTGACTCGCCTCACCAACACTTCATGGTGGCTCCTGAAGGCATTGTTGAACTCTGGGAGGAAAGAAGAGGTTGGTAAACCATCATTTCCTGGTTCCGACAGTGGATAGTCCTTTGCTCTGGACACTGTGCCAGGCACGCTGCATGTGCTATCCTTTTATACCTCCCTATCATCCTCTGACATCAGCATCAGCACCTGCAAAACCCAGAGAGGTGAAGAGGTTCACTCAGGGTCACACAGCTAATAACCCAGAGCTTTCTGACACCACAGACCAAGATCACAGCATTCCAGACTCTGGAGGTTTTAATACTCTCTGACTACCCATGAACATGGGAACAAGGGTTGCCAGCAAGAAATTTTCATATGTGTGTTCTGTTTCTATGTTAACTAGCCTTGACAGGGTGCTTAAGGTTGATTTCAGTCTCAGATTTGGGGTCAGATATTCAGGAAAAGAAAAAAAGAAGGAAAGAAAGGAAGAAGGAAGGAAGGAAGGAAGGAAGGAAGGAAGGAAGGAAGGAAGGAAGGAAGGAAGGAAGGAGAGAAAAAGAAAGAAAGAACGAACGAAAGAAAAAAGGAGACAGTTTCCCTTTTGTATCTGGAGGTCCAGCCTCAGGAAACCTAGGAGGGCTGCTTGATCTTCCTTTTCTTGTTCCTGATGAGTTAGAAGACCTTTAGTGCCCAGGAGCCCTGTTGCTTTAAGCCTAAGCCCTGCTTTGGGAGGAGACTGGGAGGGCAGTGGAGGGCGCCCGCCTACCTGGGGGAACCTGCCGGAGGTGAGGCTGGAGCGGCTCGGGATGCGAGGAGGGCGGGGGCAGGCTGAAAGTTGGAGCAAGCAGGAAGTGAACCGAGGGCCGCCCGGGAGGAAACAGACTAGGCGGGTTTGCCGCTGACAGGCCCGAGCCGCTTGGAGACATGGTGAGCAAGCTGGGAACTAGGAAGGGGCTGATTCAGAGACGGGCCAGAGTGGGCCGGGGGCTGGGGATGGGAGAGTTCGGCGGCAGAGTCGGAGGGGCTGGGCCAGGGCTGACCGTGGCCTCTCTGCTTTGACAACTTGGCCGCAGAAAGTTCGGAGCTGCCTGGGCGGGTGTTCCTGCTCCTCCTCTACTCCCTCTCCTGACCTCTGTGCTGGCCTGGAGCGGGGTTTCGGTGGGGGTGGGGGATCCGAATTCCAGGCGGGGAGTTGCGGAGAAGCCTTTCATCTCCAGCTCCAGCCCTCCCGCCGAGTGTTGTGACACCCCTGGGCAGCACCTCTGAAGTTCTCAGCGCGGATTCCAGCCCTGCGGCAGAGGCCCCCTCCCAACCACCCCTCGCCTTTCACTTTATCCCTATACCGAAACCCCTGGAATCTGTCTCTCAGCTGAGTCTGAACTATCAGCCCCCTCTCTGTAAACGTGAGGAAGAAAATTAAGGGTTTGTGAAAGAACCTAAATTCGGTTTTCTGTGATAATCCATCTAGTTTGGACCCAGGCTCCTGGCCTATTTCAAGAGGCCTAGTGGGTCAGGGAGGGAGGAGCTTCATAATGGTTTTCCCTAGCTGTTCAAAAACCTTATCATCAGCCAGGGCAGATGGGCCCTCCATTTCCCCCAACACCCGGGTTGCTGTTTTTATTGAATATCTGCTTAAGCAGGCAGGCAGTTGTGCCTTGGGGCCTGCGCATGGTGCTGTGTGGTAGGGAAAGCAGAAGTTTGTGACGCAATGACTCTCCCTCATGGGGCCTGGTGTGGGACCTGGAGCCTGGGTGCTGTTGCTCTAGGTCACAGCACTTAGGCTGGAGGCCTGGGGCCTGAGCTTCTCTCCTGCTGCTGCCTTGCAGGGAGGGGGGATTGTGCTGGTCCAGGGTGTTCTGCTGGGCAGCTCACGTATTTGTCACGAGGACCCTTTGGGGTGGGTTTCTACTTTGTGAGACACCAGCTCAGCAGTTCCCTCTGACCCCATCTGAGGAGTAAGGATTTAGTGCTGGGTTTCTTTTCCTCATCAGGGGGCCCTGAGAACCTGAAAAGAAATTTGATCTAGTCTCTCTAGCATTAGCACTCACCTTCTGAGACTTAACAATGCATTTATTTTTGATCACATGAGTAATACGTGAAATCATTCACTTTGTAAACAGTTCAAGCATTAAAAAAAGCTAAAGTCCATCTTAGGCCTTCTCCTCCTCTGGCCTCTGAGGCTGAGTCTCAGTTCCTCCACTGCTTGACCTAATTAACCCCTGTGTTGCTGCCCAGGAGGAGGCCAGTGGAGGTGGAGGAAATGACCGTGTGCGGAACCTGCAGAGTGAGGTGGAAGGAGTCAAGAATATCATGACCCAGAATGTGGAGCGAATCCTGGCCCGAGGAGAAAACCTGGACCATCTCCGCAACAAGACAGAGGATCTGGAAGCCACAGTGAGATGGGGAGCCCCCTGGGGGGAAGGAAGAGAGAGTGGGGAGGACTGTTGAGGTTTGGGGGCGTTGGTGGTGTTGGAGGCACAATGAATACGAAGGAGGTCTGCCCTTTCACTTGTTTTGGGAATTGTTGAGCAAGTCCTCAGTTCTGATTCTGCTCTATTCCACTGACTGCGACTGGGATCTAGGGAAGGGGTCCGTCCAATGACTGGGGAGGGTGGACGGGGCGGGACTCTTGGAGGCATTTCCTGAGACAAACAGATGGCCCCTGTCAGCCCTTGCATTCTTCAGCTTCTCTCCCACGAAACTTCAGCTTCTCTTTGAAGGCTTTCCTTGACAATCATTTGGACCTGACCTCCCCAGGGCAAAAATATTGGCTCTGGAAAATCCTCCTAGGGCCTTTGGCCTTCTCTGGGGGTTATTAGGCAGGGGGCGGAAGACTGCAGGAGTTTTGCTGAGTCTGCTTTAAAAAGATGAGCAGTGAAATTCTTTGATCAAAGAGTCCTCTGCTAACTGAAGGCTAGAATAATATCTCCCACACATCTTGCTAGACCTCATTCCTCTCTCTCTCCAGCCAGCTGCTCAGGGAGGGAGTAACTCTAACGAAGTAACTCCAGTAAAGGCTGGAGCCTAGGGCTCCATGTCCACAGGGAAAGCCTGGCCGTGGCTTTCTGAGTCCTGGGCCCTGGGCATAATCTTGGAAATAGGTCGTTTGCCAACCTGGGACTTGGTGTTTCTCTCCGTAGCCTAATCTGGGGAGCATGGCCCAGGAAAACTTAATTTCTGCAACTTGAGTTGAGGAGAAAGAGCAGTTTCTTTCACTTCCAGCCTCCATCCTGCGCTGGCCCACCCTCCAGCTTCAGCCATCCCCTTGGGGTAGGGGGTCATGGATCCAGGGAGATGTGACCATCTGGAGCTTGCACCCCTTGGCCCCAGTGTGTGCCCTCCTAAGGTGGATCGTGCAGACAGTGTTGCACCCCTGGATGTGAGCAGAGGCTCCTCCGTGTACATGATGGTGCAGGGTAGGAAGAGAAGAGGGAAAGCAGGGGGCCAAAGGGAGCCCAGGAACTCTAAATTTGAGCCTGGCCCACCAATTGTCATGAAGGTAATAGGACAGAACATTTATTGTTAACAGTCTGTTACCTCAACTGATCACTTAAGTATTTAGATGTGTGGGGTGTGGGCCTCTGTTCCAGTGGGGGGGTGCACTGGTTCACTCTGCCTTATCCCCCAACAGTCGGAGCACTTCAAGACCACGTCACAGAAGGTGGCTCGGAAGTTCTGGTGGAAGAACGTGAAGATGATTGTCCTCATCTGTGTGGTTGTTTTTATCATCATCCTCCTCATCGTGCTCTTTGCCACCCATGCCATCCCAACTTAGGGAGCCCCTCCCCCATCCTCCTCTTCAGGGCAGCCCTCCAGAGTGGGTGCCAAGAAGGGCCCTCTCTCCCATCCTCCGCAGGGAATGCTGCTCTGTCCACCTGCCCCTCACTCTGAGGCCCCGCTGCCATACTGTCTGCTCCAGGGAGCACCTCGGTCCCCCGGAAGGAGAGAGCCGGACTGTGGCTGTGTTTCATGGGTCCTCAGAGTTGGTTGGAGAGACACCTGGAAGGCCCAGCATGTGGCTGGGAAACTGATGGTGGCCGGTGGGCAATAAAAGACCTTTCAGTATTCCTACACCTGTGAGGTAATTTCTCCCTTTCCATTTTGTCTTTCGCCCTTCTATTTCTTTTCCCCCTGGAGTCCCCTTCTGGCTGAGATTCTCCTATTTGAGGTCCAAGTGGTTGGAGGGGTAGAGAGTGTATGTTTGGAGAAGAAAGATGGAGCCTCCTCATTCTTCTCGATTATCTATTCATTGTTACCGGTCTCAAGGACCAGAATTTTCTGAGGGTCTTGGCAAATGGAAAATTCAAAATCATTTTAGGGTGGTATGCAGGACTCCTAAGTGTCCATCTTGGGTCTTGCCATGCTCCTTTATTACTTTTCTGCTGGAAGTGTTAGCCGAGACCACCTGAGGGTCTCTCCTGTCCTTGCTATCTCTCTTCCGTGGCCCTGTTGCAGTCTAGAGTGAGGGGTTGGAGGAACTGGGCTGCTCTTCCTTCTCTTTGGTTCTTCGAAGTTCTTCTTCTTCTTTTTTTTTTTTTTAAAAGTAATCTCTACAACCCAGCATGGGGCTTGTCCTCACAACCGCAAGATCAAGAGTCACGTGCTCTTCCGACTGAGCCAGCTGGGTGCCCCTGGTTCTACAAAATTCTATTTGTCTTTTGTCTGCCCCTGCCCTTTTGGGACCTGGCAGGGCCTCTGGGTCTCAGCTGAGGGGGCAAGCATCTCTCCCCATGTCTCGTGGTTGGGCCCAGGCAGTGTCACAGGATGGGGCCTATGGCCCTCCTTCCCCTCCAAGTACAATGGGGCTCTTTGTCTTTGGACTTCCCTCCTCCCCACCAGGTTCCACCTCATTGTCACTCTTTCCTCTGTCTTGGTTTGGGGAAAGGGTTCTTGTCATCTCTGTCCCTGTTTCTCCTCTGGGCTTTCCAGTTTTTTTTTTTTTTTAAACCTGTTTTGGGGAGGGAGTGTAGAAGGAACAGGGTTAGGAGACAGAATTTGGAACTCCTGCTGGCCTGAAAGCCAGGGAGGAAGGGAAAAAAAAAAAGGCACAGAAAAGCCCTCAGGGCAGTCTTTGTCCTCCTAGGTCAGACTACAGCCTTCCTCTCTCCTTGGGCCACTCCTGGATGCAAGGTCCACATACCTGGGGTGAAACCTCTTCCCTGGGACTCAGATTGCCCAGTGTGGGGCTGGGGGCTGTGCTCACAGGGGCTCAACCCTAGGAGGGAAACCCTCAACCTCCTTCCTCAAGAGGGGCCACAGTTGAAGTGTTGGAGGTGGCAGGGGGTGGGGTGGAGAACAGGCAGCTGTGACTTGCTTGCGACGGTGACGGGAGAGGCTGAGAATGGGTAGAGTCAGCTCAGGTAGGCTCTGGAGGGTTGGCCTTGCCTGTCTTCCGATTGAGGGGCAGGGTCATGAGGGCAGGGCTGCAGCTGCCCTTGTGGTGAAGAGGGAAATACAGAAAAGCCAGAACTAGCACTTTTCTTCACGGGGACCAGTTTTCTCTTTTAAGTGAGGCGCCGTTCACACAACATACATCGTATACGTTTACCTACAGTTGTAGCATAGAGCAGTGCCGGTTTAAAGTAGACAATTCAGCGGCAGGTGGTGCATTCACAGTGTTGATTGTGAATAAACTTTCTATTGTTTCACGACTTTCGGGGGGGAGTCGGTTTTTGGTGGAAGGCATTCCCCGCTCCGCCTGGCTGGCGCTTCGCGTTGTCTCTAGCACCGTGGCACCGGGACGGTTGCTAGTTGCGTGCGACGCCTCGGCTCCAGAGCCCACTTCGCTGGGCCCCCGACGTGGAGGGGGGTGTGCAGAGTGCAGAGCGAGCCCCGGGCTGCTCAGGCATAAGCGCCAGGTTCCGGGGGCAGAAACTGGGCCCGTCGCCGGCAGCTTTCGCTTTTCGTTGGTCTGGGTGCGGGCGCTGGGCAGGCGCGCCCCCCGCCCCCGCCGGCCGCGGCCCCGCCCCTCCGCTTCCTCCCGGGTGTGTGGC